>NC_083573.1:35644591-35953132 GCF_027579695.1 Neoarius graeffei | reverse complement strand
CGAGAAAGTTTGAGCTTTTTTTCCAAGCTGTCTACACTCTAAGCTTAACGACCTTCACTGGTGTGTAACGCAATAGACACCCATTCAAAAGCCGGATTTTCTCCCGGAAACCACATGGCGTTTGAGGCGGGACTGATCCAAAAGTGTAGAACCTAGCAGAAAAGTTGAATGCCAGATCCACAGAGGAGAAGTTTTCCTACGTATTAGAGTTTGAATCACGTCTCTAGGTTAAAGCATGCCAGAGCAGCGGACGTTTGAAAAACGTTGAAAAAGTGCTTTTTTTCAATTAATTCCATAGAAATGAATGGGGTTTTTTGGGGCGATTTTTTCGCGACTACGTCGCGAAAAAATCGTTTTCTATAGAGAAAAGTAATAGCATAGCGAGTCCGATCGAGCCGCACGTTTTGATATATTGTTTGTCTGTGTGCGACGTACGGTTATTGAGTTAATCGAAATCGAAATTTGTGTAGGAAGAGTAACAAATATAACACTAGACCGGACAATTCCCCGGGGGAAATTGTGAGAGGATGCAGTGCGCGAAGCAATTCGCTCACGCACGTTTGCTGGCCGTGAATGTGTGACCCGCAATGATGTTTCAATGCAATGATTGTGTGTGTGCTCTAGACAGCAGCCATCATGAAGAAGAGCTATTCAAGAGCATGAACAAAGTGACTACAGGCGGAAATTAGCATGTACTGCTATAACCTGGGACAGACATCTGTCCTTACCACATGGATAATGTTTAATTTGTGCACTGTCCCTTTTAAAAATAAAATAAAACTCTAAACACTAAGAAGAGTGTTTGTAGTATGTATGTACGAACAGAAGTGTTCCTAATAAAGTGGGCGGCTAAGGTGAGGCTAAGACACACAAGGGCTGGAGTTTTCTACTGTTTTTTTATGAAGGACCAGGCCTCGAACAATAACAAATAACTCGACAACGGAAGCAGCTATTCACAAAATTCTTTCACAGTGAGCGCTAGAAGGGTCTCCTGAATAAAATGATGTATTTTTTTGTTTGTACTCTTAAAAATAACGACAATAGAGCGATTTAAATACGAGTGACTTTTCTCTCATGTTTACAATGGGTTTCAATGAAGCCTGTCAGCTGCCCTGTCCTCAGTTTGACGCTTGTCATTCAAAAACCGTAAATCCTATCGTTTAGGTAGACACATTGTGTGAATCAGGACAAGTTTTCCTACAAGGATAATGTTTAATTTGTGCACTGTCCCTTTTAAAAATAAAATAAACTCTAAACTCTAAGAAGAGTGTTTGTAGTTTGTATGTACGAACAGAAGTGTTCCTAATAAAGTGGGCGGCTAAGGTGAGGCTGACACACAAGGGCTGGAGTTTTCTACTGTTTTTTTTTATGAAGGACCAGGCCTCGAACAATGACAAATAACTCGACAACGGAAGCAGCTATTCACAAAATTCTTTCACAGTGAGCGCTAGAAGGGTCTCCTGAATAAAATGATGTATTTTTTTGTTTGTATTGTTAAAAATGACGACGCTACAGGGAGTTAAAAACGAGTGACTTTTCAGCAACGTTTATACTGGGAGTCAATGAGGCCGCTCACCTGTGCTCTCCTCACTTTGAGGCTTGTCATTCAAAAACCGTAAATCCTATCGTTTAGGTAGACACATTGTGTGAATCAGGACAAGTTTTCCTACTACTTTTGAGAAAATCATGTCTGTAGAGTGAAATTTGTGGATGAAAACACAGTTTAAGCGAGAAAGTTTGACCTTTTTTTTGAACCTCTCTCCACTCTGACCTTAACGAGGTCCACTGGTGTGTAACGCAATAGACACCCATTCAAAAGCCGGATTTTTTCCCAGAAACCACATGGCGTTTGACCCGGGACTGATCCGAAAGTGTAGAACCTAGCAGAAAAGTTGAATGCCAGATCCACAGAGGAGAAGTTTTCCTACGTTTTAGAGTTTGAATCATGCCTCTAGGTGAAAGCATGCCAGAGCAGCGGATGTTTGAAAAACGTTGGAAAAGTGCTTTTTTTTCAATTAATTCCATCGAAATGAATGGGGTTTTTTGAGACGATTTTTTCGCGACTACGTCGCGAAAAAATCGTATTCTGTAGAGAAAAGTAATAGCATAGCGAGTCCAATCAAGCCGCACGTTTTGATATATTGTTTGTCTGTGTGCGACGTACGGTTGTGTGACCTGCTATGAAGCTACAATGCCATGATTCATGTGTGTGCTTGAGACAGCCGGCCCCTCCCCTCTGTGCTCGCTTACTGTAGCCAGTCGGCATGGTAAAGGGCCTGAGCAGGTTAAAAAACACACACAAGAGTTTGTCAGGTGTCTGCTGAATTTTGCTAAGGGACAGGCCTCGAACAATGACAAATAACTCGACAACGGAAGCAGCTATTCACAAAATTCTTTCACAGTGAGCGCTAGAAGGGTTTCCTGAATAAAATGATGTATTTTTTTGTTTGTATTGTTAAAAATGAGGACGCTACAGGGAGTTAAAAACGAGTGACTTTTCAGCAACGTTTATACTGGGAGTCAATGAGGCTGCTCACCTGTGCTCTCCTCACTTTGAGGCTTGTCATTCAAAAACCGTAAATCCTATCGTTTAGGTAGACACATTGTGTGAATCAGGACAAGTTTTCCTACTACTTTTGAGAAAATAATGTCTGTAGAGTGAAATTTGTGGCTGAAAACGGAGTTTAAGCGAGAAAGTTTGACCTTTTTTTTGAAGCCGCCTACACTCTAAGTTTAACGACCCTCACTGGTGTGTAACGCAATAGACACCCATTCAAAAGCCTGATTTTCTCCCAGAAACCACATGGCGTTTGAACCGGGCCTGATCCGAAAGTGTAAAACCTAGCAGAAAAGTTGAATGCCAGATCCACAGAGGAGAAGTTTTCCTACGTTTTAGAGTTTGAATCATGTCTCTAGGTGAAAGCATGCCAGAGCAGTGGATGTTTGAAAAACATTGAAAAAGTGCTTTTTTTTCAATTAATTCCATAGAAATGAATGGGGTTTTTTGGGGCGATTTTTTCGCGACTACGTCGCGAAAAAATCGTATTCTACAGAGAAAAGTAATAGCATAGCGAGTCCGATCGAGCCGCACGTTTTGATATATTGTTTGTCTGTGTGCCACGTACGGTTATTGAGTTATTCGAAATCAAAATTTGCGTAGGAATAATAAGAAGAAGAAGAAATACGTAGAAGAACAATAGTTGCAGTGCTTTGCACTGCAACCTATGGGCTCCCCTAGGGGAGCCCATAGGTTGCTGTGCTGCAGCACTGCATCCTAACTAGACCGGACAATTCCCCGGGGGAAATTGTGAGAGGATGCAGTGCGCGAAGCAATTCGGTCACGCATGTTCGCTGGCCGTGAATGTGTGACCCGCAATGATGTTTCAATGCAATGATTGTGTGTGTGCTCGAGACAGCAGCCATCATGAAGAAGACCTATTCAAGAGTATGACCAAAGTGACTACAGGCGGAAATTAGCATGTACTGCTATAACCTGGGACAGACATCTGTCCTTACCACAAGGATAATGTTTAATTTGTGCACTGTCCCTTTTAAAAATAAAATAAACTCTAAACTCTAAGAAGAGTGTTTGTAGGTTGTATGTACGAACAGAAGTGTTCCTAATAAAGTGGGCGGCTAAGGTGAGGCTAAGACACACAAGGGCTGGAGTTTTCTACTGTTTTTTTTATGAAGGACCAGGCCTCGAACAATGACAAATAACTCGACAACGGAAGCAGCTATTCACAAAATTCTTTCACACTGAGCGCTAGAAGGGTCTCCTGAATAAAATTATGTATTTTTTTGTTTGTACTCTTAAAAATAACGACACTAGAGCGATTTAAAAACGAGTGACTTTTCTCTCACGTTTACAATGGGTTTCAATGAAGCCTGTCAGCTGCCCTGTCCTCAGTTTGACGCTTGTCATTCAAAAACCGTAAATCCTATCGTTTAGGTAGACACATTGTGTGAATCAGGACAAGTTTTCCTACTACTTTTGAGAAAATCATGTCTGTAGAGTGAAATTTGTGGCTGAAAACAGAGTTTAAGCGAGAAAGTTTGACCTTTTTTTTTAACCTCTCTCCACTCTGAGCATAACGAGGTCCACTGGTGTGTAACGCAATAGACACCCATAAAAAGCCGGATTTTCTCCCGGAACCAACATGGCGTTTGAGCCGGGACTGATCCGAAAGTGTAGAACCAAGCAGAAAAGTTGAAGGCCAGATCCACAGAGGAGAAGTTTTCCTACGTTTTAGAGTTTGAATCACGTCTCTATGTGAAAGCATGCCAGAGCAGCGGATGTTTGGAAAACGTTGAAAAAGTGCTTTTTTTTCAATTAATTCCATAGAAATGAATGGGGTTTTTTTGGACGATTTTTTCGCGACTACGTCGCGAAAAAATCGTATTCTATAGAGAAAAGTAATAGCATAGCGAGTCCGATCGAGCCGCACGTTTTGATACATTGATTGTCTGTGTGCGACGTACGGTTATTGTGTTACTCGAAATCAAAATTTGTGTAGGAAGAGTAACAAATATAACACTAGACCGGACAATTCCCCGGGGGAAATTGTGAGAGGATGCAGTGCGCGAAGCAATTCGCTCACGCATGTTCGCTGGCCGTGAATGTGTGACCCGCAATGATGTTTCAATGCAATGATTGTGTGTGTGCTCTAGACAGCAGCCATCATGAAGAAGAGCGATTCAAGAGCATGAACAAAGTGACTACAGGCGGAAATTAGCATGTACTGCTATAACCTGGGACAGACATCTGTCCTTACCACAAGGATAATGTTTAATTTGTGCACTGTCCCTTTTAAAAATAAAATAAACTCTAAACACTAAGAAGAGTGTTTGTAGTATGTATGTACGAACAGAAGTGTTCCTAATAAAGTGGGCGGCTAAGGTGAGGCTAAGACACACAAGGGCTGGAGTTTTCTACTGTTTTTTTATGAAGGACCAGGCCTCGAACAATAACAAATAACTCGACAACGGAAGCAGCTATTCACAAAATTCTTTCACAGTGAGCGCTAGAAGGGTCTCCTGAATAAAATGATGTATTTTTTTGTTTGTACTCTTAAAAATAACGACAATAGAGCGATTTAAAAACGAGTGACTTATCTCTCATTTTTACAATGGGTTTCAATGAAGCCTGTCAGCTGCCCTGTCCTCAGTTTGACGCTTGTCATTCAAAAACCGTAAATCCTATCGTTTAGGTAGACACATTGTGTGAATCAGGACAAGTTTTCCTACAAGGATAATGTTTAATTTGTGCACTGTCCCTTTTAAAAATAAAATAAACTCTAAACTCTAAGAAGAGTGTTTGTAGTTTGTATGTACGAACAGAAGTGTTCCTAATAAAGTGGGCGGCTAAGGTGAGGCTGACACACAAGGGCTGGAGTTTTCTACTGTTTTTTTTTATGAAGGACCAGGCCTCGAACAATGACAAATAACTCGACAACGGAAGCAGCTATTCACAAAATTCTTTCACAGTGAGCGCTAGAAGGGTCTCCTGAATAAAATGATGTATTTTTTTGTTTGTATTGTTAAAAATGACGACGCTACAGGGAGTTAAAAACGAGTGACTTTTCAGCAACGTTTATACTGGGAGTCAATGAGGCCGCTCACCTGTGCTCTCCTCACTTTGAGGCTTGTCATTCAAAAACCGTAAATCCTATCGTTTAGGTAGACACATTGTGTGAATCAGGACAAGTTTTCCTACTACTTTTGAGAAAATCATGTCTGTAGAGTGAAATTTGTGGATGAAAACACAGTTTAAGCGAGAAAGTTTGACCTTTTTTTTGAACCTCTCTCCACTCTGACCTTAACGAGGTCCACTGGTGTGTAACGCAATAGACACCCATTCAAAAGCCGGATTTTTTCCCAGAAACCACATGGCGTTTGACCCGGGACTGATCCGAAAGTGTAGAACCTAGCAGAAAAGTTGAATGCCAGATCCACAGAGGAGAAGTTTTCCTACGTTTTAGAGTTTGAATCATGCCTCTAGGTGAAAGCATGCCAGAGCAGCGGATGTTTGAAAAACGTTGGAAAAGTGCTTTTTTTTCAATTAATTCCATCGAAATGAATGGGGTTTTTTGAGACGATTTTTTCGCGACTACGTCGCGAAAAAATCGTATTCTGTAGAGAAAAGTAATAGCATAGCGAGTCCAATCAAGCCGCACGTTTTGATATATTGTTTGTCTGTGTGCGACGTACGGTTGTGTGACCTGCTATGAAGCTACAATGCCATGATTCATGTGTGTGCTTGAGACAGCCGGCCCCTCCCCTCTGTGCTCGCTTACTGTAGCCAGTCGGCATGGTAAAGGGCCTGAGCAGGTTAAAAAACACACACAAGAGTTTGTCAGGTGTCTGCTGAATTTTGCTAAGGGACAGGCCTCGAACAATGACAAATAACTCGACAACGGAAGCAGCTATTCACAAAATTCTTTCACAGTGAGCGCTAGAAGGGTTTCCTGAATAAAATGATGTATTTTTTTGTTTGTATTGTTAAAAATGAGGACGCTACAGGGAGTTAAAAACGAGTGACTTTTCAGCAACGTTTATACTGGGAGTCAATGAGGCTGCTCACCTGTGCTCTCCTCACTTTGAGGCTTGTCATTCAAAAACCGTAAATCCTATCGTTTAGGTAGACACATTGTGTGAATCAGGACAAGTTTTCCTACTACTTTTGAGAAAATAATGTCTGTAGAGTGAAATTTGTGGCTGAAAACGGAGTTTAAGCGAGAAAGTTTGACCTTTTTTTTGAAGCCGCCTACACTCTAAGTTTAACGACCCTCACTGGTGTGTAACGCAATAGACACCCATTCAAAAGCCGGATTTTCTCCCAGAAACCACATGGCGTTTGAACCGGGCCTGATCCGAAAGTGTAAAACCTAGCAGAAAAGTTGAATGCCAGATCCACAGAGGAGAAGTTTTCCTACGTTTTAGAGTTTGAATCATGTCTCTAGGTGAAAGCATGCCAGAGCAGTGGATGTTTGAAAAACATTGAAAAAGTGCTTTTTTTTCAATTAATTCCATAGAAATGAATGGGGTTTTTTGGGGCGATTTTTTCGCGACTACGTCGCGAAAAAATCGCATTCTATAGAGAAAAGTAATAGCATAGCGAGTCCGATCGAGCCGCACGTTTTGATATATTGTTTGTCTGTGTGCGACGTACGGTTATTGAGTTATTCGAAATCAAAATTTGCGTAGGAATAATAATAATAATAACTAGACCGGACAATTCCCCGGGGGAAATTGTGAGAGGATGCAGTGCGCGAAGCAATTCGCTCACGCATGTTCGCTGGCCGTGAATGCGTGACCCGCAATGATGTTTCAATGCAATGATCGTGTGTGTGCTCGAGACAGCAGCCATCATGAAGAAGACCTTTTCAAGAGTATGACCAAAGTGACTACAGGCGGAAATTAGCATGTACTGCTATAACCTGGGACAGACATCTGTCCTTAACACAAGGATAATGTTTAATTTGTGCACTGTCCCTTTTAAAAATAAAATAAACTCCAAACTCTAAGAAGAGTGTTTGTAGTTTGTATGTACGAACAGAAGTGTTCCTAATAAAGTGGGCGGCTAAGGTGAGGCTGACACACAAGGGCTGGAGTTTTCTACTGTTTTTTTTATGAAGGACCAGGCCTCGAACAATGACAAATAACTCGACAACGGAAGCAGCTATTCACAAAATTCTTTCACAGTGAGCGCTAGAAGGGTCTCCTGAATAAAATGATGTATTTTTTTGTTTGTATTGTTAAAAATGAGGACGCTACAGGGAGTTAAAAACGAGTGACTTTTCAGCAACGTTTATACTGGGAGTCAATGAGGCCGCTCACCTGTGCTCTCCTCACTTTGAGGCTTGTCATTCAAAAACCGTAAATCCTATCGTTTAGGTAGACACATTGTGTGAATCAGGACAAGTTTTCCTACTACTTTTGAGAAAATCATGTCTGTAGAGTGAAATTTGTGGCTGAAAACACGGTTTAAGCGAGAAAGTTTGAGCTTTTTTTTGAAGCCGCCTACACTCTAAGCTTAAAGACCCTCACTGGTGTGTAACGCAATAGACACCCATTCAAAAGCCGGATTTTCTCCCAGAAACCACATGGCGTTTGAACCGGGACTGATCCGAAAGTGTAAAACCTAGCAGAAAAGTTGAATGCCAGATCCACAGAGGAGAAGTTTTCCTACGTTTTAGAGTTTGAATCATGTCTCTAGGTGAAAGCATGCCAGAGCAACGGATGTTTGAAAAACGTTGAAAAAGTGCTTTTTTTTCAATTAATTCCATAGAAATGAATGGGGTTTTTTGGGGCGATTTTTTCACGACTACGTCGCGAAAAAATCGTATTCTATAGAGAAAAGTAATGTACTGTTTGTTTGCATGTACTGCTATAACCTGGGACAGACATCTGTCCTTAACACAAGGATAATGTTTAATTTGTGCACTGTCCCTTTTAAAAATAAAATAAACTCTAAACTCTAAGAAGAGTGTTTGTAGTTTGTATGTACGAACAGAAGTGTTCCTAATAAAGTGGGCGGCTAAGGTGAGGCTGACACACAAGGGCTGGAGTTTTCTACTGTTTTTTTTATGAAGGACCAGGCCTCGAACAATGACAAATAACTCGACAACGGAAGCAGCTATTCACAAAATTCTTTCACAGTGAGCGCTAGAAGGGTCTCCTGAATAAAATGATGTATTTTTTTGTTTGTATTGTTAAAAATGAGGACGCTACAGGGAGTTAAAAACGAGTGACTTTTCAGCAACGTTTATACTGGGAGTCAATGAGGCCGCTCACCTGTGCTCCCCTCACTTTGAGGCTTGTCATTCAAAAACCGTAAATCCTACCGTTTAGGTAGACACATTGTGTGAATCAGGACAAGTTTTCCTACTACTTTTGAGAAAATCATGTCTGTAGAGTGAAATTTGTGGCTGAAAACACGGTTTAAAAATAAAATAAACTCTAAACTCTAAGAAGAGTGTTTGTAGTTTGTATGTACGAACAGAAGTGTTCCTAATAAAGTGGGCGGCTAAGGTGAGGCTGACACACAAGGGCTGGAGTTTTCTACTGTTTTTTTATGAAGGACCAGGCCTCGAACAATGACAAATAACTCGACAACGGAAGCAGCTATTCACAAAATTCTTTCACAGTGAGCGCTAGAAGGGTCTCCTGAATAAAATGATGTATTTTTTTGTTTGTATTGTTAAAAATGAGGACGCTACAGGGAGTTAAAAACGAGTGACTTTTCAGCAACGTTTATACTGGGAGTCAATGAGGCCGCTCACCTGTGCTCTCCTCACTTTGAGGCTTGTCATTCAAAAACCGTAAATCCTATCGTTTAGGTAGACACATTGTGTGAATCAGGACAAGTTTTCCTACTACTTTTGAGAAAATCATGTCTGTAGAGTGAAATTTGTGGCTGAAAACAGAGTTTAAGCGAGAAAGTTTGACTTTTTTTTTGAAGCCGCCTACACTCTAAGTTTAACGACCCTCACTGGTGTGTAACGCAATAGACACCCATTCAAAAGCCGGATTTTCTCCCAGAAACCACATGGCGTTTGAACCGGGCCTGATCCGAAAGTGTAAAACCTAGCAGAAAAGTTGAATGCCAGATCCACAGAGGAGAAGTTTTCCTACGTTTTAGAGTTTGAATCATGTCTCTAGGTGAAAGCATGCCAGAGCAGCGGATGTTTGAAAAACATTGAAAAAGTGCTTTTTTTTCAATTAATTCCATAGAAATGAATGGGGTTTTTTGGGGCGATTTTTTCGCGACTACGTCGCGAAAAAATCGTATTCTATAGAGAAAAGTAATAGCATAGCGAGTCCGATCGAGCCGCACGTTTTGATATATTGTTTGTCTGTGTGCGACGTACGGTTGTGTGACCTGCTATGAAGCTACAATGCCATGATTTGTGTGCTTGAGACAGCCGGCCCCTCCCCTCTGTGCTCGCTTACTGAAGCCAGTAAGCATGGTGACAGGCCTGAGCAGGTTATGAAACACACACAAGATTTTATCAGGTGTCTGCTGTAAATTGCTATGGACCAGGCCTCGAACAATGACAAATAACTCGACAACGGAAGCAGCTATTCACAAAATTCTTTCACAGTGAGCGCTAGAAGGGTCTCCTGAATAAAATGATGTATTTTTTTGTTTGTATTGTTAAAAATGAGGACGCTACAGGGAGTTAAAAACGAGTGACTTTTCAGCAACGTTTATACTGGGAGTCAATGAGGCCGCTCACCTGTGCTCTCCTCACTTTGAGGCTTGTCATTCAAAAACCGTAAATCCTACCGTTTAGGTAGACACATTGTGTGAATCAGGACAAGTTTTCCTACTACTTTTGAGAAAATCATGTCTGTAGAGTTAAATTTGTGGCTGAAAACAGAGTTTAAGCGAGAAAGTTTGACCTTTTTTTTGAACCTCTCTCCACTCTGACCTTAACGAGGTCCACTGGTGTGTAACGCAATAGACACCCATTCAAAAGCCGGATTTTCTCCCAGAAACCACATGGCGTTTGACCCGGGACTGATCCGAAAGTGTAGAACCTAGCAGAAAAGTTGAATGCCAGATCCACAGAGGAGAAGTTTTCCTACGTTTTCGAGTTTGAATCACGTCTCTAGGTGAAAGCATGCCAGAGCAGCGGACGTTTGAAAAACGTTGAAAAAGTGCTTTTTTTTCAATTAATTCCATAGAAATGAATGGGGTTTTTTTGGACGATTTTTTCGCGACTACGTCGCGAAAAAATCGTATTCTATAGAGAAAAGTAATAGCATAGCGAGTCCGATCGAGCCGCACGTTTTGATATATTGTTTGTCTGTGTGCGACGTACGGTTATTGTGTTACTCGAAATCAAAATTTGTGTAGGAAGAGTAACAAATATAACACTAGACCGGACAATTCCCCGGGGGAAATTGTGAGAGGATGCAGTGCGCGAAGCAATTCGCTCACGCATGTTTGCTGGCCGTGAACGTGTGACCCGCAATGATGTTTCAATGCAATGATCGTGTGTGTGCTCGAGACAGCAGCCATCATGAAGAAGACCTATTCAAGAGTATGACCAAAGTGACTACAGGCGGAAATTAGCATGTACTGCTATAACCTGGGACAGACATCTGTCCTTAACACAAGGATAATGTTTAATTTGTGCACTGTCACTTTTAAAAATAAAATAAACTCTAAACTCTAAGAAGAGTGTTTGTAGTTTGTATGTACGAACAGAAGTGTTCCTAATAAAGTGGGCGGCTAAGGTGAGGCTGACACACAAGGGCTGGAGTTTTCTACTGTTTTTTTTATGAAGGACCAGGCCTCGAACAATGACAAATAACTCGACAACGGAAGCAGCTATTCACAAAATTCTTTCACAGTGAGCGCTAGAAAGGTCTCCTGAATAAAATGATGTAATTTTTTGTTTGTACTCTTAAAAATAACGACACTAGAGCGATTTAAATACGAGTGACTTTTCACTCACGTTTATAATGTGAGTCAATGAGCTAAGAAACACAAGGTCTTGAATATTGTGCTGTGTTTTACTACGGACCAGACCTCGAACAATGACAAATAACTCGACAACGGAAGCAGCTATTCACAAAATTCTTTCACAGTGAGCGCTAGAAGGGTCTCCTGAATAAAATGATGTATTTTTTTGTTTGTACTCTTTAAAATAACGACACTAGAGCGATTTAAAAACGAGTGACTTTTCACTCATGTTTATAATGTGTGTCAATGACCTAAGACACACAAGGTCTTGAATATTGTGCTGTGTTTTACTACGGACCAGACCTCGAACAATGACAAATAACTCGACAACGGAAGCAGCTATTCACAAAATTCTTTCACACTGAGCGCTAGAAGGGTCTCCTGAATAAAATGATGTATTTTTTTGTTTGTACTCTTAAAAATAACGACACTAGAGCGATTTAAAAACGAGTGACTTTTCACTCACGTTTATAATGTGAGTCAATGAGCTAAGAAACACAAGGTCTTGAATATTGTGCTGTGTTTTACTACAGACCAGACCTCGAACAATGACAAATAACTCGACAACGGAAGCAGCTATTCACAAAATTCTTTCACAGTGAGCGCTAGAAGGGTCTCCTGAATAAAATTATGTATTTTTTTGTTTGTACTCTTAAAAATAACGACACTAGAGCGATTTAAAAACGAGTGACTTTTCTATCCCGTTTATAATGCATGTCAATGAGCTAAAACACACAAGGTCTTGAATTTTGGGCTGTGTTTTACTACAGACCAGACCTCGAACAATGACAAATAACTCGACAACGGAAGCAGCTATTCACAAAATTCTTTCACAGTGAGCGCTAGAAGGGTCTCCTGAATAAAATGATGTATTTTTTTGTTTGTATTGTTAAAAATGAGGACGCTACAGGGAGTTAAAAACGAGTGACTTTTCAGCAACGTTTATACTGGGAGTCAATGAGGCCGCTCACCTGTGCTCTCCTCACTTTGAGGCTTGTCATTCAAAAACCGTAAATCCTATCGTTTAGGTAGACACATTGTGTGAATCAGGACAAGTTTTCCTACTACTTTTGAGAAAATCATGTCTGTAGAGTGAAATTTGTGGCTGAAAACAGAGTTTAAGCGAGAAAGTTTGACCTTTTTTTTCAAACTGTCTACACTCTAAGATAATGACCTTCACTGGTGTGTAACGCAATAGACACCCATTCAAAAGCCGGATTTTCTCCCAGAAACCACATGGCGGTTGAGCCGGGACTGATCCGAAAGTGTAGAACCTAGCAGAAAAGTTTAATGCCAGATCCACAGAGGAGAAGTTTTCCTACGTTTTAGAGTTTGAATCACGTCTCTAGGTGAAAGCATGCCAGAGCAGCGGATGTTTGAAAAACGTTGAAAAAGTGCTTTTTTTTCAATTAATTCCATAGAAATGAATGGGGTTTTTTGGGGCGATTTTTTCGCGACTACGTCGCGAAAAAATCGCAATCTATAGAGAAAAGTAATAGCATAGCGAGTCCGATCGAGCCGCACGTTTTGATATATTGTTTGTCTGTGTGCGACGTACGGTTATTGAGTTATTCGAAATCAAAATTTGCGTAGGAATAATAAAAATAAAAATAAAAATAACTAGACCGGACAATTCCCCGGGGGAAATTGTGAGAGGATGCAGTGCGCGAAGCAATTCGCTCACGCACGTTTGCTGGCCGTGAATGTGTGACCCGCAATGATGTTTCAATGCAATGATTGTGTGTGTGCTCTAGACAGCAGCCATCATGAAGAAGAGCTATTCAAGAGCATGAACAAAGTGACTACAGGCGGAAATTAGCATGTACTGCTATAACCTGGGACAGACATCTGTCCTTACCACATGGATAATGTTTAATTTGTGCACTGTCCCTTTTAAAAATAAAATAAAACTCTAAACACTAAGAAGAGTGTTTGTAGTATGTATGTACGAACAGAAGTGTTCCTAATAAAGTGGGCGGCTAAGGTGAGGCTAAGACACACAAGGGCTGGAGTTTTCTACTGTTTTTTTATGAAGGACCAGGCCTCGAACAATAACAAATAACTCGACAACGGAAGCAGCTATTCACAAAATTCTTTCACAGTGAGCGCTAGAAGGGTCTCCTGAATAAAATGATGTATTTTTTTGTTTGTACTCTTAAAAATAACGACAATAGAGCGATTTAAATACGAGTGACTTTTCTCTCATGTTTACAATGGGTTTCAATGAAGCCTGTCAGCTGCCCTGTCCTCAGTTTGACGCTTGTCATTCAAAAACCGTAAATCCTATCGTTTAGGTAGACACATTGTGTGAATCAGGACAAGTTTTCCTACAAGGATAATGTTTAATTTGTGCACTGTCCCTTTTAAAAATAAAATAAACTCTAAACTCTAAGAAGAGTGTTTGTAGTTTGTATGTACGAACAGAAGTGTTCCTAATAAAGTGGGCGGCTAAGGTGAGGCTGACACACAAGGGCTGGAGTTTTCTACTGTTTTTTTTATGAAGGACCAGGCCTCGAACAATGACAAATAACTCGACAACGGAAGCAGCTATTCACAAAATTCTTTCACAGTGAGCGCTAGAAGGGTCTCCTGAATAAAATGATGTATTTTTTTGTTTGTATTTTTAAAAATGACGACGCTACAGGGAGTTAAAAACGAGTGACTTTTCAGCAACGTTTATACTGGGAGTCAATGAGGCCGCTCACCTGTGCTCTCCTCACTTTGAGGCTTCTCATTCAAAAACCGTGAATCCTATCGTTTAGGTAGACACATTGTGTGAATCAGGACAAGTTTTCCTACTACTTTTGAGAAAATCATGTCTGTAGAGTGAAATTTGTGGATGAAAACACAGTTTAAGTGAGAAATTTTGAGCTTTTTTTTGAAGCCGCCTACACTCTGAGTTAACGAGGCGCACTGGTGTGTAACGCAATAGACACCCATTCAAAAGCAGGATTTTCTATCAGAACCCACATGGCGTTTGACCCGGGACTGATCCGAAAGTGTAGAACCAAGCAGAAAAGTTGAATGCCAGATCCACAGAGGAGAAGTTTTCCTACGTTTTAGAGTTTGAATCACGTCTCTAGGTGAAAGCATGCCAGAGCAGTGGACGTTTGAAAAACGTTGAAAAAGTGCTTTTTTTTCAATTAATTCCATAGAAATGAATGGGGCTTTTTTGGACGATTTTTTCGCGACTACGTCGCGAAAAAATCGTAATCTATAGAGAAAAGTAATAGCATAGCGAGTCCGATCGAGCCGCACGTTTTGATATATTGTTTGTCTGTGTGCGACGTACGGTTATTGAGTTAATCGAAATCAAAATTTGCGTAGGAATAATAAAAATAATAATAAATATAAGAATAAGAAGAAGAAGAAGAAACACGTAGAAGAACAATAGTTGCAGTGCTTTGCACTGCAACCTATGGGCTCCCCTAGGGGAGCCCATAGGTTGCTGTGCTGCAGCACTGCATCCTAATAACTAGACCGGACAATTCCCCGGGGGAAATTGTGAGAGGATGCAGTGCGCGAAGCAATTCGGTCACGCATCTTCGCTGGCCGTGAACGTGTGACCTGCAATGACGTTTCAATGCAATGATTGTGTGTGTGCTTGAGACAGCAGCCATCATGAAGAAGAGCTATTCAACAGTATGAACAAAGTGACTACAGGCGGAAATTAGCATGTACTGCTTTAACCTGGGACAGACATCTGTCCTTACCACAAGGATAATGTTTAATTTGTGCACTGTCCCTTTTAAAAATAAAATAAACTCTAAGAAGAGTGTTTGTAGTTTGTATGTACGAACAGAAGTGTTCCTAATAAAGTGGGCGGCTAAGGTGAGGCCTGTCGGCTGCCCTCTTCTCAGTTTCTCAGAGCAGCGGATGTTTGAAAAAGTGCTTTTTTTTCCAAGTAATTCCATAGAAATGAATGGGTTTTTTTTGGGACAAGTGTGACTACTACTTTTGAGAAAATTATGTCTGTAGTGTGAAATTTGTGGCTGAAAACAGTTTAAGTTTGAAATTTTGAGCATGATTTGTGTGTGTGCTTGAGACAGCAGCCCCCCTCTGCCCCGTCACTGGCCCCAATTGGCATGGTGACGGGCCTGAACAGGAGAGTTAAGAGACACACAGAAGATTATGTCAGGTTTCTGCTGTGTTTTGCTAAGAAGTAGGCCTCGAACAATGACAAATAACTCGACAACGAAAGCTTCTATTCACAAAATTCTTTCACAGTGAGCGCTAGAAGGGTCTCCTGAATAAAATGATGTATTTTTTTGTTTGTATTGTTAAAAATGAGGACGCTACAGGGAGTTAAAAACGAGTGACTTTTCAGCAACGTTTATACTGGGAGTCAATGAGGCCGCTCACCTGTGCTCTCCTCACTTTGAGGCTTGTCATTCAAAAACCGTAAATCCTATCGTTTAGGTAGACACATTGTGTGAATCAGGACAAGTTTTCCTACTACTTTTGAGAAAATCATGTCTGTAGAGTGAAATTTGTGGCTGAAAACACGGTTTAAAAATAAAATAAACTCTAAACTCTAAGCAGAGTGTTTGTAGTTTGTATGTACGAACAGAAGTGTTCCTAATAAAGTGGGCGGCTAAGGTGAGGCTGACACACAAGGGCTGGAGTTTTCTACTGTTTTTTTTATGAAGGACCAGGCCTCGAACAATGACAAATAACTCGACAACGGAAGCAGCTATTCACAAAATTCTTTCAAAGTGAGCGCTAGAAGGGTCTCCTGAATAAAATGATGTATTTTTTTGTTTGTATTGTTAAAAATGAGGACGCTACAGGGAGTTAAAAACGAGTGACTTTTCAGCAACGTTTATACTGGGAGTCAATGAGGCCGCTCACCTGTGCTCTCCTCACTTTGAGGCTTGTCATTCGAAAACCGTAAATCCTATCGTTTAGGTAGACACATTGTGTGAATCAGGACAAGTTTTCCTACTACTTTTGAGAAAATCATGTCTGTAGAGTGAAATTTGTGGCTGAAAACACGGTTTAAGCGAGAAAGTTTGAGCTTTTTTTTGAAGCCGCCTACACTCTAAGATTAACGACCCTCACTGGTGTGTAACGCAATAGACACCCATTCAAAAGCCGGATTTTCTCCCAGAAACCACATGGCGTTTGAACCGGGCCTGATCCGAAAGTGTAAAACCTAGCAGAAAAGTTGAATGCCAGATCCACAGAGGAGAAGTTTTCCTACGTTTTAGAGTTTGAATCATGTCTCTAGGTGAAAGCATGCCAGAGCAGTGGATGTTTGAAAAACATTGAAAAAGTGCTTTTTTTTCAATTAATTCCATAGAAATGAATGGGGTTTTTTTGGACGATTTTTTCGCGACTATGTCGCGAAAAAATCGTATTCTGTAGAGAAAAGCAATAGCATAGCGAGTCCGATCGAGCCGCACGTTTTGGTATATTGGTTGTCTGTGTGCGACATACGGTTATTGAGTTAATCGAAATCGAAATTTGCGTAGGAAGAGTAACAAATATAACACTAGACCGGACAATTCCCCGGGGGAAATTGTGAGAGGATGCAGTGCGCGAAGCAATTCGCTCACGCATGTTCGCTGGCCGTGAATGTGTGACCCGCAATTATGTTTCAATGCAATGATTGTGTGTGTGCTTGAGACAGCAGCCGTCATGAAGAAGAGCTATTCAAGAGCATGAACAAAGTGACTACAGGCGGAAATTAGCATGTACTGCTATAACCTGGGACAGACATCTGTCCTTACCACAAGGATAATGTTTAATTTGTGCACTGTCCCTTTTAAAAATAAAATAAACTCTAAAAACTAAGAAGAGTGTTTGTAGTTTGTATGTACGAACAGAAGTGTTCCTAATAAAGTGGGCGGCTAAGGTGAGGCTAAGACACACAAGGGCTGGAGTTTTCTACTGTTTTTTTTATGAAGGACCAGGCCTCGAACAATAACAAATAACTCGACAACGGAAGCAGCTATTCACAAAATTCTTTCACAGTGAGCGCTAGAAGGGTCTCCTGAATAAAATGATGTATTTTTTTGTTTGTACTCTTAAAAATAACGACAATAGAGCGATTTAAAAACGAGTGACTTTTCTCTCATGTTTACAATGGGTTTCAATGAAGCCTGTCAGCTGCCCTGTCCTCAGTTTGACGCTTGTCATTCAAAAACCGTAAATCCTATCGTTTAGGTAGACACATTGTGTGAATCAGGACAAGTTTTCCTACTACTTTTGAGAAAATCATGTCTGTAGAGTGAAATTTGTGGCTGAAAACAGAGTTTAGGCGAGAAAGTTTGACCTTTTTTTTAACCACTCTCCACTCTAAGCTTAACGACCCTCACTGGTGTGTAACGCAATAGACACCCATTCAAAAGCCGGATTTTCTCCCAGAAACCACATGGCGTTTGAACCGGGCCTGATCCGAAAGTGTAAAACCTAGCAGAAAAGTTGAATGCCAGATCCACAGAGGAGAAGTTTTCCTACGTTTTAGAGTTTGAATCACGTCTCTAGGTGAAAGCATGCCAGAGCAGCGGATGTTTGAAAAACGTTGAAAAAGTGCTTTTTTTCAAATTAATTCCATAGAGATGAATGGGGTTTTTTTGGACGATTTTTTCGCGACTACGTCACGAAAAAATCGTTTTCTATAGAGAAAAGTAATAGCATAGCGAGTCCGATCGAGCCGCACGTTTTGATATATTGTTTGTCTGTGTGCAACGTACGGTTATTGAGTTAATCGAAATCGAAATTTGCGTAGGAAGAGTAACAAATATAACACTAGACCGGACAATTCCCCGGGGGAAATTGTGAGAGGATGCAGTGCGCGAAGCAATTCGCTCACGCATGTTCGCTGGCCGTGAATGTGTGACCCGCAATGATGTTTCAATGCAATGATTGTGTGTGTGCTCTAGACAGCAGCCATCATGAAGAAGAGCGATTCAAGAGCATGAACAAAGTGACTACAGGCGGAAATTAGCATGTACTGCTATAACCTGGGACAGACATCTGTCCTTACCACAAGGATAATGTTTAATTTGTGCACTGTCCCTTTTAAAAATAAAATAAACTCTAAACACTAAGAAGAGTGTTTGTAGTATGTATGTACGAACAGAAGTGTTCCTAATAAAGTGGGCGGCTAAGGTGAGGCTAAGACACACAAGGGCTGGAGTTTTCTACTGTTTTTTTATGAAGGACCAGGCCTCGAACAATAACAAATAACTCGACAACGGAAGCAGCTATTCACAAAATTCTTTCACAGTGAGCGCTAGAAGGGTCTCCTGAATAAAATGATGTATTTTTTTGTTTGTACTCTTAAAAATAACGACAATAGAGCGATTTAAAAACGAGTGACTTATCTCTCATTTTTACAATGGGTTTCAATGAAGCCTGTCAGCTGCCCTGTCCTCAGTTTGACGCTTGTCATTCAAAAACCGTAAATCCTATCGTTTAGGTAGACACATTGTGTGAATCAGGACAAGTTTTCCTACAAGGATAATGTTTAATTTGTGCACTGTCCCTTTTAAAAATAAAATAAACTCTAAACTCTAAGAAGAGTGTTTGTAGTTTGTATGTACGAACAGAAGTGTTCCTAATAAAGTGGGCGGCTAAGGTGAGGCTGACACACAAGGGCTGGAGTTTTCTACTGTTTTTTTTTATGAAGGACCAGGCCTCGAACAATGACAAATAACTCGACAACGGAAGCAGCTATTCACAAAATTCTTTCACAGTGAGCGCTAGAAGGGTCTCCTGAATAAAATGATGTATTTTTTTGTTTGTATTGTTAAAAATGACGACGCTACAGGGAGTTAAAAACGAGTGACTTTTCAGCAACGTTTATACTGGGAGTCAATGAGGCCGCTCACCTGTGCTCTCCTCACTTTGAGGCTTGTCATTCAAAAACCGTAAATCCTATCGTTTAGGTAGACACATTGTGTGAATCAGGACAAGTTTTCCTACTACTTTTGAGAAAATCATGTCTGTAGAGTGAAATTTGTGGATGAAAACACAGTTTAAGCGAGAAAGTTTGACCTTTTTTTTGAACCTCTCTCCACTCTGACCTTAACGAGGTCCACTGGTGTGTAACGCAATAGACACCCATTCAAAAGCCGGATTTTTTCCCAGAAACCACATGGCGTTTGACCCGGGACTGATCCGAAAGTGTAGAACCTAGCAGAAAAGTTGAATGCCAGATCCACAGAGGAGAAGTTTTCCTACGTTTTAGAGTTTGAATCATGCCTCTAGGTGAAAGCATGCCAGAGCAGCGGATGTTTGAAAAACGTTGGAAAAGTGCTTTTTTTTCAATTAATTCCATCGAAATGAATGGGGTTTTTTGAGACGATTTTTTCGCGACTACGTCGCGAAAAAATCGTATTCTGTAGAGAAAAGTAATAGCATAGCGAGTCCAATCAAGCCGCACGTTTTGATATATTGTTTGTCTGTGTGCGACGTACGGTTGTGTGACCTGCTATGAAGCTACAATGCCATGATTCATGTGTGTGCTTGAGACAGCCGGCCCCTCCCCTCTGTGCTCGCTTACTGAAGCCAGTCGGCATGGTAAAGGGCCTGAGCAGGTTAAAAAACACACACAAGAGTTTGTCAGGTGTCTGCTGAATTTTGCTAAGGGACAGGCCTCGAACAATGACAAATAACTCGACAACGGAAGCAGCTATTCACAAAATTCTTTCACAGTGAGCGCTAGAAGGGTTTCCTGAATAAAATGATGTATTTTTTTGTTTGTATTGTTAAAAATGAGGACGCTACAGGGAGTTAAAAACGAGTGACTTTTCAGCAACGTTTATACTGGGAGTCAATGAGGCTGCTCACCTGTGCTCTCCTCACTTTGAGGCTTGTCATTCAAAAACCGTAAATCCTATCGTTTAGGTAGACACATTGTGTGAATCAGGACAAGTTTTCCTACTACTTTTGAGAAAATAATGTCTGTAGAGTGAAATTTGTGGCTGAAAACGGAGTTTAAGCGAGAAAGTTTGACCTTTTTTTTGAAGCCGCCTACACTCTAAGTTTAACGACCCTCACTGGTGTGTAACGCAATAGACACCCATTCAAAAGCCGGATTTTCTCCCAGAAACCACATGGCGTTTGAACCGGGCCTGATCCGAAAGTGTAAAACCTAGCAGAAAAGTTGAATGCCAGATCCACAGAGGAGAAGTTTTCCTACGTTTTAGAGTTTGAATCATGTCTCTAGGTGAAAGCATGCCAGAGCAGTGGATGTTTGAAAAACATTGAAAAAGTGCTTTTTTTTCAATTAATTCCATAGAAATGAATGGGGTTTTTTGGGGCGATTTTTTCGCGACTACGTCGCGAAAAAATCGCATTCTATAGAGAAAAGTAATAGCATAGCGAGTCCGATCGAGCCGCACGTTTTGATATATTGTTTGTCTGTGTGCGACGTACGGTTATTGAGTTAATCGAAATCAAAATTTGCGTAGGAATAATAAAAATAATAATAAATATAAGAATAAGAAGAAGAAGAAGAAACACGTAGAAGAACAATAGTTGCAGTGCTTTGCACTGCAACCTATGGGCTCCCCTAGGGGAGCCCATAGGTTGCTGTGCTGCAGCACTGCATCCTAACTAGACCGGACAATTCCCCGGGGGAAATTGTGAGAGGATGCAGTGCGCGAAGCAATTCGGTCACGCACGTTCGCTGGCCGTGAACGTGTGACCCGCAATGACGTTTCAATGCAATGATTATGTGTGTGCTTGAGACAGCAGCCGTCATGAAGAAGAGCTATTCAACAAAATAACCAAAGTGACTACAGGCGGAAATTAGCATGTACTGCTGTAACCTGGGACAGACATCTGTCCTTACCACAAGGATAATGTTTAATTTGTGCACTGTCCCTTTTAAAAATAAAATAAACTCTAAAATCTAAGAAGAGTGTTTGTAGTTTGTATGTACGAACAGAAGTGTTCCTAATAAAGTGGGCGGCTAAGGTGAGGCCTGTCGGCTGCCCTCTTCTCAGTTTCTCAGAGCAGCGGATGTTTGAAAAAGTACTTTTTTTTCCAATTAATTCCATAGAAATTAATGGGGTTTTTTTGGGACAAGTGTGACTACTACTTTTGAGAAAATTATGTCTGTAGTGTGAAATTTGTGGCTGAAAACAGTTTAAGTTTGAAATTTTGAGCATGATGTGTGTGTTCTTGAGACAGCTTTTCCCTCTGCCCCGTCACTGGCCCCAATTGGCATGGTGATGGGCCTGAACAGGAGAGTTAAGAAACACACACAAGATTATGTCAGGTGTCTGCTGTAAATTGCTATGGACCAGGCCTCGAACAATGACAAATAACTCGACAACGGAAGCAGCTATTCACAAAATTCTTTCACAGTGAGCGCTAGAAGGGTCTCCTGAATAAAATGATGTATTTTTTTGTTTGTATTGTTAAAAATGAGGACGCTACAGGGAGTTAAAAACGAGTGACTTTTCAGCAACGTTTATACTGGGAGTCAATGAGGCCGCTCACCTGTGCTCTCCTCACTTTGAGGCTTGTCATTCAAAAACCGTAAATCCTATCGTTTAGGTAGACACATTGTGTGAATCAGGACAAGTTTTCCTACTACTTTTGAGAAAATCATGTCTGTAGAGTGAAATTTGTGGCTGAAAACAGAGTTTAAGCGAGAAAGTTTGACCTTTTTTTTCAAACTGTCTACACTCTAAGATAATGACCTTCACTGGTGTGTAACGCAATAGACACCCATTCAAAAGCCGGATTTTCTCCCAGAAACCACATGGCGTTTGAACCGGGCCTGATCCGAAAGTGTAAAACCTAGCAGAAAAGTTGAATGCCAGATCCACAGAGGAGAAGTTTTCCTACGTTTTAGAGTTTGAATCATGTCTCTAGGTGAAAGCATGCCAGAGCAGTGGATGTTTGAAAAACATTGAAAAAGTGCTTTTTTTCAATTAATTCCATAGAAATGAATGGGGTTTTTTTGTGACGATTTTTTCGCGACTACGTCGCGAAAAAATGGTATTCTGTAGAGAAAAGGAAAAGCATAGCGAGTCCGATCGAGCCGCACGTTTTGATATATTGTTTGTCTGTGTGCAACGAACGGTTATTGAGTTAATCGAAATCGAAATTTGCGTAGGATGAGTAACAAATATAACACTAGACCGGACAATTCCCCGGGGGAAATTGTGAGAGGATGCAGTGCGCGAAGCAATTCGGTCACGCATGTTCGCTGGCCGTGAATGTGTGACCCGCAATGATGTTTCAATGCAATGATCGTGTGTGTGCTCGAGACAGCAGCCATCATGAAGAAGACCTATTCAAGAGTATGACCAAAGTGACTACAGGCGGAAATTAGCATGTACTGCTATAACCTGGGACAGACATCTGTCCTTAACACAAGGATAATGTTTAATTTGTGCACTGTCCCTTTTAAAAATAAAATAAACTCTAAACTCTAAGAAGAGTGTTTGTAGTTTGTATGTACGAACAGAAGTGTTCCTAATAAAGTGGGCGGCTAAGGTGAGGCTGACACACAAGGGCTGGAGTTTTCTACTGTTTTTTTTATGAAGGACCAGGCCTCGAACAATGACATATAACTCGACAACGGAAGCAGCTATTCACAAAATTCTTTCACAGTGAGTGCTAGAAGGGTCTCCTGAATAAAATGATGTATTTTTTTGTTTGTATTGTTAAAAATGAGGACGCTACAGGGAGTTAAAAACGAGTGACTTTTCAGCAACGTTTATACTGGGAGTCAATGAGGCCGCTCACCTGTGCTCTCCTCACTTTGAGGCTTGTCATTCAAAAACCGTAAATCCTATCGTTTAGGTAAACACATTGTGTGAATCAGGACAAGTTTTCCTACTACTTTTGAGAAAATCATGTCTGTAGAGTGAAATTTGTGGCTGAAAACACGGTTTAAGCGAGAAAGTTTGAGCTTTTTTTTGAAGCCGCCTACACTCTAAGCTTAACGACCCTCACTGGTGTGTAACGCAATAGACACCCATTCAAAAGCCGGATTTTCTCCCGGAACCCACATGGAGTTTGAACCGGGACTGATCCGAAAGTGTAGAACCCAGCAGAAAAGTTGAATGCCAGATCCACAGAGGAGAAGTTTTCCTACGTTTTAGAGTTTGAATCACGTCTCTAGGTGAAAGCATGCCAGAGCAGCGGATGTTTGAAAAACGTTGAAAAAGTGCTTTTTTTCAATTAATTCCATAGAAATGAATGGGGGTTTTTTGGACGATTTTTTCGCGACTACGTCGCGAAAAAATCGTATTCTGCAGAGAAAAGTAATAGCATAGCGAGTCCGATCGAGCCGCACGTTTTGATACATTGTTTGTCTGTGTGCGACGTACGGTTATTGTGTTACTCGAAATCAAAATTTGTGTCGGAAGAGTAACAAATATAACACTAGACCGGACAATTCCCCGGGGGAAATTGTGAGAGGATGCAGTGCGCGAAGCAATTCGGTCACGCATGTTTGCTGGCCGTGAATGTGTGACCCGCAATGATGTTTCAATGCAATGATTATGTGTGTGCTTGAGACAGCAGCCGTCATGAAGAAGAGCCATTCAAGACTAAAACCAAAGTGACTACAGGCGGAAATTAGCATGTACTGCTATAACCTGGGACAGACATCTGTCCTTACCACAAGGATAATGTTTAATTTGTGCACTGTCCCTTTTTAAAAATAAAATACACTCTAAACTCTAAGAAGAGTGTTTGTAGGTTGTATGTACGAACAGAAGTGTTCCTAATAAAGTGGGCGGCTAAGGTGAGGCTAAGACACACAAGGGCTGGAGTTTTCTACTGTTTTTTTTATGAAGGACCAGGCCTCGAACAATGACAAATAACTCGACAACGGAAGCAGCTATTCACAAAATTCTTTCACAGTGAGCGCTAGAAGGGTCTCCTGAATAAAATAATGTATTTTTTTGTTTGTACTCTTAAAAATAACGACACTAGAGCGATTTAAAAACGAGTGACTTTTCTCTCACGTTTACAATGGGTTTCAATGAAGCCTGTCAGCTGCCCTGTCCTCAGTTTGACGCTTGTCATTCAAAAACCGTAAATCCTATCGTTTAGGTAGGCACATTGTGTGAATCAGGACAAGTTTTCCTACTACTTTTGAGAAAATCAAGTCTGTAGAGTGAAATTTGTGGCTGAAAACAGAGTTTAAGCGAGAAAGTTTGACCTTTTTTTTTAACCTCTCTCCACTCTGAGCATAACGAGGTCCACTGGTGTGTAACGCAATAGACACCCCAAAAAAACGGAATTTTCTCCCGGAACCAACATGGCGTTTGAGCCGGGACTGATCCGAAAGTGTAGAACCTAGCAGAAAAGTTGAAGGCCAGATCCACAGAGGAGAAGTTTTCCTACGTTTTAGAGTTTGAATCACGTCTCTAGGTGAAAGCATGCCAGAGCAGCGGATGTTTGAAAAATGTTGAAAAAGTGCTTTTTTTTCAATTAATTCCATAGAAATGAATGGGGGTTTTTTGGACGATTTTTTCGCGACTACGTCGCGAAAAAATCGTATTCTATAGAGAAAAGTAATAGCATAGCGAGTCCGATCGAGCCACACGTTTTGATACATTGTTTGTCTGTGTGCGACGTACGGTTATTGTGTTACTCGAAATCAAAATTTGTGTAGGAAGAGTAACAAATATAACACTAGACCGGACAATTCCCCGGGGGAAATTGTGAGAGGATGCAGTGCGCGAAGCAATTCGCTCACGCACGTTCGCTGGCCGTGAACGTGTGACCCGCAATGATGTTTCAATGCAATGATCGTGTGTGTGCTCGAGACAGCAGCCATCATGAAGAAGACATATTCAAGAGTATGACCAAAGTGACTACAGGCGGAAATTAGCATGTACTGCTATAACCTGGGACAGACATCTGTCCTTACCACAAGGATAATGTTTAATTTGTGCACTGTCCCTTTTAAAAATAAAATAAACTCTAAACTCTAAGAAGAGTGTTTGTAGTTTGTATGTACGAACAGAAGTGGTCCTAATAAAGTGGGCGGCTAAGGTGAGGCTGACACACAAGGGCTGGAGTTTTCTACTGTTTTTTTTATGAAGGACCAGGCCTCGAACAATGACAAATAACTCGACAACGGAAGCAGCTATTCACAAAATTCTTTCACAGTGAGCGCTAGAAGGGTCTCCTGAATAAAATGATGTATTTTTTTGTTTGTATTGTTAAAAATGAGGACGCTACAGGGAGTTAAAAACGAGTGACTTTTCAGCAACGTTTATACTGGGAGTCAATGAGGCCGCTCACCTGTGCTCTCCTCACTTTGAGGCTTGTCATTCAAAAACCGTAAATCCTATCGTTTAGGTAGACACATTGTGTGAATCAGGACAAGTTTTCCTACTACTTTTGAGAAAATCATGTCTGTAGAGTGAAATTTGTGGCTGAAAACACGGTTTAAAAATAAAATAAACTCTAAACTCTAAGAAGAGTGTTTGTAGTTTGTATGTACGAACAGAAGTGTTCCTAATAAAGTGGGCGGCTAAGGTGAGGCTGACACACAAGGGCTGGAGTTTTCTACTGTTTTTTTTATGAAGGACCAGGCCTCGAACAATGACAAATAACTCGACAACGGAAGCAGCTATTCACAAAATTCTTTCACAGTGAGCGCTAGAAGGGTCTCCTGAATAAAATGATGTATTTTTTTGTTTGTATTGTTAAAAATGAGGACGCTACAGGGAGTTAAAAACGAGTGACTTTTCAGCAACGTTTATACTGGGAGTCAATGAGGCCGCTCACCTGTGCTCTCCTCACTTTGAGGCTTGTCATTCAAAAACCGTAAATCCTATCGTTTAGGTAGACACATTGTGTGAATCAGGACAAGTTTTCCTACTACTTTTGAGAAAATCATGTCTGTAGAGTGAAATTTGTGGCTGAAAACACGGTTTAAGCGAGAAAGTTTGAGCTTTTTTTTGAAGCCGCCTACACTCTAAGATTAACGACCCTCACTGGTGTGTAACGCAATAGACACCCATTCAAAAGCCGGATTTTCTCCCAGAAACCACATGGCGTTTGAACCGGGCCTGATCCGAAAGTGTAAAACCTAGCAGAAAAGTTGAATGCCAGATCCACAGAGGAGAAGTTTTCCTACGTTTTAGAGTTTGAATCATGTCTTTACGTGAAAGCATGCCAGAGCAGCGGATGTTTGAAAAACGTTGAAAAAGTGCTTTTTTTTCAATTAATTCCATAGAAATGAATGGGGTGTTTTTGGACGATTTTTTCGCGACTACGTCGCGAAAAAATCGTATTCTATAGAGAAAAGTAATAGCATAGCGAGTCCGATCGAGCCGCACGTTTTGATACATTGTTTGTCTGTGTGCGACGTACGGTTATTGTGTTACTCGAAATCAAAATTTGTGTAGGAAGAGTAACAAATATAACACTAGACCGGACAATTCCCCGGGGGAAATTGTGAGAGGATGCAGTGCGCGAAGCAATTCGCTCACGCACGTTCGCTGGCCGTGAACGTGTGACCCGCAATGATGTTTCAATGCAATGATTATGTGTGTGCTTGAGACAGCAGCCGTCATGAAGAAGAGCTATTCAACAGTACAACCAAAGTGACTACAGGCGGAAATTAGCATGTACTGCTATAACCTGGGACAGACATCTGTCCTTACCACAAGGATAATGTTTAATTTGTGCACTGTCCCTTTTAAAAATAAAATAAACTCTAAGAAGAGTGTTTGTAGTTTGTATGTACGAACAGAAGTGTTCCTAATAAAGTGGGCGGCTAAGGTGAGGCTGACACACAAGGGCTGGAGTTTTCTACTGTTTTTTTTATGAAGGACCAGGCCTCGAACAATGACAAATAACTCGACAACGGAAGCAGCTATTCACAAAATTCTTTCACAGTGAGCGCTAGAAGGGTCTCCTGAATAAAATGATGTATTTTTTTGTTTGTATTGTTAAAAATGAGGACGCTACAGGGAGTTAAAAACGAGTGACTTTTCAGCAACGTTTATACTGGGAGTCAATGAGGCCGCTCACCTGTGCTCTCCTCACTTTGAGGCTTGTCATTCAAAAACCGTAAATCCTATCGTTTAGGTAGACACATTGTGTGAATCAGGACAAGTTTTCCTACTACTTTTGAGAAAATCATGTCTGTAGAGTGAAATTTGTGGCTGAAAACACGGTTTAAAAATAAAATAAACTCTAAACTCTAAGAAGAGTGTTTGTAGTTTGTATGTACGAACAGAAGTGTTCCTAATAAAGTGGGCGGCTAAGGTGAGGCTGACACACAAGGGCTGGAGTTTTCTACTGTTTTTTTATGAAGGACCAGGCCTCGAACAATAACAAATAACTCGACAACGGAAGCAGCTATTCACAAAATTCTTTCACAGTGAGCGCTAGAAGGGTCTCCTGAATAAAATGATGTATTTTTTTGTTTGTACTCTTAAAAATAACGACAATAGAGCGATTTAAAAACGAGTGACTTTTCTCTCATGTTTACAATGGGTTTCAATGAAGCCTGTCAGCTGCCCTGTCCTCAGTTTGACGCTTGTCATTCAAAAACCGTGAATCCTTTCGTTTAGGTAGACACATTGTGTGAATCAGGACAAGTTTTCCTACAAGGATAATGTTTAATTTGTGCACTGTCCCTTTTAAAAATAAAATAAACTCTAAACTCTAAGAAGAGTGTTTGTAGTTTGTATGTACGAACAGAAGTGTTCCTAATAAAGTGGGCGGCTAAGGTGAGGCTGACACACAAGGGCTGGAGTTTTCTACTGTTTTTTTATGAAGGACCAGGCCTCGAACAATGACAAATAACTCGACAACGGAAGCAGCTATTCACAAAATTCTTTCACAGTGAGCGCTAGAAGGGTCTCCTGAATAAAATGATGTATTTTTTGGTTTGTATTGTTAAAAATGAGGACGCTACAGGGAGTTAAAAACGAGTGACTTTTCAGCAACGTTTATACTGGGAGTCAATGAGGCTGCTCACCTGTGCTCTCCTCACTTTGAGGCTTGTCATTCAAAAACCGTAAATCCTACCGTTTAGGTAGACACATTGTGTGAATCAGGACAAGTTTTCCTACTACTTTTGAGAAAATAATGTCTGTAGAGTGAAATTTGTGGCTGAAAACGGAGTTTAAGCGAGAAAGTTTGACCTTTTTTTTGAAGCCGCCTACACTCTAAGTTTAACGACCCTCACTGGTGTGTAACGCAATAGACACCCATTCAAAAGCCGGATTTTCTCCCAGAAACCACATGGCGTTTGAACCGGGCCTGATCCGAAAGTGTAAAACCTAGCAGAAAAGTTGAATGCCAGATCCACAGAGGAGAAGTTTTCCTACGTTTTAGAGTTTGAATCATGTCTCTAGGTGAAAGCATGCCAGAGCAGTGGATGTTTGAAAAACATTGAAAAAGTGCTTTTTTTTCAATTAATTCCATAGAAATGAATGGGGTTTTTTGGGGCGATTTTTTCGCGACTACGTCGCGAAAAAATCGTATTCTATAGAGAAAAGTAATAGCATAGCGAGTCCGATCGAGCCGCACGTTTTGATATATTGTTTGTCTGTGTGCGACGTACGGTTATTGAGTTATTCGAAATCAAAATTTGCGTAGGAATAATAAGAAGAAGAAGAAATACGTAGAAGAACAATAGTTGCAGTGCTTTGCACTGCAACCTATGGGCTCCCCTAGGGGAGCCCATAGGTTGCTGTGCTGCAGCACTGCATCCTAATAAGAAGAAGAAATACGTAGAAGAACAATAGTTGCAGTGCTTTGCACTGCAACCTATGGGCTCCCCTAGGGGAGCCCATAGGTTGCTGTGCTGCAGCACTGCATCCTAACTAGACTGGACAATTCCCCGGGGGAAATTGTGAGAGGATGCAGTGCGCGAAGCAATTCGGTCACGCATGTTTGCTGGCCGTGAATGTGTGACCCGCAATGATGTTTCAATGCAATGATTGTGTGTGTGCTCGAGACAGCAGCCGTCATGAAGAAGAGCTATTCAAGAGCATGAACAAAGTGACTACAGGCGGAAATTAGCATGTACTGCTATAACCTGGGACAGACATCTGTCCTTACCACAAGGATAATGTTTAATTTGTGCACTGTCCCTTTTAAAAATAAAATAAACTCTAAACTCTAAGAAGAGTGTTTGTAGTTTGTATGTACGAACAGAAGTGTTCCTAATAAAGTGGGCGGCTAAGGTGAGGCTAAGACACACAAGGGCTGGAGTTTTCTACTGTTTTTTTATGAAGGACCAGGCCTCGAACAATGACAAATAACTCGACAACGGAAGCAGCTATTCACAAAATTCTTTCACACTGAGCGCTAGAAGGGTCTCCTGAATAGACTGATGTAATTTTTTTGTCTGTCTTGTTAAAAATGAGGACGCTACAGGGAGTTAAAAACGAGTGACTTTTCAGCAACGTTTATAATGGGAGTCAATGAGGCCGCTCACCTGTGCTCTCCTCACTTTGAGGCTTGTCATTCAAAAACCGTAAATAATATCGTTTAGGTAGACACATTGTGTGAATCAGGACAAGTTTTCCTACTACTTTTGAGAAAATCATGTCTGTAGAGTGAAATTTGTGGCTGAAAACAGAGTTTAAGCGAGAAAGTTTGACCTTTTTTTTGAACCTCTCTCCACTCTGACCTTAACGAGGTCCACTGGTGTGTAACGCAATAGACACCCATTCAAAAGCCGGATTTTCTCCCAGAAACCACATGGCGTTTGACCCGGGACTGATCCGAAAGTGTAGAACCTTGCAGAAAAGTTGAATGCCAGATCCACAGAGGAGAAGTTTTCCTACGTTTTAGAGTTTGAATCACGTCTCTAGGTGAAAGCATGCCAGAGCAGTGGACGTTTGAAAAACGTTGAAAAAGTGCTTTTTTTTCAATTAATTCCATAGAAATGAATGGGGTTTTTTTGGACGATTTTTTTGCGACTACTTCGCGAAAAAATCGTATTCTATAGAGAAAAGTAATAGCATAGCGAGTCCGATCGAGCCGCACGTTTTGATATATTGTTTGTCTGTGTGCGACGTACGATTATTGTGTTACTCGAAATCAAAATTTGTGTAGGAAGAGTAACAAATATAACACTAGACCGGACAATTCCCCGGGGGAAATTGTGAGAGGATGCAGTGCGCGAAGCAATTCGGTCACGCACGTTTGCTGGCCGTGAATGTGTGACCCGCAATGATGTTTCAACGCAATGATTATGTGTGTGCTTGAGACAGCAGCCGTCATGAAGAAGAGCCATTCAAGACTATAACCAAAGTGACTACAGGCGGAAATTAGCATGTACTGCTATAACCTGGGACAGACATCTGTCCTTACCACAAGGATAATGTTTAATTTGTGCACTGTCCCTTTTAAAAATAAAATAAACTCTAAACACTAAGAAGAGTGTTTGTAGGTTGTATGTACGAACAGAAGTGTTCCTAATAAAGTGGGCGGCTAAGGTGAGGCTAAGACACACAAGGGCTGGAGTTTTCTACTGTTTTTTTTATGAAGGACCAGGCCTCGAACAATGACAAATAACTCGACAACGGAAGCAGCTATTCACAAAATTCTTTCACAGTGAGCGCTAGAAGGGTCTCCTGAATAAAATTATGTATTTTTTTGTTTGTACTCTTAAAAATAACGACACTAGAGCGATTTAAAAACGAGTGACTTTTCTCTCACGTTTACAATGGGTTTCAATGAAGCCTGTCAGCTGCCCTGTCCTCAGTTTGACGCTTGTCATTCAAAAACCGTAAATCCTATCGTTTAGGTAGACACATTGTGTGAATCAGGACAAGTTTTCCTACTACTTTTGAGAAAATCATGTCTGTAGAGTGAAATTTGTGGCTGAAAACACGGTTTAAAAATAAAATAAACTCTAAACTCTAAGAAGAGTGTTTGTAGTTTGTATGTACGAACAGAAGTGTTCCTAATAAAGTGGGCGGCTAAGGTGAGGCTGACACACAAGGGCTGGAGTTTTCTACTGTTTTTTTTATGAAGGACCAGGCCTCGAACAATGACAAATAACTCGACAACGGAAGCAGCTATTCACAAAATTCTTTCACAGTGAGCGCTAGAAGGGTCTCCTGAATAAAATGATGTATTTTTTTGTTTGTATTGTTAAAAATGAGGACGCTACAGGGAGTTAAAAACGAGTGACTTTTCAGCAACGTTTATACTGGGAGTCAATGAGGCCGCTCACCTGTGCTCTCCTCACTTTGAGGCTTGTCATTCAAAAACCGTAAATCCTATCGTTTAGGTAGACACATTGTGTGAATCAGGACAAGTTTTCCTACTACTTTTGAGAAAATCATGTCTGTAGAGTGAAATTTGTGGCTGAAAACAGAGTTTAAGCGAGAAAGTTTGAGCTTTTTTTTGAAGCCGCCTACACTCTAAGCTTAAGGACCCTCACTGGTGTGTAACGCAATAGACACCCATTCAAAAGCCGGATTTTCTCCCAGAAACCACATGGCGTTTGAACCGGGCCTGATCCGAAAGTGTAAAACCTAGCAGAAAAGTTGAATGCCAGATCCACAGAGGAGAAGTTTTCCTACGTTTTAGAGTTTGAATCATGTCTCTAGGTGAAAGCATTCCAGAGCAGCGGATGTTTGAAAAACGTTGAAAAAGTGCTTTTTTTTTCAATTAATTCCATAGAAATGAATGGGGTTTTTTTGGGACAAGTGTGACTACTACTTTTGAGAAAATTATGTCTGTAGTGTTAAATTTGTGGCTGAAAACAGTTTAAGTTTGAAATTTTGAGCATGATGTGTGTGTTCTTGAGACAGCTTTTCCCTCTGCCCCGTCACTGGCCCCAATTGGCATGGTGATGGGCCTGAACAGGAGAGTTAAGAAACACACACAAGATTATGTCAGGTGTCTGCTGTAAATTGCTATGGACCAGGCCTCGAACAATGACAAATAACTCGACAACGGAAGCAGCTATTCACAAAATTCTTTCACAGTGAGCGCTAGAAGGGTCTCCTGAATAAAATGATGTATTTTTTTGTTTGTATTGTTAAAAATGAGGACGCTACAGGGAGTTAAAAACGAGTGACTTTTCAGCAACATTTATACTGGGAGTCAATGAGGCCGCTCACCTGTGCTCTCCTCACTTTGAGGCTTGTCATTCAAAAACCGTAAATCCTACCGTTTAGGTAGACACATTGTGTGAATCAGGACAAGTTTTCCTACTACTTTTGAGAAAATAATGTCTGTAGAGTGAAATTTGTGGCTGAAAACGGAGTTTAAGCGAGAAAGTTTGACCTTTTTTTTGAAGCCGCCTACACTCTAAGTTTAACGACCCTCACTGGTGTGTAACGCAATAGACACCCATTCAAAAGCCGGATTTTCTCCCAGAAACCACATGGCGTTTGAACCGGGCCTGATCCGAAAGTGTAAAACCTAGCAGAAAAGTTGAATGCCAGATCCACAGAGGAGACGTTTTCCTACGTTTTAGAGTTTGAATCATGTCTCTAGGTGAAAGCATGCCAGAGCAGTGGATGTTTGAAAAACATTGAAAAAGTGCTTTTTTTTCAATTAATTCCATAGAAATGAATGGGGTTTTTTGGGGCGATTTTTTCGCGACTACGTCGCGAAAAAATCGTATTCTATAGAGAAAAGTAATAGCATAGCGAGTCCGATCGAGCCGCACGTTTTGATATATTGTTTGTCTGTGTGCGACGTACGGTTATTGAGTTATTCGAAATCAAAATTTGCGTAGGAATAATAAGAAGAAGAAGAAATACGTAGAAGAACAATAGTTGCAGTGCTTTGCACTGCAACCTATGGGCTCCCCTAGGGGAGCCCATAGGTTGCTGTGCTGCAGCACTGCATCCTAACTAGACCGGACAATTCCCCGGGGGAAATTGTGAGAGGATGCAGTGCGCGAAGCAATTCGCTCACGCATGTTCGCTGGCCGTGAATGTGTGACCCGCAATGATGTTTCAATGCAATGATCGTGTGTGTGCTCGAGACAGCAGCCATCATGAAGAAGACCTATTCAAGAGTATGACCAAAGTGACTACAGGCGGAAATTAGCATGTACTGCTATAACCTGGGACAGACATCTGTCCTTAACACAAGGATAATGTTTAATTTGTGCACTGTCACTTTTAAAAATAAAATAAACTCTAAACTCTAAGAAGAGTGTTTGTAGTTTGTATGTACGAACAGAAGTGTTCCTAATAAAGTGGGCGGCTAAGGTGAGGCTGACACACAAGGGCTGGAGTTTTCTACTGTTTTTTTTATGAAGGACCAGGCCTCGAACAATGACAAATAACTCGACAACGGAAGCAGCTATTCACAAAATTCTTTCACAGTGAGCGCTAGAAGGGTCTCCTGAATAAAATGATGTATTTTTTTGTTTGTACTCTTAAAAATAACGACACTAGAGCGATTTAAATACGAGTGACTTTTCACTCACGTTTATAATGTGAGTCAATGAGCTAAGAAACACAAGGTCTTGAATATTGTGCTGTGTTTTACTACGGACCAGACCTCGAACAATGACAAATAACTCGACAACGGAAGCAGCTATTCACAAAATTCTTTCACACTGAGCGCTAGAAGGGTCTCCTGAATAAAATGATGTATTTTTTTGTTTGTACTCTTTAAAATAACGACACTAGAGCGATTTAAAAACGAGTGACTTTTCACTCATGTTTATAATGTGTGTCAATGACCTAAGACACACAAGGTCTTGAATATTGTGCTGTGTTTTACTACGGACCAGACCTCGAACAATGACAAATAACTCGACAACGGAAGCAGCTATTCACAAAATTCTTTCACACTGAGCGCTAGAAGGGTCTCCTGAATAAAATGATGTATTTTTTTGTTTGTACTCTTAAAAATAACGACACTAGAGCGATTTAAAAACGAGTGACTTTTCACTCACGTTTATAATGTGAGTCAATGAGCTAAGAAACACAAGGTCTTGAATATTGTGCTGTGTTTTACTACGGACCAGACCTCGAACAATGACAAATAACTCGACAACGGAAGCAGCTATTCACAAAATTCTTTCACAGTGAGCGCTAGAACGGTCTCCTGAATAAAATTATGTATTTTTTTGTTTGTACTCTTAAAAATAACGACACTAGAGCGATTTAAAAACGAGTGACTTTTCTATCCCGTTTATAATGCATGTCAATGAGCTAAAACACACAAGGTCTTGAATTTTGGGCTGTGTTTTACTACAGACCAGACCTCGAACAATGACAAATAACTCGACAACGGAAGCAGCTATTCACAAAATTCTTTCACAGTGAGCGCTAGAAGGGTCTCCTGAATAAAATGATGTATTTTTTTGTTTGTATTGTTAAAAATGAGGACGCTACAGGGAGTTAAAAACGAGTGACTTTTCAGCAACGTTTATACTGGGAGTCAATGAGGCCGCTCACCTGTGCTCTCCTCACTTTGAGGCTTGTCATTCAAAAACCGTAAATCCTACCGTTTAGGTAGACACATTGTGTGAATCAGGACAAGTTTTCCTACTACTTTTGAGAAAATCATGTCTGTAGAGTGAAATTTGTGGATGAAAACACAGTTTAAGTGAGAAATTTTGAGCTTTTTTTTGAAGCCGCCTACACTCTGAGTTAACGAGGCGCACTGGTGTGTAACGCAATAGACACCCATTCAAAAGCCGGATTTTCTCCCAGAAACCACATGGCGTTTGAACCGGGCCTGATCCGAAAGTGTAAAACCTAGCAGAAAAGTTGAATGCCAGATCCACAGAGGAGAAGTTTTCCTACGTTTTAGAGTTTGAATCATGTCTCTAGGTGAAAGCATGCCAGAGCAGCGGATGTTTGAAAAACGTTGAAAAAGTGCTTTTTTTTCAATTAATTCCATAGAAATGAATGGGGTTTTTTGGGGCGATTTTTTCGCGACTACGTCGCGAAAAAATCGTAAACTGTAGAGAAAAGTAATAGCATAGCGAGTCCGATCGAGCCGCACGTTTTGATGTATTGTTTGTCTGTGTGCGACGTACGGTTATTGAGGTATTCGAAATCAAAATTTGCGTAGGAATAATAAGTTTAATAATAATAATAATAAGAAGAAGAAACACGTAGAAGAACAATAGTTGCAGTGCTTTGCACTGCAACCTATGGGCTCCCCTAGGGGAGCCCATAGGTTGCTGTGCTGCAGCACTGCATCCTAACTAGACCGGACAATTCCCCGGGGGAAATTGTGAGAGGATGCAGTGCGCGAAGCAATTCGCTCACGCATGTTCGCTGGCCGTGAACGCGTGACCCGCAATGATGTTTCAATGCAATGATCGTGTGTGTGCTCGAGACAGCAGCCATCATGAAGAAGACCTATTCAAGAGTATGACCAAAGTGACTACAGGCGGAAATTAGCATGTACTGCTATAACCTGGGACAGACATCTGTCCTTAACACAAGGATAATGTTTAATTTGTGCACTGTCCCTTTTAAAAATAAAATAAACTCTAAACTCTAAGAAGAGTGTTTGTAGTTTGTATGTACGAACAGAAGTGTTCCTAATAAAGTGGGCGGCTAAGGTGAGGCTGACACACAAGGGCTGGAGTTTTCTACTGTTTTTTTATGAAGGACCAGGCCTCGAACAATGACAAATAACTCGACAACGGAAGCAGCTATTCACAAAATTCTTTCACAGTGAGCGCTAGAAGGGTCTCCTGAATAAAATGATGTATTTTTTTGTTTGTATTGTTAAAAATGAGGACGCTACAGGGAGTTAAAAACGAGTGACTTTTCAGCAACGTTTATACTGGGAGTCAATGAGGCCGCTCACCTGTGCTCTCCTCGCTTTGAGGCTTGTCATTCAAAAACCGTAAATCCTACCGTTTAGGTAGACACATTGTGTGAATCAGGACAAGTTTTCCTACTACTTTTGAGAAAATCATGTCTGTAGAGTGAAATTTGTGGATGAAAACACAGTTTAAGTGAGAAATTTTGAGCTTTTTTTTGAAGCCACCTACACTCTGAGTTAATGAGGCGCACTGGTGTGTAACGCAATAGACACCCATTCAAAAGCCGGATTTTCTCCCAGAAACCACATGGCGTTTGAACCGGGCCTGATCCGAAAGTGTAAAACCTAGCAGAAAAGTTGAATGCCAGATCCACAGAGGAGAAGTTTTCCTACGTTTTAGAGTTTGAATCATGTCTCTAGGTGAAAGCATGCCAGAGCAGTGGATGTTTGAAAAACATTGAAAAAGTGCTTTTTTTTCAATTAATTCCATAGAAATGAATGGGGTTTTTTGGGGCGATTTTTTCGCGACTACGTCGCGACAAAATCGTATTCTATAGAGAAAAGTAATAGCATAGCGAGTCCGATCGAGCCGCACGTTTTGATATATTGTTTGTCTGTGTGCGACGTACGGTTATTGAGTTAATCGAAATCAAAATTTGCGTAGGAATAATAAATACTAGACCGGACAATTCCCCGGGGGAAATTGTGAGAGGATGCAGTGCGCGAAGCAATTCGCTCACGCATGTTCGCTGGCCGTGAACGCGTGACCCGCAATGATGTTTCAATGCAATGATCGTGTGTGTGCTCGAGACAGCAGCCATCATGAAGAAGACCTATTCAAGAGTATGACCAAAGTGACTACAGGCGGAAATTAGCATGTACTGCTATAACCTGGGACAGACATCTGTCCTTAACACAAGGATAATGTTTAATTTGTGCACTGTCCCTTTTAAAAATAAAATAAACTCTAAACTCTAAGAAGAGTGTTTGTAGTTTGTATGTACGAACAGAAGTGTTCCTAATAAAGTGGGCGGCTAAGGTGAGGCTGACACACAAGGGCTGGAGTTTTCTACTGTTTTTTTCATGAAGGACCAGGCCTCGAACAATGACAAATAACTCGACAACGGAAGCAGCTATTCACAAAATTCTTTCACCGTGAGCGCTAGAAGGGTCTCCTGAATAAAATGATGTATTTTTTTGTTTGTATTGTTAAAAATGAGGACGCTACAGGGAGTTAAAAACGAGTGACTTTTCAGCAACGTTTATACTGGGAGTCAATGAGGCCGCTCACCTGTGCTCTCCTCACTTTGAGGCTTGTCATTCAAAAACCGTAAATCCTATCGTTTAGGTAGACACATTGTGTGAATCAGGACAAGTTTTCCTACTACTTTTGAGAAAATCATGTCTGTAGAGTGAAATTTGTGGCGGAAAACACGGTTTAAGCGAGAAAGTTTGAGCTTTTTTTTGAAGCCGCCTACACTCTAAGCGTAACGACCCTCACTGGTGTGTAACGCAATAGACACCCATTCAAAAGCCGGATTTTCTCCCAGAAACCACATGGCGTTTGAACCGGGACTGATCCGAAAGTGTAAAACCTAGCAGAAAAGTTGAATGCCAGATCCACAGAGGAGAAGTTTTCCTACGTTTTAGAGTTTGAATCATGTCTCTAGGTGAAAGCATGCCAGAGCAACGGATGTTTGAAAAACGTTGAAAAAGTGCTTTTTTTTCAATTAATTCCATAGAAATGAATGGGGTTTTTTGGGGCGATTTTTTCACGACTACGTCGCGAAAAAATCGTATTCTATAGAGAAAAGTAATGTACTGTTTGTTTGCATGTACTGCTATAACCTGGGACAGACATCTGTCCTTAACACAAGGATAATGTTTAATTTGTGCACTGTCCCTTTTAAAAATAAAATAAACTCTAAACTCTAAGAAGAGTGTTTGTAGTTTGTATGTACGAACAGAAGTGTTCCTAATAAAGTGGGCGGCTAAGGTGAGGCTGACACATCAAGGGCTGGAGTTTTCTACTGTTTTTTTATGAAGGACCAGGCCTCGAACAATGACAAATAACTCGACAACGGAAGCAGCTATTCACAAAATTCTTTCACAGTGAGCGCTAGAAGGGTCTCCTGAATAAAATGATGTATTTTTTTGTTTGTATTGTTAAAAATGAGGACGCTACAGGGAGTTAAAAACGAGTGACTTTTCAGCAACATTTATACTGGGAGTCAATGAGGCCGCTCACCTGTGCTCTCCTCACTTTGAGGCTTGTCATTCAAAAACCGTAAATCCTACCGTTTAGGTAGACACATTGTGTGAATCAGGACAAGTTTTCCTACTACTTTTGAGAAAATCATGTCTGTAGAGTGAAATTTGTGGCTGAAAACGGAGTTTAAGCGAGAAAGTTTGACCTTTTTTTTGAAGCCGCCTACACTCTAAGTTTAACGACCCTCACTGGTGTGTAACGCAATAGACACCCATTCAAAAGCCGGATTTTCTCCCAGAAACCACATGGCGTTTGAACCGGGCCTGATCCGAAAGTGTAAAACCTAGCAGAAAAGTTGAATGCCAGATCCACAGAGGAGAAGTTTTCCTACGTTTTAGAGTTTGAATCATGTCTCTAGGTGAAAGCATGCCAGAGCAGTGGATGTTTGAAAAACATTGAAAAAGTGCTTTTTTTTCAATTAATTCCATAGAAATGAATGGGGTTTTTTGGGGCGATTTTTTCGCGACTACGTCGCGAAAAAATCGTATTCTACAGAGAAAAGTAATAGCATAGCGAGTCCGATCGAGCCGCACGTTTTGATATATTGTTTGTCTGTGTGCGACGTACGGTTATTGAGTTATTCGAAATCAAAATTTGCGTAGGAATAATAAGAAGAAGAAGAAGAAGAAGAAATACGTAGAAGAACAATAGTTGCAGTGCTTTGCACTGCAACCTATGGGCTCCCCTAGGGGAGCCCATAGGTTGCTGTGCTGCAGCACTGCATCCTAACTAGACCGGACAATTCCCCGGGGGAAATTGTGAGAGGATGCAGTGCGCGAAGCAATTCGGTCACGCATGTTCGCCGGCCGTGAATGTGTGACCCGCAATGATGTTTCAATGCAATGATTATGTGTGTGCTTGAGACAGCAGCCGTCATGAAGAAGAGCTATTCAAGACTATAACCAAAGTCACTACAGGCGGAAATTAGCATGTACTGCTATAACCTGGGACAGACATCTGTCCTTACCACAAGGATAATGTTTAATTTGTGCACTGTCCCTTTTAAAAATAAAATAAACTCTAAACTCTAAGAAGAGTGTTTGTAGGTTGTATGTACGAACAGAAGTGTTCCTAATAAAGTGGGCGGCTAAGGTGAGGCCTGTCGGCTGCCCTCCTCTCAGTTTCTCAGAGCAGTGGATGTTTGAAAAAGTGCTTTTTTTTCCAATTAATTCCATAGAAATGAATGGGTTTTTTTTGGGACAAGTGTGACTACTACTTTTGAGAAAATTATGTCTGTAGTGTGAAATTTGTGGCTGAAAACAGTTTAAGTTTGAAATTTTGAGCATGATGTGTGTGTTCTTGAGACAGCTTTTCCCTCTGCCCCGTCACTGGCCCCAATTGGCATGGTGATGGGCCTGAACAGGAGAGTTAAGAAACACACACAAGATTATGTCAGGTGTCTGCTGTAAATTGCTATGGACCAGGCCTCGAACAATGACAAATAACTCGACAACGGAAGCAGCTATTCACAAAATTCTTTCACAGTGAGCGCTAGAAGGGTCTCCTGAATAAAATGATGTATTTTTTTGTTTGTATTGTTAAAAATGAGGACGCTACAGGGAGTTAAAAACGAGTGACTTTTCAGCAACGTTTATACTGGGAGTCAATGAGGCCGCTCACCTGTGCTCTCCTCACTTTGAGGCTTGTCATTCAAAAACCGTAAATCCTATCGTTTAGGTAGACACATTGAGTGAATCAGGACAAGTTTTCCTACTACTTTTGAGAAAATCATGTCTGTAGAGTGAAATTTGTGGCTGAAAACACGGTTTAAAAATAAAATAAACTCTAAACTCTAAGAAGAGTGTTTGTAGTTTGTATGTACGAACAGAAGTGTTCCTAATAAAGTGGGCGGCTAAGGTGAGGCTGACACACAAGGGCTGGAGTTTTCTACTGTTTTTTTTATGAAGGACCAGGCCTCGAACAATGACAAATAACTCGACAACGGAAGCAGCTATTCACAAAATTCTTTCACAGTGAGCGCTAGAAGGGTCTCCTGAATAAAATGATGTATTTTTTTGTTTGTATTGTTAAAAATGAGGACGCTACAGGGAGTTAAAAACGAGTGACTTTTCAGCAACGTTTATACTGGGAGTCAATGAGGCCGCTCACCTGTGCTCTCCTCACTTTGAGGCTTGTCATTCAAAAACCGTAAATCCTATCGTTTAGGTAGACACATTGTGTGAATCAGGACAAGTTTTCCTACTACTTTTGAGAAAATCATGTCTGTAGAGTGAAATTTGTGGCTGAAAACACGGTTTAAGCGAGAAAGTTTGAGCTTTTTTTTGAAGCCGCCTACACTCTAAGCTTAACGACCCTCACTGGTGTGTAACGCAATAGACACCCATTCAAAAGCCGGATTTTCTCCCAGAAACCACATGGCGTTTGAACCGGGCCTGATCCGAAAGTGTAAAACCTAGCAGAAAAGTTGAATGCCAGATCCACAGAGGAGAAGTTTTCCTACGTTTTAGAGTTTGAATCATGTCTCTAGGTGAAAGCATGCCAGAGCAGTGGATGTTTGAAAAACATTGAAAAAGTGCTTTTTTTTCAATTAATTCCATAGAAATGAATGGGGTTTTTTGGGGCGATTTTTTCGCGACTACGTCGCGAAAAAATCGTATTCTATAGAGAAAAGTAATAGCATAGCGAGTCCGATCGAGCCGCACGTTTTGATATATTGTTTGTCTGTGTGCGACGTACGGTTATTGAGTTATTCGAAATCAAAATTTGCGTAGGATTAATAATAATAAGAAGAAACACGTAGAAGAACAATAGTTGCAGTGCTTTGCACTGCAACCTATGGGCTCCCCTAGGGGAGCCCATAGGTTGCTGTGCTGCAGCACTGCATCCTAACTAGACCGGACAATTCCCCGGGGGAAATTGTGAGAGGATGCAGTGCGCGAAGCAATTCGCTCACGCATGTTCGCTGGCCGTGAACGTGTGACCCGCAATGATGTTTCAATGCAATGATCGTGTGTGTGCTCGAGACAGCAGCCATCATGAAGAAGACCTATTCAAGAGTATGACCAAAGTGACTACAGGCGGAAATTAGCATGTACTGCTATAACCTGGGACAGACATCTGTCCTTAACACAAGGATAATGTTTAATTTGTGCACTGTCCCATTTAAAAATAAAATAAACTCTAAACTCTAAGAAGAGTGTTTGTAGTTTGTATGTACGAACAGAAGTGTTCCTAATAAAGTGGGCGGCTAAGGTGAGGCTGACACACAAGGGCTGGAGTTTTCTACTGTTTTTTTTATGAAGGACCAGGCCTCGAACAATGACAAATAACTCGACAACGGAAGCAGCTATTCACAAAATTCTTTCACAGTGAGCGCTAGAAGGGTCTCCTGAATAAAATGATGTATTTTTTTGTTTGTATTGTTAAAAATGAGGACGCTACAGGGAGTTAAAAACGAGTGACTTTTCAGCAACGTTTATACTGGGAGTCAATGAGGCCGCTCACCTGTGCTCTCCTCACTTTGAGGCTTGTCATTCAAAAACCGTAAATCCTATCGTTTAGGTAGACACATTGTGTGAATGAGGACAAGTTTTCCTACTACTTTTGAGAAAATCATGTCTGTAGAGTGAAATTTGTGGCTGAAAACACGGTTTAAGCGAGAAAGTTTGAGCTTTTTTTTGAAGCCGCCTACACTCTAAGCTTAAAGACCCTCACTGGTGTGTAACGCAATAGACACCCTTTCAAAAGCCGGATTTTCTCCCAGAAACCACATGGCGTTTGAACCGGGACTGATCCGAAAGTGTAAAACCTAGCAGAAAAGTTGAATGCCAGATCCACAGAGGAGAAGTTTTCCTACGTTTTAGAGTTTGAATCATGTCTCTAGGTGAAAGCATGCCAGAGCAACGGATGTTTGAAAAACGTTGAAAAAGTGCTTTTTTTTCAATTAATTCCATAGAAATGAATGGGGTTTTTTGGGGCGATTTTTTCACGACTACGTCGCGAAAAAATCGTATTCTATAGAGAAAAGTAATGTACTGTTTGTTTGCATGTACTGCTATAACCTGGGACAGACATCTGTCCTTAACACAAGGATAATGTTGAATTTGTGCACTGTCCCTTTTAAAAATAAAATAAACTCTAAACTCTAAGAAGAGTGTTTGTAGTTTGTATGTACGAACAGAAGTGTTCCTAATAAAGTGGGCGGCTAAGGTGAGGCTGACACACAAGGGCTGGAGTTTTCTACTGTTTTTTTTATGAAGGACCAGGCCTCGAACAATGACAAATAACTCGACAACGGAAGCAGCTATTCACAAAATTCTTTCACAGTGAGCGCTAGAAGGGTCTCCTGAATAAAATGATGTATTTTTTTGTTTGTATTGTTAAAAATGAGGACGCTACAGGGAGTTAAAAACGAGTGACTTTTCAGCAACGTTTATACTGGGAGTCAATGAGGCCGCTCACCTGTGCTCTCCTCACTTTGAGGCTTGTCATTCAAAAACCGTAAATCCTATCGTTTAGGTAGACACATTGTGTGAATCAGGACAAGTTTTCCTACTACTTTTGAGAAAATCATGTCTGTAGAGTGAAATTTGTGGCTGAAAACAGAGTTTAAGCGAGAAAGTTTGACCTTTTTTTTAAACCTCTCTCCACTCTGACCTTAACGAGGTCCACTGGTGTGTAACGCAATAGACACCCATTCAAAAGCCGGATTTTCTCCCAGAACTCACATCGTGTTTGAGCCGGGCCTGATCCGAAAGTGTAGAACCTAGCAGAAAAGTTGAATGCCAGATCCACAGAGGAGAAGTTTTCCTATGTTTTAGAGTTTGAATCACGTCTCTAGGTTAAAGCATGCCAGAGCAGCGGATGTTTGAAAAACGTTGAAAAAGTGCTTTTTTTCCAATTAATTCCATAGAAATGAATGGGGTTTTTTTGGACGATTTTTTCGCGACTACGTCGCGAAAAAATCTTAATCTATAGAGAAAAGAAATAGCATAGCGAGTCCGATCGAGCCGCACAATTTGATGTATTGTTTGTCTGTGTGCGACGTACGGTTATTGAGTTAATCGAAATCGAAATTTGTGTAGGAAGAGTAACAAATATAACACTAGACCGGACAATTCCCCGGGGGAAATTGTGAGAGGATGCAGTGCGCGAAGCAATTCGCTCACGCATGTTCGCTGGCCGTGAACGTGTGACCCGCAATGATGTTTCAATGCAATGATTGTGTGTGTGCTCTAGACAGCAGCCATCATGAAGAAGACCTATTCAAGAGTATGACCAAAGTGACTACAGGCGGAAATTAGCATGTACTGCTATAACCTGGGACAGACATCTGTCCTTAACACAAGGATAATGTTCAATTTGTGCACTGTCCCTTTTAAAAATAAAATAAACTCTAAACTCTAAGAAGAGTGTTTGTAGTTTGTATGTACGAACAGAAGTGTTCCTAATAAAGTGGGCGGCTAAGGTGAGGCTGACACACAAGGGCTGGAGTTTTCTACTGTTTTTTTATGAAGGACCAGGCCTCGAACAATGACAAATAACTCGACAACGGAAGCAGCTATTCACAAAATTCTTTCACAGTGAGCGCTAGAAGGGTCTCCTGAATAAAATGATGTATTTTTTTGTTTGTATTGTTAAAAATGAGGACGCTACAGGGAGTTAAAAACGAGTGACTTTTCAGCAACGTTTATACTGGGAGTCAATGAGGCCGCTCACCTGTGCTCTCCTCACTTTGAGGCTTGTCATTCAAAAACCGTAAATCCTATCGTTGAGGTAGACACATTGTGTGAATCAGGACAAGTTTTCCTACTACTTTTGAGAAAATCATGTCTGTAGAGTGAAATTTGTGGCTGAAAACACGGTTTAAGCGAGAAAGTTTGAGCTTTTTTTTGAAGCCGCCTACACTCTAAGCTTAAAGACCCTCACTGGTGTGTAACGCAATAGACACCCATTCAAAAGCCGGATTTTCTCCCAGAAACCACATGGCGTTTGAACCGGGACTGATCCGAAAGTGTAAAACCTAGCAGAAAAGTTGAATGCCAGATCCACAGAGGAGAAGTTTTCCTACGTTTTAGAGTTTGAATCATGTCTCTAGGTGAAAGCATGCCAGAGCAACGGATGTTTGAAAAACGTTGAAAAAGTGCTTTTTTTTCAATTAATTCCATAGAAATGAATGGGGTTTTTTGGGGCGATTTTTTCACGACTACGTCGCGAAAAAATCGTATTCTATAGAGAAAAGTAATGTACTGTTTGTTTGCATGTACTGCTATAACCTGGGACAGACATCTGTCCTTAACACAAGGATAATGTTTAATTTGTGCACTGTCCCTTTTAAAAATAAAATAAACTCTAAACTCTAAGAAGAGTGTTTGTAGTTTGTATGTACGAACAGAAGTGTTCCTAATAAAGTGGGCGGCTAAGGTGAGGCTGACACATCAAGGGCTGGAGTTTTCTACTGTTTTTTTATGAAGGACCAGGCCTCGAACAATGACAAATAACTCGACAACGGAAGCAGCTATTCACAAAATTCTTTCACAGTGAGCGCTAGAAGGGTCTCCTGAATAAAATGATGTATTTTTTTGTTTGTATTGTTAAAAATGAGGACGCTACAGGGAGTTAAAAACGAGTGACTTTTCAGCAACATTTATACTGGGAGTCAATGAGGCTGCTCACCTGTGCTCTCCTCACTTTGAGGCTTGTCATTCAAAAACCGTAAATCCTACCGTTTAGGTAGACACATTGTGTGAATCAGGACAAGTTTTCCTACTACTTTTGAGAAAATCATGTCTGTAGAGTGAAATTTGTGGCTGAAAACGGAGTTTAAGCGAGAAAGTTTGACCTTTTTTTTGAAGCCGCCTACACTCTAAGTTTAACGACCCTCACTGGTGTGTAACGCAATAGACACCCATTCAAAAGCCGGATTTTCTCCCAGAAACCACATGGCGTTTGAACCGGGCCTGATCCGAAAGTGTAAAACCTAGCAGAAAAGTTGAATGCCAGATCCACAGAGGAGAAGTTTTCCTACGTTTTAGAGTTTGAATCATGTCTCTAGGTGAAAGCATGCCAGAGCAGTGGATGTTTGAAAAACATTGAAAAAGTGCTTTTTTTTCAATTAATTCCATAGAAATGAATGGGGTTTTTTGGGGCGATTTTTTCGCGACTACGTCGCGAAAAAATCGTATTCTACAGAGAAAAGTAATAGCATAGCGAGTCCGATCGAGCCGCACGTTTTGATATATTGTTTGTCTGTGTGCGACGTACGGTTATTGAGTTATTCGAAATCAAAATTTGCGTAGGAATAATAAGAAGAAGAAGAAGAAGAAGAAATACGTAGAAGAACAATAGTTGCAGTGCTTTGCACTGCAACCTATGGGCTCCCCTAGGGGAGCCCATAGGTTGCTGTGCTGCAGCACTGCATCCTAACTAGACCGGACAATTCCCCGGGGGAAATTGTGAGAGGATGCAGTGCGCGAAGCAATTCGCTCACGCACGTTTGCTGGCCGTGAATGTGTGACCCGCAATGATGTTTCAATGCAATGATTGTGTGTGTGCTCTAGACAGCAGCCATCATGAAGAAGAGCTATTCAAGAGCATGAACAAAGTGACTACAGGCGGAAATTAGCATGTACTGCTATAACCTGGGACAGACATCTGTCCTTACCACATGGATAATGTTTAATTTGTGCACTGTCCCTTTTAAAAATAAAATAAAACTCTAAACACTAAGAAGAGTGTTTGTAGTATGTATGTACGAACAGAAGTGTTCCTAATAAAGTGGGCGGCTAAGGTGAGGCTAAGACACACAAGGGCTGGAGTTTTCTACTGTTTTTTTATGAAGGACCAGGCCTCGAACAATAACAAATAACTCGACAACGGAAGCAGCTATTCACAAAATTCTTTCACAGTGAGCGCTAGAAGGGTCTCCTGAATAAAATGATGTATTTTTTTGTTTGTACTCTTAAAAATAACGACAATAGAGCGATTTAAATACGAGTGACTTTTCTCTCACGTTTACAATGGGTTTCAATGAAGCCTGTCAGCTGCCCTGTCCTCAGTTTGACGCTTGTCATTCAAAAACCGTAAATCCTATCGTTTAGGTAGACACATTGTGTGAATCAGGACAAGTTTTCCTACAAGGATAATGTTTAATTTGTGCACTGTCCCTTTTAAAAATAAAATAAACTCTAAACTCTAAGAAGAGTGTTTGTAGTTTGTATGTACGAACAGAAGTGTTCCTAATAAAGTGGGCGGCTAAGGTGAGGCTGACACACAAGGGCTGGAGTTTTCTACTGTTTTTTTTATGAAGGACCAGGCCTCGAACAATGACAAATAACTCGACAACGGAAGCAGCTATTCACAAAATTCTTTCACAGTGAGCGCTAGAAGGGTCTCCTGAATAAAATGATGTATTTTTTTGTTTGTATTTTTAAAAATGACGACGCTACAGGGAGTTAAAAACGAGTGACTTTTCAGCAACGTTTATACTGGGAGTCAATGAGGCCGCTCACCTGTGCTCTCCTCACTTTGAGGCTTCTCATTCAAAAACCGTGAATCCTATCGTTTAGGTAGACACATTGTGTGAATCAGGACAAGTTTTCCTACTACTTTTGAGAAAATCATGTCTGTAGAGTGAAATTTGTGGATGAAAACACAGTTTAAGTGAGAAATTTTGAGCTTTTTTTTGAAGCCGCCTACACTCTGAGTTAACGAGGCGCACTGGTGTGTAACGCAATAGACACCCATTCAAAAGCAGGATTTTCTATCAGAACCCACATGGCGTTTGACCCGGGACTGATCCGAAAGTGTAGAACCTAGCAGAAAAGTTGAATGCCAGATCCACAGAGGAGAAGTTTTCCTACGTTTTAGAGTTTGAATCACGTCTCTAGGTGAAAGCATGCCAGAGCAGTGGACGTTTGAAAAACGTTGAAAAAGTGCTTTTTTTTCAATTAATTCCATAGAAATGAATGGGGCTTTTTTGGACGATTTTTTCGCGACTACGTCGCGAAAAAATCGTAATCTATAGAGAAAAGTAATAGCATAGCGAGTCCGATCGAGCCGCACGTTTTGATATATTGTTTGTCTGTGTGCGACGTACGGTTATTGAGTTAATCGAAATCAAAATTTGCGTAGGAATAATAAAAATAATAATAAATATAAGAATAAGAAGAAGAAGAAGAAACACGTAGAAGAACAATAGTTGCAGTGCTTTGCACTGCAACCTATGGGCTCCCCTAGGGGAGCCCATAGGTTGCTGTGCTGCAGCACTGCATCCTAACTAGACCGGACAATTCCCCGGGGGAAATTGTGAGAGGATGCAGTGCGCGAAGCAATTCGCTCACGCATGTTTGCTGGCCGTGAATGTGTGACCCGCAATGATGTTTCAACGCAATGATTGTGTGTGCTCGAGACAGCAGCCATCATGAATAAGAGCTATTCAAGAGAATAACCAAAGTGACTACAGGCGGAAATTAGCATGTACTGCTATAACCTGGGACAGACATCTGCAGCCGGTTTCACTAAAGTAGTTTAGACTGGTCTATGGGTTAAGATTGGTCTTAAGTTTCTTTATAGACCAGTCTAATGCAAGTAAGACAGTTTCACAAAAGTTAAGACTAATTTTTTAAGTCTAATTTTAGGCTTAAAAAGTAAGACACCCTCCCCCCAGTCTAATATGGGTCTAAGGGCTATATCACCATGGTAATAACTGAAATAGTGTGTGAATCAGTGTGTGTGTGTGTGTGTGTGTTGTTGTTGTTGTTGTTGTTGTTATTATTATTATTATTATTATAGTGTTGTTATTGTGTTCTTGTTATTGTGTTCTTGTTATTATTACTATTGTTATTATTATTACTATTGTTACTATTATTACTGGACATACTTTCTTAAATGAATAAAATTGAATTAAAAAAAAGTCAAGCCATAAGTGCCATCAATGTCAATAACTACAAGAAAGCCTGAAATGTTAAGGCAGTGAAGTGCAATTATGTAATGCACAAATTTAGGCTATTATAATCTAACTATAAAGTATTCAATAAAGAACAAACAGTGTAATGCCAGCTTATTCATTTTATTACTTATAAATAATATAAATATATATAAATAATATAAATATATCAATTCATTTATGCATATAATTACATCACCACTCATCACTTATCTCTCTCTCTCTCACACACACACACACACACACACACACACCACTACATCACTCCTCCATCTGCGCGAGTCTCTTCAATTTAAGTTGCAGTCGCTCCAAAAGGAAAGACTGCAACTTAAATTGAAGAGACTCGCGCAGATGGAGGAGTGATGTAGATAATAACGGCGACTCGCCTCCGTAGATCTCTATCACCATTTCGGTGATGACTTTGTTTCTTCGCTTTCCCTCCTCCTGTTGGGGGTCCCGTTTTCCGCTTGTATATTAACTTTTTTGCCTCTGGCAATATTTTTAAACCTCTTCTGCACAGCTGACACGTCTCGTACCGCAGTGGGGTTAACGCTGTTCACCGCATCGGTGATTTTTTTCCACACCTCATGTTTCTTTTTGTTGGTACACTCCTCATTGAATTTCCCCAACAAAACCCCTTTGTAGGAATTAAATTCTTCAAGAATGGCTAAATTCTCTGAGTGCGTGAACAGCACTGACCGGTTGCTGTCCGCCATTTTTTTTTGTTTTGAAAAGAGTCTTAAATTACCAACAATCCTTTGCGGCATAGTACGACTTAAGATAGGCAGAGTCTTAACTGCTTTGTGCAACAGTTTTTGTTAGACGTCTATGCTAAGTCCGACTATACCCTCTGTCTAAGTTATAGTCATAGTCTATCTTAGTGAAACCGGCTCCTGTCCTTACCACAAGGATAATGTTTAATTTGTGCACTGTCCATTTTAAAAATAAAATAAACTCTAAACTCTAAGAAGAGTGTTTGTAGTTTGTATGTACGAACAGAAGTGTTCCTAATAAAGTGGGCGGCTAAGGTGAGGCTGACACACAAGGGCTGGAGTTTTCTACTGTTTTTTTTATGAAGGACCAGGCCTCGAACAATGACAAATAACTCGACAACGGAAGCAGCTATTCACAAAATTCTTTCACAGTGAGCGCTAGAAGGGTCTCCTGAATAAAATGATGTATTTTTTTGTTTGTATTGTTAAAAATGAGGACGATACAGGGAGTTAAAAACGAGTGACTTTTCTATCCCGTTTATAATGCATGTCAATGAGCTAACACACACAAGGTCTTGAATTTTGTGCTGTTTTTTACTACGGACCAGACCTCAAACAATGACAAATAACTCGACAACGAAAGCAGCTATTCACAAAATTCTTTCACAGTGAGCGCTAGAAGGGTCTCCTGAATAAAATGATGTATTTTTTTGTTTGTATTGTTAAAAATGAGGACGCTACAGGGAGTTAAAAACGAGTGACTTTTCAGCAACTTTTATACTGGGAGTCAATGAGGCCGCTCACCTGTGCTCTCCTCACTTTGAGGCTTGTCATTCAAAAACCATAAATCCTATCGTTTAGGTAGACACATTGTGTGAATCAGGACAAGTTTTCCTACTACTTTTGAGAAAATCATGTCTGTAGAGTGAAATTTGTGGCTGAAAACAGAGTTTAAGCGAGAAAGTTTGACCTTTTTTTTCAAACTGTCTACACTCTAAGATAATGACCTTCACTGGTGTGTAACGCAATAGACACCCATTCAAAAGCCGGATTTTCTCCCAGAAACCACATGGCGGTTGAGCCGGGACTGATCGGAAAGTGTAGAACCTAGCAGAAAAGTTTAATGCCAGATCCACAGAGGAGAAGTTTTCCTACGTTTTAGAGTTTAAATCACGTCTCTAGGTGAAAGCATGCCAGAGCAGCGGATGTTTGAAAAACGTTGAAAAAGTGCTTTTTTTTCAATTAATTCCATAGAAATGAATGGGGTTTTTTTGGACGATTTTTTCGCGACTACGTCGCGAAAAAATCGTAATCTATAGAGAAAAGTAATAGCATAGCGAGTCCGATCGATCCGCACGTTTTGATATATTGTTTGTCTGTGTGCGACGTACGGTTATTGAGTTATTCGAAATCAAAATTTGCGTAGGAATAAGAAGAAGAAGAAGAAGAAGAAGAAGAAGAAATACGTAGAAGAACAATAGTTGCAGTGCTTTGCACTGCAACCTATGGGCTCCCCTAGGGGAGCCCATAGGTTGCTGTGCTGCAGCACTGCATCCTAATAATAACTAGACCGGACAATTCCCCGGGGGAAATTGTGAGAGGATGCAGTGCGCGAAGCAATTCGGTCACGCACGTTCGCTGGCCGTGAACGTGTGACCCGCAATGATGTTTCAATGCAATGATTATCTGTGTGCTTGAGACAGCAGCCGTCATGAAGAAGAGCTATTCAACAGTACAACCAAAGTGACTACAGGCGGAAATTAGCATGTACTGCTATAACCTGGGACAGACATCTGTCCTTACCACAAGGATAATGTTTAATTTGTGCACTGTCCCTTTTAAAAATAAAATAAACTCTAAACTCTAAGAAGAGTGTTTGTAGTTTGTATGTACGAACAGAAGTGTTCCTAATAAAGTGGGCGGCTAAGGTGAGGCTGACACACAAGGGCTGGAGTTTTCTACTGTTTTTTTTATGAAGGACCAGGCCTCGAACAATGACAAATAACTCGACAACGGAAGCAGCTATTCACAAAATTCTTTCACACTGAGCGCTAGAAGGGTCTCCTGAATAGACTGATGTAATTTTTTTGTCTGTATTGTTAAAAATGAGGACGCTACAGGGAGTTAAAAACGAGTGACTTTTCAGCAACGTTTATAATGGGAGTCAATGAGGCCGCTCACCTGTGCTCTCCTCACTTTGAGGCTTGTCATTCAAAAACCGTAAATCCTATCGTTTAGGTAGACACATTGTGTGAATCAGGACAAGTTTTCCTACTACTTTTGAGAAAATCATGTCTGTAGAGTGAAATTTGTGGCTGAAAACAGAGTTTAAGCGAGAAAGTTTGACCTTTTTTTTGAACCTCTCTCCACTCTGACCTTAACGAGGTCCACTGGTGTGTAACGCAATAGACACCCATTCAAAAGCCGGATTTTCTCCCAGAAACCACATGGCGTTTGACCCGGGACTGATCCGAAAGTGTAAAACCTAGCAGAAAAGTTGAATGCCAGATCCACAGAGGAGAAGTTTTCCTACGTTTTAGAGTTTGAATCACGTCTCTAGGTGAAAGCATGCCAGAGCAGCGGATGTTTGAAAAAGTGCTTTTTTTCCAATTAATTCCATAGAAATGAATGGGGTTTTTTTGGGACAAGTGTGACTACTACTTTTGAGAAAATTATGTCTGTAGTGTGAAATTTGTGGCTGAAAACAGTTTAAGTTTGAAATTTTGAGCATGATTTGTGTGTGTGCTTGAGACAGCTTTTCCCTCTGCCCCGTCACTGGCCCCAATCGTCCAAAAAAAACCCATTCATTTCTATGGAATTAATTTGAAAAAAAGCACTTTTTCAACGTTTTTCAAACATCCGCTGCTCTGGCATGCTTTCACCTAGAGACGTGATTCAAACTCTAAAACGTAGGAAAACTTCTCCTCTGTGGATCTGGCATTGAACTTTTCTGCTAGGCGGAAATTAGCATGTACTGCTATAACCTGGGACAGACATCTGTCCTTACCACAAGGATAATGTTTAATTTGTGCACTGTCCCTTTTAAAAATAAAATAAACTCTAAGAAGAGTGTTTGTAGTTTGTATGTACGAACAGAAGTGTTCCTAATAAAGTGGGCGGCTAAGGTGAGGCCTGTCGGCTGCCCTCCTCTCAGTTTCTCAGAGCAGCCGATGTTTGAAAAAGTGCTTTTTTTTCCATTAAATTCCATAGAAATGAATGGGGTTTTTTTGGGACAAGTGTGACTACTACTTTTGAGAAAATTATGTCTGTAGTGTGAAATTTGTGGCTGAAAACAGTTTAAGTTTGAAATTTTGAGCATGATGTGTGTGTGCTTGAGACAGCTTTTCCCTCTGCCCCGTCACTGGCCCCAATTGGCATGGTGACGGGCCTGAACAGGAGAGTTAAGACACACACACAAGATTATGTCAGGTGTCTGCTGTGTTTTGCAAAGAGTAGGCCTCGAACAATCACAAATAACTCGACAACGAAAGCAGCTATTCACAAAATTCTTTCACAGTGAGCGCTAGAAGGGTCTCCTGAATAAAATGATGTATTTTTTTGTTTGTATTGTTAAAAATAACGACACTAGAGCGATTTAAAAACGTTGAAAAAGTGCTTTTTTTCCAATTAATTCCATAGAAATGAATGGGGTTTTTTTGGACGATTTTTTCGCGACTACGTCGCGAAAAAATCGTATTCTGTAGAGGAAAGTAATAGCATAGTGAGTCCGATCGAGCCGCACGTTTTGATATATTGTTTGTCTGTGTGCGACGTACGGTTGTGTGACCTGCTATGAAGCTACAATGCCATGATTTGTGTGCTTGAGACAGCCGGCCCCTCCCCTCTGTGCTCGCTTACTGAAGCCAGTAAGCATGGTGACAGGCCTGAGCAGGTTATGAAACACACACAAGATTTTATCAGGTGTCTGCTGTAAATTGCTATGGACCAGGCCTCGAACAATGACAAATAACTCGACAACGGAAGCAGCTATTCACAAAATTCTTTCACAGTGAGCGCTAGAAGGGTCTCCTGAATAAAATGATGTATTTTTTTGTTTGTATTGTTAAAAATGAGGACGCTACAGGGAGTTAAAAACGAGTGACTTTTCAGCAACGTTTATACTGGGAGTCAATGAGGCCGCTCACCTGTGCTCTCCTCACTTTGAGGCTTGTCATTCGAAAACCGTAAATCCTATCGTTTAGGTAGACACATTGTGTGAATCAGGACAAGTTTTCCTACAACTTTTGAGAAAATCATGTCTGTAGAGTGAAATTTGTGGCTGAAAACACGGTTTAAGCGAGAAAGTTTGAGCTTTTTTTTGAAGCCGCCTACACTCTAAGATTAACGACCCTCACTGGTGTGTAACGCAATAGACACCCATTCAAAAGCCGGATTTTCTCCCAGAAACCACATGGCGTTTGAACCGGGCCTGATCCGAAAGTGTAAAACCTAGCAGAAAAGTTGAATGCCAGATCCACAGAGGAGAAGTTTTCCTACGTTTTAGAGTTTGAATCATGTCTCTAGGTGAAAGCATGCCAGAGCAGTGGATGTTTGAAAAACATTGAAAAAGTGCTTTTTTTTCAATTAATTCCATAGAAATGAATGGGGTTTTTTGGGGCGATTTTTTCGCGACTACGTCGCGAAAAAATCGTATTCTACAGAGAAAAGTAATAGCATAGCGAGTCCGATCGAGCCGCACATTTTGATATATTGTTTGTCTGTGTGCGACGTACGGTTATCGAGTTAATCGAAATCGAAATTTGCGTAGGAATAATAAGAAAAAATATAAGAAAAATAATAAGAAGAAACACGTAGAAGAACAATAGTTGCAGTGCTTTGCACTGCAACCTATGGGCTCCCCTAGGGGAGCCCATAGGTTGCTGTGCTGCAGCACTGCATCCTAACTAGACCGGACAATTCCCCGGGGGAAATTGTGAGAGGATGCAGTGCGCGAAGCAATTCGGTCACGCATGTTTGCTGGCCGTGAACGTGTGACCCGCAATGATGTTTCAATGCAATGATCGTGTGTGTGCTTGAAACAGCAGCCGTCATGAATAAGAGCTATTCAAGAGTATGAACAAAGTGACTACAGGCGGAAATTAGCATGTACTGCTATAACCTGGGACAGACATCTGTCCTTACCACAAGGATAATGTTTAATTTGTGCACTGTCCCTTTTAAAAATAAAATAAACTCTAAACTCTAAGAAGAGTGTTTGTAGTTTGTATGTACGAACAGAAGTGTTCCTAATAAAGTGGGCGGCTAAGGTGAGGCCTGTCGGCTGCCCTCTTCTCAGTTTCTCAGAGCAGCGGATGTTTGAAAAAGTGCTTTTTTTTCCAATTAATTCCATAGAAATTAATGGGGTTTTTTTGGGACAAGTGTGACTACTACTTTTGAGAAAATTATGTCTGTAGTGTGAAATTTGTGGCTGAAAACAGTTTAAGTTTGAAATTTTGAGCATGTAAGTGTAGAACCTAGCAGAAAAGTTGAATGACAGATCCACAGAGGAGAAGTTTTCCTACGTTTTAGAGTTTGAATCACGTCTCTAGGTGAAAGCATGCCAGAGCAGCAGACGTTTGAAAAACGTTGAAAAAGTGCTTTTTTTCAATTAATTCCATAGAAATGAATGGGGGTTTTTTGTGACGATTTTTTCGCGACTACGTCGCGAAAAAATGGTATTCTGTAGAGAAAAGGAATAGCATAGCGAGTCTGATCGAGCCGCACGTTTTGATATATTGTTTGTCTGTGTGCAACGAACGGTTATTGAGTTAATCGAAATCGAAATTTGCGTAGGATGAGTAACAAATATAACACTAGACCGGACAATTCCCCGGGGGAAATTGTGAGAGGATGCAGTGCGCGAAGCAATTCGCTCACGCATGTTCGCTGGCCGTGAATGTGTGACCCGCAATGATGTTTCAATGCAATGATCGTGTGTGTGCTCGAGACAGCAGCCATCATGAAGAAGACCTATTCAAGAGTATGAACAAAGTGACTACAGGCGGAAATTAGCATGTACTGCTATAACCTGGGACAGACATCTGTCCTTAACACAAGGATAATGTTTAATTTGTGCACTGTCCCTTTTAAAAATAAAATAAACTCTAAACTCTAAGAAGAGTGTTTGTAGTTTGTATGTACGAACAGAAGTGTTCCTAATAAAGTGGGCGGCTAAGGTGAGGCTGACACACAAGGGCTGGAGTTTTCTACTGTTTTTTTTATGAAGGACCAGGCCTCGAACAATGACAAATAACTCGACAACGGAAGCAGCTATTCACAAAATTCTTTCACAGTGAGCGCTAGAAGGGTCTCCTGAATAAAATGATGTATTTTTTTGTTTGTATTGTTAAAAATGAGGACGCTACAGGGAGTTAAAAACGAGTGACTTTTCAGCAACGTTTATACTGGGAGTCAATGAGGCCGCTCACCTGTGCTCTCCTCACTTTGAGGCTTGTCATTCAAAAACCGTAAATCCTATCGTTTAGGTAGACACATTGTGTGAATCAGGACAAGTTTTCCTACTACTCTTGAGAAAATCATGTCTGTAGAGTGAAATTTGTGGATGAAAACACAGTTTAAGTGAGAAATTCTGAGCTTTTTTTTGAAGCCGCCTACACTCTGAGTTAACGAGGCGCACTGGTGTGTAACGCAATAGACACCCATTCAAAAGCCGGATTTTCTCCCAGAACACACATGGCGTTTGACCCGGGACTGATCCGAAAGTGTAGAACCTAGCAGAAAAATTGAATGCCAGATCCACAGAGGAGAAGTTTTCCTACGTTTTAGAGTTTGAATCACGTCTCTAGGTTAAAGCATGCCAGAGCAGCGGATGTTTGAAAAACGTTGAAAAAGTGCTTTTTTTCAAATTAATTCCATAGAAATGAATGGGGTTTTTTTGGACGATTTTTTCGCGACTACGTCGCGAAAAAATCGTATTCTGTAGAGAAAAGTAATAGCATAACGAGTCCGATCGAGCCGCACGTTTTGATACATTGTTTGTCTGTGTGCGACGTACGGTTATTGTGTTACTCGAAATCAAAATTTGTGTAGGAAGAGTAACAAATATAACACTAGACCGGACAATTCCCCGGGGGAAATTGTGAGAGGATGCAGTGCGCGAAGCAATTCGGTCACGCATGTTTGCTGGCCGTGAATGTGTGACCCGCAATGATGTTTCAATGCAATGATTGTGTGTGTGCTCTAGACAGCAGCCATCATGAAGAAGAGCTATTCAAGAGCATGAACAAAGTGACTGCAGGCGGAAATTAGCATGTACTGCTATAACCTGGGACAGACATCTGTCCTTACCACAAGGATAATGTTTAATTTGTGCACTGTCCCTTTTAAAAATAAAATAAACTCTAAACTCTAAGAAGAGTGTTTGTAGGTTGTATGTACGAACAGAAGTGTTCCTAATAAAGTGGGCGGCTAAGGTGAGGCTAAGACACACAAGGGCTGGAGGTTTCTACTGTTTTTTTTATGAAGGACCAGGCCTCGAACAATGACATAACTCGACAACGGAAGCAGCTATTCACAAAATAAGTGCCGAAAGTGTAGAACCTAGCAGAAAAGTTGAATGCCAGATCCACAGAGGAGAAGTTTTCCTACGTTTTAGAGTTTGAATCACGTCTCTAGGTTAAAGCATGCCAGAGCAGCGGACGTTTGAAAAACGTTGAAAAAGTGCTTTTTTTCAAATTAATTCCATAGAAATGAATGGGGTTTTTTTGGACGATTTTTTCGCGACTACGTCGCGAAAAAATCGTTTTCTGTAGAGAAAAGTAATAGCATAACGAGTCCGATCGAGCCGCACATTTTGATACATTGTTTGTCTGTGTGGGAAGTACGGTTATTGTGTTACTCGAAATCAAAATTTGTGTAGGAAGAGTAACAAATATAACACTAGACCGGACAATTCCCCGGGGGAAATTGTGAGAGGCTGCAGTGCGCGAAGCAATTCGGTCACGCATGTTCGCCGGCCGTGAATGTGTGACCCGCAATGATGTTTCAATGCAATGATTATGTGTGTGCTTGAGACAGCAGCCGTCATGAAGAAGAGCTATTCAAGACTATAACCAAAGTCACTACAGGCGGAAATTAGCATGTACTGCTATAACCTGGGACAGACATCTGTCCTTACCACAAGGATAATGTTTAATTTGTGCACTGTCCCTTTTAAAAATAAAATAAACTCTAAACTCTAAGAAGAGTGTTTGTAGGTTGTATGTACGAACAGAAGTGTTCCTAATAAAGTGGGCGGCTAAGGTGAGGCCTGTCGGCTGCCCTCCTCTCAGTTTCTCAGAGCAGTGGATGTTTGAAAAAGTGCTTTTTTTTCCAATTAATTCCATAGAAATGAATGGGGTTTTTTTGGGACAAGTGTGACTACTACTTTTGAGAAAATTATGTCTGTAGTGTGAAATTTGTGGCTGAAAACAGTTTAAGTTTGAAATTTTGAGCATGATGTGTGTGTTCTTGAGACAGCTTTTCCCTCTGCCCCGTCACTGGCCCCAATTGGCATGGTGATGGGCCTGAACAGGAGAGTTAAGAAACACACACAAGATTATGTCAGGTGTCTGCTGTAAATTGCTATGGACCAGGCCTCGAACAATGACAAATAACTCGACAACGGAAGCAGCTATTCACAAAATTCTTTCACAGTGAGCGCTAGAAGGGTCTCCTGAATAAAATGATGTATTTTTTTGTTTGTATTGTTAAAAATGAGGACGCTACAGGGAGTTAAAAACGAGTGACTTTTCAGCAACGTTTATACTGGGAGTCAATGAGGCCGCTCACCTGTGCTCTCCTCACTTTGAGGCTTGTCATTCAAAAACCGTAAATCCTATCGTTTAGGTAGACACATTGAGTGAATCAGGACAAGTTTTCCTACTACTTTTGAGAAAATCATGTCTGTAGAGTGAAATTTGTGGCTGAAAACAGAGTTTAAGCGAGAAAGTTTGACCTTTTTTTTGAACCTCTCTCCACTCTGACCTTAACGAGGTCCACTGGTGTGTAACGCAATAGACACCCATTCAAAAGCCGGATTTTCTCCCAGAAACCACACGGCGTTTGACCCGGGACTGATCCGAAAGTGTAGAACCTAGCAGAAAAGTTGAATGCCAGATCCACAGAGGAGAAGTTTTCCTACGTTTTAGAGTTTGAATCACGTCTCTAGGTGAAAGCATGCCAGAGCAGCGGACGTTTGAAAAACGTTGAAAAAGTGCTTTTTTTTCAATTAATTCCATAGAAATGAATGGGGTTTTTTTGGACGATTTTTTCGCGACTACGTCGCGAAAAAATCGTATTCTATAGAGAAAAGTAATAGCATAGCGAGTCCGATCAAGCCGCACGTTTTGATACATTGTTGGTCTGTGTGCGACGTACGGTTATTGTGTTACTCGAAATCAAAATTTGTGTAGGAAGAGTAACAAATATAACACTAGACCGGACAATTCCCCGGGGGAAATTGTGAGAGGATGCAGTGCGCGAAGCAATTCGGTCACGCACGTTCGCTGGCCGTGAATGTGTGACCCGCAATGATGTTTCAATGCAATGATTGTGTGTGTGCTCTAGACAGCAGCCATCATGAAGAAGAGCGATTCAAGAGCATGAACAAAGTGACTACAGGCGGAAATTAGCATGTACTGCTATAACCTGGGACAGACATCTGTCCTTACCACAAGGATAATGTTTAATTTGTGCACTGTCCCTTTTAAAAATAAAATAAACTCTAAACACTAAGAAGAGTGTTTGTAGTATGTATGTACGAACAGAAGTGTTCCTAATAAAGTGGGCGGCTAAGGTGAGGCTGACACACAAGGGCTGGAGTTTTCTACTGTTTTTTTATGAAGGACCAGGCCTCGAACAATAACAAATAACTCGACAACGGAAGCAGCTATTCACAAAATTCTTTCACAGTGAGCGCTAGAAGGGTCTCCTGAATAAAATGATGTATTTTTTTGTTTGTACTCTTAAAAATAACGACAATAGAGCGATTTAAAAACGAGTGACTTTTCTCTCATTTTTACAATGGGTTTCAATGAAGCCTGTCAGCTGCCCTGTCCTCAGTTTGACGCTTGTCATTCAAAAACCGTAAATCCTATCGTTTAGGTAGACACATTGTGTGAATCAGGACAAGTTTTCCTACAAGGATAATGTTTAATTTGTGCACTGTCCCTTTTAAAAATAAAATAAACTCTAAACTCTAAGAAGAGTGTTTGTAGTTTGTATGTACGAACAGAAGTGTTCCTAATAAAGTGGGCGGCTAAGGTGAGGCTGACACACAAGGGCTGGAGTTTTCTACTGTTTTTTTTATGAAGGACCAGGCCTCGAACAATGACAAATAACTCGTCAACGGAAGCAGCTATTCACAAAATTCTTTCACAGTGAGCGCTAGAAGGGTCTCCTGAATAAAATGATGTATGTTTTTGTTTGTATTGTTAAAAATGAGGACGCTACAGGGAGTTAAAAACGAGTGACTTTTCAGCAACGTTTATACTGGGAGTCAATGAGGCCGCTCACCTGTGCTCTCCTCACTTTGAGGCTTGTCATTCAAAAACCGTAAATCCTATCGTTTAGGTAGACACATTGTGTGAATCAGGACAAGTTTTCCTACTACTTTTGAGAAAATCATGTCTGTAGAGTGAAATTTGTGGCTGAAAACACGGTTTAAAAATAAAATAAACTCTAAACTCTAAGAAGAGTGTTTGTAGTTTGTATGTACGAACAGAAGTGTTCCTAATAAAGTGGGCGGCTAAGGTGAGGCTGACACACAAGGGCTGGAGTTTTCTACTGTTTTTTTTATGAAGGACCAGGCCTCGAACAATGACAAATAACTCGACAACGGAAGCAGCTATTCACAAAATTCTTTCACAGTGAGCGCTAGAAGGGTCTCCTGAATAAAATGATGTATTTTTTTGTTTGTATTGTTAAAAATAAGGACGCTACAGGGAGTTAAAAACGAGTGACTTTTCAGCAACGTTTATACTGGGAGTCAATGAGGCCGCTCACCTGTGCTCTCCTCACTTTGAGGCTTGTCATTCGAAAACCGTAAATCCTATCGTTTAGGTAGACACATTGTGTGAATCAGGACAAGTTTTCCTACTACTTTTGAGAAAATCATGTCTGTAGAGTGAAATTTGTGGCAGAAAACACGGTTTAAGCGAGAAAGGTTGAGCTTTTTTTTGAAGCCGCCTACACTCTAAGATAACGACCCTCACTGGTGTGTAACGCAATAGACACCCATTCAAAAGCCGGATTTTCTCCCAGAAACCACATGGCGTTTGAACCGGGCCTGATCCGAAAGTGTAAAACCTAGCAGAAAAGTTGAATGCCAGATCCACAGAGGAGAAGTTTTCCTACGTTTTAGAGTTTGAATCATGTCTCTAGGTGAAAGCATGCCAGAGCAGCGGATGTTTGAAAAACGTTGAAAAAGTGCTTTTTTTTCAATTAATTCCATAGAAATGAATGGGGTTTTTTGGGGCGATTTTTTCGCGACTACGTCGCGAAAAAATCGTATTCTATAGAGAAAAGTAATAGCATAGCGAGTCCGATCGAGCCGCACGTTTTGATATATTGCTTGTCTGTGTGCGACGTACGGTTATTGAGTTATTCGAAATCAAAATTTGCGTAGGAATAATAAGAAGAAGAAGAAGAAGAAGAAATACGTAGAAGAACAATAGTTGCAGTGCTTTGCACTGCAACCTATGGGCTCCCCTAGGGGAGCCCATAGGTTGCTGTGCTGCAGCACTGCATCCTAACTAGACCGGACAATTCCCCGGGGGAAATTGTGAGAGGATGCAGTGCGCGAAGCAATTCGCTCACGCATGTTCGCTGGCCGTGAATGTGTGACCCGCAATGATGTTTCAATGCAATGATTGTGTGTGTGCTCTAGACAGCAGCCATCATGAAGAAGAGCGATTCAAGAGCATGAACAAAGTGACTACAGGCGGAAATTAGCATGTACTGCTATAACCTGGGACAGACATCTGTCCTTACCACAAGGATAATGTTTAATTTGTGCACTGTCCCTTTTAAAAATAAAATAAACTCTAAACACTAAGAAGAGTGTTTGTAGTATGTATGTACGAACAGAAGTGTTCCTAATAAAGTGGGCGGCTAAGGTGAGGCTAAGACACACAAGGGCTGGAGTTTTCTACTGTTTTTTTATGAAGGACCAGGCCTCGAACAATAACAAATAACTCGACAACGGAAGCAGCTATTCACAAAATTCTTTCACAGTGAGCGCTAGAAGGGTCTCCTGAATAAAATGATGTATTTTTTTGTTTGTACTCTTAAAAATAACGACAATAGAGCGATTTAAAAACGAGTGACTTATCTCTCATTTTTACAATGGGTTTCAATGAAGCCTGTCAGCTGCCCTGTCCTCAGTTTGACGCTTGTCATTCAAAAACCGTAAATCCTATCGTTTAGGTAGACACATTGTGTGAATCAGGACAAGTTTTCCTACAAGGATAATGTTTAATTTGTGCACTGTCCCTTTTAAAAATAAAATAAACTCTAAACTCTAAGAAGAGTGTTTGTAGTTTGTATGTACGAACAGAAGTGTTCCTAATAAAGTGGGCGGCTAAGGTGAGGCTGACACACAAGGGCTGGAGTTTTCTACTGTTTTTTTTTATGAAGGACCAGGCCTCGAACAATGACAAATAACTCGACAACGGAAGCAGCTATTCACAAAATTCTTTCACAGTGAGCGCTAGAAGGGTCTCCTGAATAAAATGATGTATTTTTTTGTTTGTATTGTTAAAAATGACGACGCTACAGGGAGTTAAAAACGAGTGACTTTTCAGCAACGTTTATACTGGGAGTCAATGAGGCCGCTCACCTGTGCTCTCCTCACTTTGAGGCTTGTCATTCAAAAACCGTAAATCCTATCGTTTAGGTAGACACATTGTGTGAATCAGGACAAGTTTTCCTACTACTTTTGAGAAAATCATGTCTGTAGAGTGAAATTTGTGGATGAAAACACAGTTTAAGCGAGAAAGTTTGACCTTTTTTTTGAACCTCTCTCCACTCTGACCTTAACGAGGTCCACTGGTGTGTAACGCAATAGACACCCATTCAAAAGCCGGATTTTTTCCCAGAAACCACATGGCGTTTGACCCGGGACTGATCCGAAAGTGTAGAACCTAGCAGAAAAGTTGAATGCCAGATCCACAGAGGAGAAGTTTTCCTACGTTTTAGAGTTTGAATCATGCCTCTAGGTGAAAGCATGCCAGAGCAGCGGATGTTTGAAAAACGTTGGAAAAGTGCTTTTTTTTCAATTAATTCCATCGAAATGAATGGGGTTTTTTGAGACGATTTTTTCGCGACTACGTCGCGAAAAAATCGTATTCTGTAGAGAAAAGTAATAGCATAGCGAGTCCAATCAAGCCGCACGTTTTGATATATTGTTTGTCTGTGTGCGACGTACGGTTGTGTGACCTGCTATGAAGCTACAATGCCATGATTCATGTGTGTGCTTGAGACAGCCGGCCCCTCCCCTCTGTGCTCGCTTACTGTAGCCAGTCGGCATGGTAAAGGGCCTGAGCAGGTTAAAAAACACACACAAGAGTTTGTCAGGTGTCTGCTGAATTTTGCTAAGGGACAGGCCTCGAACAATGACAAATAACTCGACAACGGAAGCAGCTATTCACAAAATTCTTTCACAGTGAGCGCTAGAAGGGTTTCCTGAATAAAATGATGTATTTTTTTGTTTGTATTGTTAAAAATGAGGACGCTACAGGGAGTTAAAAACGAGTGACTTTTCAGCAACGTTTATACTGGGAGTCAATGAGGCTGCTCACCTGTGCTCTCCTCACTTTGAGGCTTGTCATTCAAAAACCGTAAATCCTATCGTTTAGGTAGACACATTGTGTGAATCAGGACAAGTTTTCCTACTACTTTTGAGAAAATAATGTCTGTAGAGTGAAATTTGTGGCTGAAAACGGAGTTTAAGCGAGAAAGTTTGACCTTTTTTTTGAAGCCGCCTACACTCTAAGTTTAACGACCCTCACTGGTGTGTAACGCAATAGACACCCATTCAAAAGCCGGATTTTCTCCCAGAAACCACATGGCGTTTGAACCGGGCCTGATCCGAAAGTGTAAAACCTAGCAGAAAAGTTGAATGCCAGATCCACAGAGGAGAAGTTTTCCTACGTTTTAGAGTTTGAATCATGTCTCTAGGTGAAAGCATGCCAGAGCAGTGGATGTTTGAAAAACATTGAAAAAGTGCTTTTTTTTCAATTAATTCCATAGAAATGAATGGGGTTTTTTGGGGCGATTTTTTCGCGACTACGTCGCGAAAAAATCGCATTCTATAGAGAAAAGTAATAGCATAGCGAGTCCGATCGAGCCGCACGTTTTGATATATTGTTTGTCTGTGTGCGACGTACGGTTATTGAGTTATTCGAAATCAAAATTTGCGTAGGAATAATAATAATAACTAGACCGGACAATTCCCCGGGGGAAATTGTGAGAGGATGCAGTGCGCGAAGCAATTCGCTCACGCATGTTCGCTGGCCGTGAATGTGTGACCCGCAATGATGTTTCAATGCAATGATTGTGTGTGTGCTCTAGACAGCAGCCATCATGAAGAAGACCTATTCAAGAGCATGAACAAAGTGACTACAGGCGGAAATTAGCATGTACTGCTATAACCTGGGACAGACATCTGTCCTTACCACAAGGATAATGTTTAATTTGTGCACTGTCCCTTTTAAAAATAAAATAAACTCTAAACACTAAGAAGAGTGTTTGTAGTTTGTATGTACGAACAGAAGTGTTCCTAATAAAGTGGGCGGCTAAGGTGAGGCTAAGACACACAAGGGCTGGAGTTTTCTACTGTTTTTTTATGAAGGACCAGGCCTCGAACAATAACAAATAACTCGACAACGGAAGCAGCTATTCACAAAATTCTTTCACAGTGAGCGCTAGAAGGGTCTCCTGAATAAAATGATGTATTTTTTTGTTTGTACTCTTAAAAATAACGACAATAGAACGATTTAAAAACGAGTGACTTTTCTCTCATGTTTACAATGGGTTTCAATGAAGCCTGTCAGCTGCCCTGTCCTCAGTTTGACGCTTGTCATTCAAAAACCGTAAATCCTATCGTTTAGGTAGACACATTGTGTGAATCAGGACAAGTTTTCCTACAAGGATAATGTTTAATTTGTGCACTGTCCCTTTTAAAAATGAAATAAACTCTAAACTCTAAGAAGAGTGTTTGTAGTTTGTATGTACGAACAGAAGTGTTCCTAATAAAGTGGGCAGCAAAGGTGAGGCTGACACACAAGGGCTGGAGTTTTCTACTGTTTTTTTTATGAAGGACCAGGCCTCGAACAATGACAAATAACTCGACAACGGAAGGAGCTATTCACAAAATTCTTTCACAGTGAGCGCTAGAAGGGTCTCCTGAATAAAATGATGTATTTTTTTGTTTGTATTGTTAAAAATGAGGACGCTACAGGGAGTTAAAAACGAGTGACTTTTCAGCAACGTTTATAATGGGAGTCAATGAGGCCGCTCACCTGTGCTCTCCTCACTTTGAGGCTTGTCATTCAAAAACCGTAAATCCTACCGTTTAGGTAGACACATTGTGTGAATCAGGACAAGTTTTCCTACTACTTTTGAGAAAATCATGTCTGTAGAGTGAAATTTGTGGCTGAAAACACGGTTTAATTGAGAAAGTTTGAGCTTTTATTTCAAACTGTCTGCACTCTAAGCTTAATGACCCTCACTGGTGTGTAACGCAATAGACACCCATTCAAAAGCCGGATTTTCTCCCAGAAACCACATGGCGTTTGAACCGGGCCTGATCCGAAAGTGTAAAACCTAGCAGAAAAGTTGAATGCCAGATCCACAGAGGAGAAGTTTTCCCACGTTTTAGAGTTTGAATCATGTCTTTAGGTGAAAGCATGCCAGAGCAGTGGATGTTTGAAAAACGTTGAAAAAGTGCTTTTTTTTCAATTAATTCCATAGAAATGAATGGGGTGTTTTTGGACGATTTTTTCGCGACTACGTCGCGAAAAAATCGTATTCTACAGAGAAAAGTAATAGCATAGCGAGTCCGATCGAGCCGCACGTTTTGATACATTGTTTGTCTGTGTGCGACGTACGGTTATTGTGTTACTCGAAATCAAAATTTGTGTAGGAAGAGTAACAAATATAACACTAGACTGGACAATTCCCCGGGGGAAATTGTGAGAGGATGCAGTGCGCGAAGCAATTCGCTCACGCATGTTCGCTGGCTGTGAACGTGTGACCCGCAATGATGTTTCAATGCAATGATCGTGTGTGTGCTCGAGACAGCAGCCATCATGAAGAAGACCTATTCAAGAGTATGACCAAAGTGACTACAGGCGGAAATTAGCATGTACTGCTATAACCTGGGACAGACATCTGTCCTTAACACAAGGATAATGTTTAATTTGTGCACTGTCCCTTTTAAAAATAAAATAAACTCTAAACTCTAAGAAGAGTGTTTGTAGTTTGTATGTACGAACAGAAGTGTTCCTAATAAAGTGGGCGGCTAAGGTGAGGCTGACACACAAGGGCTGGAGTTTTCTACTGTTTTTTTTATGAAGGACCAGGCCTCGAACAATGACAAATAACTCGACAACGGAAGCAGCTATTCACAAAATTCTTTCACAGTGAGCGCTAGAAGGGTCTCCTGAATAAAATGATGTATTTTTTTGTTTGTATTGTTAAAAATGAGGACGCTACAGGGAGTTAAAAACGAGTGACTTTTCAGCAACGTTTATACTGGGAGTCAATGAGGCCGCTCACCTGTGCTCTCCTCACTTTGAGGCTTGTCATTCAAAAACCGTAAATCCTATCGTTTAGGTAGACACATTGTGTGAATCAGGACAAGTTTTCCTACTACTTTTGAGAAAATCATGTCTGTAGAGTGAAATTTGTGGCTGAAAACACGGTTTAAAAATAAAATAAACTCTAAAAAGAGTGTTTGTAGTTTGTATGTACGAACAGAAGTGTTCCTAATAAAGTGGGCGGCTAAGGTGAGGCTGACACACAAGGGCTGGAGTTTTCTACTGTTTTTTTTATGAAGGACCAGGCCTCGAACAATGACAAATAACTCGACAACGGAAGCAGCTATTCACAAAATTCTTTCACAGTGAGCGCTAGAAGGGTCTCCTGAATAAAATGATGTATTTTTTTGTTTGTATTTTTAAAAATGACGACGCTACAGGGAGTTAAAAACGAGTGACTTTTCAGCAACGTTTATACTGGGAGTCAATGAGGCCGCTCACCTGTGCTCTCCTCACTTTGAGGCTTGTCATTCAAAAACCGTAAATCCTATCGTGTAGGTAGACACATTGTGTGATTCAGGACAAGTTTTCCTACTACTTTTGAGAAAATCATGTCTGTAGAGTGAAATTTGTGGCTGAAAACACGGTTTAAGCGAGAAAGTTTGAGCTTTTTTTTGAAGCCGCCTACACTCTAAGCTTAAAGACCCTCACTGGTGTGTAACGCAATAGACACCCATTCAAAAGCCGGATTTTCTCCCAGAAACCACATGGCGTTTGAACCGGGACTGATCCGAAAGTGTAAAACCTAGCAGAAAAGTTGAATGCCAGATCCACAGAGGAGAAGTTTTCCTACGTTTTAGAGTTTGAATCATGTCTCTAGGTGAAAGCATGCCAGAGCAGCGGATGTTTGAAAAACGTTGAAAAAGTGCTTTTTTTTCAATTAATTCCATAGAAATGAATGGGGTTTTTTTGGACGATTTTTTCGAGACTACGTCGCGAAAAAATCGTATTCTATAGAGAAAAGTAATAGCATAGCGAGTCCGATCGAGCCGCACGTTTTGATACATTGTTTGTCTGTGTGCGACGTACGGTTATTGTGTTACTCGAAATCAAAATTTGTGTAGGAAGAGTAACAAATATAACACTAGACTGGACAATTCCCCGGGGGAAATTGTGAGAGGATGCAGTGCGCGAAGCAATTCGGTCACGCATGTTCGCTGGCCGTGAATGTGTGACCCGCAATGATGTTTCAATGCAATGATTGTGTGTGTGCTCGAGACAGCAGCCATCATGAAGAAGAGCTATTCAAGAGCATGAACAAAGTGACTACAGGCGGAAATTAGCATGTACTGCTATAACCTGGGACAGACATCTGTCCTTACCACAAGGATAATGTTTAATTTGTGCACTGTCCCTTTTAAAAATAAAATAAACTCTAAACACTAAGAAGAGTGTTTGTAGTTTGTATGTACGAACAGAAGTGTTCCTAATAAAGTGGGCGGCTAAGGTGAGGCTAAGACACACAAGGGCTGGAGTTTTCTACTGTTTTTTTATGAAGGACCAGGCCTCGAACAATAACAAATAACTCGACAACGGAAGCAGCTATTCACAAAATTCTTTCACAGTGAGCGCTAGAAGGGTCTCCTGAATAAAATGATGTATTTTTTTGTTTGTACTCTTAAAAATAACGACAATAGAGCGATTTAAAAACGAGTGACTTTTCTCTCATGTTTACAATGGGTTTCAATGAAGCCTGTCAGCTGCCTTGTCCTCAGTTTGACGCTTGTCATTCAAAAACCGTAAATCCTATCGTTTAGGTAGACACATTGTGTGAATCAGGACAAGTTTTCCTACAAGGATAATGTTTAATTTGTGCACTGTCCCTTTTAAAAATAAAATAAACTCTAAACTCTAAGAAGAGTGTTTGTAGTTTGTATGTACGAACAGAAGTGTTCCTAATAAAGTGGGCGGCTAAGGTGAGGCTGACACACAAGGGCTGGAGTTTTCTACTGTTTTTTTTATGAAGGACCAGGCCTCGAACAATGACAAATAACTCGACAACGGAAGCAGCTATTCACAAAATTCTTTCACAGTGAGCGCTAGAAGGGTCTCCTGAATAAAATGATGTATTTTTTTGTTTGTATTGTTAAAAATGAGGACGCTACAGGGAGTTAAAAACGAGTGACTTTTCAGCAACGTTTATACTGGGAGTCAATGAGGCCGCTCACCTGTGCTCTCCTCACTTTGAGGCTTGTCATTCAAAAACCGTAAATCCTATCGTTTAGGTAGACACATTGTGTGAATCAGGACAAGTTTTCCTACTACTTTTGAGAAAATCATGTCTGTAGAGTGAAATTTGTGGCTGAAAACAGAGTTTAAGCGAGAAAGTTTGACCTTTTTTTTGAACCTCTCTCCACTCTGACCTTAACGAGGTCCACTGGTGTGTAACGCAATAGACACCCATTCAAAAGCCGGATTTTCTCCCAGAAACCACATGGCGTTTGACCCGGGACTGATCCGAAAGTGTAGAACCTAGCAGAAAAGTTGAATGCCAGATCCACAGAGGAGAAGTTTTCCTACGTTTTAGAGTTTGAATCACGTCTCTAGGTGAAAGCATGACAGAGCAGCGGACGTTTGAAAAACGTTGAAAAAGTGCTTTTTTTTTCAATTAATTCCATAGAAATGAATGGGGTTTTTTTGGACGATTTTTTCGCGACTACGTCGCGAAAAAATCGTATTCTATAGAGAAAAGTAATAGCATAGCGAGTCCGATCAAGCCGCACGTTTTGATACATTGTTTGTCTGTGTGCGACGTACGGTTATTGTGTTACTCGAAATCAAAATTTGTGTAGGAAGAGTAACAAATATAACACTAGACTGGACAATTCCCCGGGGGAAATTGTGAGAGGATGCAGTGCGCGAAGCAATTCGGTCACGCATGTTTGCTGGCCGTGAATGTGTGACCCGCAATGATGTTTCAATGCAATGATTGTGTGTGTGCTCGAGACAGCAGCCGTCATGAAGAAGAGCTATTCAAGAGCATGAACAAAGTGACTACAGGCGGAAATTAGCATGTACTGCTATAACCTGGGACAGACATCTGTCCTTACCACAAGGATAATGTTTAATTTGTGCACTGTCCCTTTTAAAAATAAAATAAACTCTAAACTCTAAGAAGAGTGTTTGTAGTTTGTATGTACGAACAGAAGTGTTCCTAATAAAGTGGGCGGCTAAGGTGAGGCTAAGACACACAAGGGCTGGAGTTTTCTACTGTTTTTTTATGAAGGACCAGGCCTCGAACAATGACAAATAACTCGACAACGGAAGCAGCTATTCACAAAATTCTTTCACACTGAGCGCTAGAAGGGTCTCCTGAATAGACTGATGTAATTTTTTTGTCTGTCTTGTTAAAAATGAGGACGCTACAGGGAGTTAAAAACGAGTGACTTTTCAGCAACGTTTATAATGGGAGTCAATGAGGCCGCTCACCTGTGCTCTCCTCACTTTGAGGCTTGTCATTCAAAAACCGTAAATAATATCGTTTAGGTAGACACATTGTGTGAATCAGGACAAGTTTTCCTACTACTTTTGAGAAAATCATGTCTGTAGAGTGAAATTTGTGGCTGAAAACAGAGTTTAAGCGAGAAAGTTTGACCTTTTTTTTTGAACCTCTCTCCACTCTGACCTTAACGAGGTCCACTGGTGTGTAACGCAATAGACACCCATTCAAAAGCCGGATTTTCTCCCAGAAACCACATGGCGTTTGACCCGGGACTGATCCGAAAGTGTAGAACCTTGCAGAAAAGTTGAATGCCAGATCCACAGAGGAGAAGTTTTCCTACGTTTTAGAGTTTGAATCACGTCTCTAGGTGAAAGCATGCCAGAGCAGTGGACGTTTGAAAAACGTTGAAAAAGTGCTTTTTTTTCAATTAATTCCATAGAAATGAATGGGGTTTTTTTGGACGATTTTTTTGCGACTACTTCGCGAAAAAATCGTATTCTATAGAGAAAAGTAATAGCATAGCGAGTCCGATCGAGCCGCACGTTTTGATATATTGTTTGTCTGTGTGCGACGTACGATTATTGTGTTACTCGAAATCAAAATTTGTGTAGGAAGAGTAACAAATATAACACTAGACCGGACAATTCCCCGGGGGAAATTGTGAGAGGATGCAGTGCGCGAAGCAATTCGCTCACGCATGTTCGCTGGCCGTGAATGTGTGACCCGCAATGATGTTTCAATGCAATGATTGTGTGTGTGCTCTAGACAGCAGCCATCATGAAGAAGAGCGATTCAAGAGCATGAACAAAGTGACTACAGGCGGAAATTAGCATGTACTGCTATAACCTGGGACAGACATCTGTCCTTACCACAAGGATAATGTTTAATTTGTGCACTGTCCCTTTTAAAAATAAAATAAACTCTAAACACTAAGAAGAGTGTTTGTAGTATGTATGTACGAACAGAAGTGTTCCTAATAAAGTGGGCGGCTAAGGTGAGGCTAAGACACACAAGGGCTGGAGTTTTCTACTGTTTTTTTATGAAGGACCAGGCCTCGAACAATAACAAATAACTCGACAACGGAAGCAGCTATTCACAAAATTCTTTCACAGTGAGCGCTAGAAGGGTCTCCTGAATAAAATGATGTATTTTTTTGTTTGTACTCTTAAAAATAACGACAATAGAGCGATTTAAAAACGAGTGACTTATCTCTCATTTTTACAATGGGTTTCAATGAAGCCTGTCAGCTGCCCTGTCCTCAGTTTGACGCTTGTCATTCAAAAACCGTAAATCCTATCGTTTAGGTAGACACATTGTGTGAATCAGGACAAGTTTTCCTACAAGGATAATGTTTAATTTGTGCACTGTCCCTTTTAAAAATAAAATAAACTCTAAACTCTAAGAAGAGTGTTTGTAGTTTGTATGTACGAACAGAAGTGTTCCTAATAAAGTGGGCGGCTAAGGTGAGGCTGACACACAAGGGCTGGAGTTTTCTACTGTTTTTTTTTATGAAGGACCAGGCCTCGAACAATGACAAATAACTCGACAACGGAAGCAGCTATTCACAAAATTCTTTCACAGTGAGCGCTAGAAGGGTCTCCTGAATAAAATGATGTATTTTTTTGTTTGTATTGTTAAAAATGACGACGCTACAGGGAGTTAAAAACGAGTGACTTTTCAGCAACGTTTATACTGGGAGTCAATGAGGCCGCTCACCTGTGCTCTCCTCACTTTGAGGCTTCTCATTCAAAAACCGTGAATCCTATCGTTTAGGTAGACACATTGTGTGAATCAGGACAAGTTTTCCTACTACTTTTGAGAAAATCATGTCTGTAGAGTGAAATTTGTGGATGAAAACACAGTTTAAGTGAGAAATTTTGAGCTTTTTTTTGAAGCCGCCTACACTCTGAGTTAACGAGGCGCACTGGTGTGTAACGCAATAGACACCCATTCAAAAGCCGGATTTTCTATCAGAATCCACATGGCGTTTGAGCTGGGACTGATCCGAAAGTGTAGAACCTAGCAGAAAAGTTGAATGCCAGATCCACAGAGGAGAAGTTTTCCTACGTTTTATGGTTTGAATCACGTCTCTAGGTGAAAGCATGCCAGAGCAGCGGATGTTTGAAAAACGTTGAAAAAGTGCTTTTTTTCAATTAATTCCATAGAAATGAATGGGGTTTTTTTGGACGATTTTTTCGCGACTACGTCGCGAAAAAATCGTATTCTGCAGAGAAAAGTAATAGCATAGCGAGTCCGATCGAGCCACACGTTTTGATACATTGTTTGTCTGTGTGCGACGTACGGTTATTGTGTTACTCGAAATCAAAATTTGTGTAGGAAGAGTAACAAATATAACACTAGACTGGACAATTCCCTGGGGGAAATTGTGAGAGGATGCAGTGCGCGAAGCAATTCGGTCACGCGTGTTTGCTGGCCGTGAATGTGTGACCCGCAATGATGTTTCAATGCAATGATTGTGTGTGTGCTCGAGACAGCAGCCATCATGAAGAAGAGCTATTCAAGAGTAAAACAAAAAGTGACTACAGGCGGAAATTAGCATGTACTGCTATAACCTGGGACAGACATCTGTCCTTACCACAAGGATAATGTTTAATTTGTGCACTGTCCCTTTTAAAAATAAAATAAACTCTAAACTCTAAGAAGAGTGTTTGTAGTTTGTATGTACGAACAGAAGTGTTCCTAATAAAGTGGGCGGCTAAGGTGAGGCAAAGACACACAAGGGCTGGAGTTTTCTACTGTTTTTTTTATGAAGGACCAGGCCTCGAACAATGACAAATAACTCGACAACGGAAGCAGCTATTCACAAAATTCTTTCACAGTGAGCGCTAGAAGGGTCTCCTGAATAAAATTATGTATTTTTTTGTTTGTACTCTTAAAAATAATGACACTAGAGCGATTTAAAAACGAGTGACTTTTCTCTCATGTTTACAATGGGTTTCAATGAAGCCTGTCAGCTGCCCTGTCCTCAGTTTGACGCTTGTCATTCAAAAACCGTAAATCCTATCGTTTAGGTAGACACATTGTGTGAATCAGGACAAGTTTTCCTACTACTTTTGAGAAAATCATGTCTGTAGAGTGAAATTTGTAGCTGAAAACACAGTTTAAGCGAGAAAGTTTGACCTTTTTTTTTAACCTCTCTCCACTCTGAGCTTAACGAGGTCCACTGGTGTGTAACGCAATAGACACCCATTCAAAAGCCGGATTTTCTCCCAGAACCCACATGGCGTTTGAGCTGGGACTGATCCGAAAGTGTAGAACCTAGCAGAAAAGTTGAATGCCAGATCCACAGAGGAGAAGTTTTCCTACGTTTTAGAGTTTGAATCACGTCTCTAGGTGAAAGCATGCCAGAGCAGCGGACGTTTGAAAAACGTTGAAAAAGTGCTTTTTTTTCAATTAATTCCATAGAAATGAATGGGGTTTTTTTGGACGATTTTTTTGCGACTACGTCGCGAAAAAATCGTAATCTGTAGAGAAAAGTAATAGCATAGCGAGTCCGATCGAGCCGCACGTTTTGATATATTGTTTGTCTGTGTGCGACGTACGGTTATTGAGTTATTCGAAATCAAAATTTGCGTAGGAATAAGAAGAAGAAAAAAAAATACGTAGAAGAACAATAGTTGCAGTGCTTTGCACTGCAACCTATGGGCTCCCCTAGGGGAGCCCATAGGTTGCTGTGCTGCAGCACTGCATCCTAACTAGACCGGACAATTCCCCGGGGGAAATTGTGAGAGGATGCAGTGCGCGAAGCAATTCGCTCACGCATGTTCGCTGGCCGTGAATGTGTGACCCGCAATGATGTTTCAATGCAATGATTATGTGTGTGCTTGAGACAGCAGCCGTCATGAATAAGAGCTATTCAATAGAATAAACAAAGTTAATACAGGCGGAAATTAGCATGTACTGCTATAACCTGGGACAGACATCTGACCTTACCACAAGGATAATGTTTAATTTGTGCACTGTCCCTTTTAAAAATAAAATAAACTCTGAACTCTAAGAAGAGTGTTTGCAGATTGTATGTACGAACAGAAGTGTTCCTAATAAAGTGGGCGGCTAAGGTGAAGTGTCATACTGACCGAGGCTGTTTTTTTTTTTTTGGAGTTTTGTGCTGTTTTATATGAATGACCAGGCCTCAAACAATGACAAATAACTCGACAACGGAAGCAGCTATTCACAAAATTCTTTCACAGTGAGCGCTAGAAGGGTCTCCTGAATAAAATGATGTATTTTTTTGTTTGTATTGTTAAAAATGAGGACGCTACAGGGAGTTAAAAACGAGTGACTTTTCAGCAACGTTTATACTGGGAGTCAATGAGGCCGCTCACCTGTGCTCTCCTCACTTTGAGGCTTGTCATTCAAAAACCGTAAATCCTATCGTTTAGGTAGACACATTGTGTGAATCAGGACAAGTTTTCCTACTACTTTTGAGAAAATCATGTCTGTAGAGTGAAATTTGTGGCTGAAAACAGAGTTTAAGCGAGAAAGTTTGACCTTTTTTTTCAAACTGTCTACACTCTAAGATAACGACCTTCACTGGTGTGTAACGCAATAGACACCCATTCAAAAGCCGGATTTTCTCCCAGAAACCACATGGCGGTTGAGCCGGGACTGATCCGAAAGTGTAGAACCTAGCAGAAAAGTTTAATGCCAGATCCACAGAGGAGAAGTTTTCCTACGTTTTAGAGTTTGAATCACGTCTCTAGGTGAAAGCATGCCAGAGCAGCGGATGTTTGAAAAACGTTGAAAAAGTGCTTTTTTTTCAATTAATTCCATAGAAATGAATGGGGTTTTTTTGGACGATTTTTTCGCGACTACGTCGCGAAAAAATCGTATTCTATAGAGAAAAGTAATAGCATAGCGAGTCCGATCGAGCCGCACGTTTTGATACATTGTTTGTCTGTGTGCGACGTACGGTTATTGTGTTACTCGAAATCAAAATTTGTGTAGGAAGAGTAACAAATATAACACTAGACCGGACAATTCCCCGGGGGAAATTGTGAGAGGATGCAGTGCGCGAAGCAATTCGCTCACGCATGTTTGCTGGCCGTGAACGTGTGACCCGCAATGATGTTTCAATGCAATGATTATGTGTGTGCTTGAGACAGCAGCCGTCATGAAGAAGAGCTATTCAACAGTATAAACAAAGTGACTACAGGCGGAAATTAGCATGTACTGCTATAACCTGGGACAGACATCTGTCCTTACCACAAGGATAATGTTTAATTTGTGCACTGTCCCTTTTAAAAATAAAATAAACTCTAAGAAGAGTGGTTGTAGTTTGTATGTACGAACAGAAGTGTTCCTAATAAAGTGGGCGGCTAAGGTGAGGCCATTTGGCTGCCCTCTTCTCACTTTGAGGCTTCTCATTCAAAAATTGTAAATCCTATCATTTAGATAGACACATTGTGTGAATCAGGACAAGCTTTCCTACTACTTTTGAGAAAATCATGTCTGTAGAGTGAAATTTGTGGATGAAAACACAGTTTAAGCGAGAAAGTTTGAGCTTTTTTTCCAAGCTGTCTACACTCTAAGCTTAACGACCTTCACTGGTGTGTAACGCAATAGACACCCATTCAAAAGCCCGATTTTCTCCCACAACCCACATGGCGTTTGAGCCGGGACTGATCCAAAAGTGTAGAACCTAGCAGAAAAGTTGAATGCCAGATCCACAGAGGAGAAGTTTTCCTACGTTTTAGAGTTTGAATCACGTCTCTAGGTGAAAGCATGCCAGAGCAGTGGATGTTTGAAAAAGTGCTTTTTTTTCCAATTAATTCCAAATGAATGGGGTTTTTTTGGGAGAAGTGTGACCACTACTTTTGAGAAAATTATGTCTGTAGTGTGAAATTTGTGGCTGAAAACAGTTTAAGTTTGAAATTTTGAGCATGATTTGTGTGTGCTTGAGACAGCAGCCACCTCTGCCCCGTCACTGGCCCCAATCGGCATGGTGACGGGCCTGAACAGGAGAGTTAAGAGACACAGACAAGATTTTGTCAGGTGTCTGTCTGCTGTGTTTTGCTAAGGAGTAGGCCTCGAACAATCACAAATAACTCGACAACGAAAGCAGCTATTCACAAAATTCTTTCACAGTGAGCGCTAGAAGGGTCTCCTGAATAGACTGATGTAATTCTTTTGTCTGTATTGTTAAAAATGAGGACGCTACAGGGAGTTAAAAACGAGTGAATTTTCAGCAACGTTTATAATGGGAGTCAATGAGGCCGCTCACCTGTGCTCTCCTCACTTTGAGGCTTGTCATTCAAAAACAGTAAATCCTATCGTTTAGGTAGACACATTGTGTGAATCAGGACAAGTTTTCCTACTACTTTTGAGAAAATCATGTCTGTAGAGTGAAATTTGTGGCTGAAAACAGAGTTTAAGCGAGAAAGTTTGACCTTTTTTTTGAACCTCTCTCCACTCTGAGCTTAAGGAGGTCCACTGGTGTGTATCGCAATAGAAACCCATTCAAAAGCCGGATTTTCTCCCGGAACCCACATGGCGTTTGACCCGGGACTGATCCGAAAGTGTAGAACCTAGCAGAAAAGTTGAATGCCAGATCCACAGAGGAGAAGTTTTCCTACGTTTTAGAGTTTGAATCACGTCTCTAGGTGAAAGCATGCCAGAGCAGCGGATGTTTGAAAAAGTGCTTTTTTTTTCAATTAATTCCATAGAAATGAATGGGGTTTTTTTGGACGATTTTTTCGCGACTACGTCGCGAAAAAATCGTATTCTATAGAGAAAAGTAATAGCATAGCGAGTCCAATCGAACCGCACGTTTTGATACATTGTTTGTCTGTGTGCGACGTACGGTTATTGTGTTACTCGAAATCAAAATTTGTGTAGGAAGAGTAACAAATATAACACTAGACCGGACAATTCCCCGGGGGAAATTGTGAGAGGATGCAGTGCGCGAAGCAATTCGCTCACGCATGTTTGCTGGCCGTGAACGCGTGACCCGCAATGATGTTTCAATGCAATGATTATGTGTGTGCATGAGACAGCAGCCGTCATGAAGAAGAGCTATTCAACAGTATAAACAAAGTGACTACAGGCGGAAATTAGCATGTACTGCTATAACCTGGGACAGACATCTGTCCTTACCACAAGGATAATGTTTAATTTGTGCACTGTCCCTTTTAAAAATAAAATAAACTCTAAGAAGAGTGTTTGTAGTTTGTATGTACGAACAGAAGTGTTCCTAATAAAGTGGGCGGCTAAGGTGAGGCCTGTCGGCTACCCTCTTCTCAGTTTCTCAGAGCAGCGGATGTTTGAAAAAGTGCTTTTTTTTCCAATTAATTCCATAGAAATGAATGGGTTTTTTTTGGGACAAGTGTGACTACTAGTTTTGAGAAAATTAACCTGGGACAGACATCTGTCCTTACCACAAGGATAATGTTTAATTTGTGCACTGTCCCTTTAAAAATAAAATAAACTCTAAACTCTAAGAAGAGTGTTTGTAGTTTGTATGTACGAACGGAAGTGTTCCTAATAAAGTGGGCGGCTAAGGTGAAGTGTCATGCCGACTGAGGCTGTGTTTCTGTCACGTTTATTATAAACGTTGTCAATGAGGCCATTCGGCTGCCCTCTTCTCAGTTTGAGGCTTCTCATTCAAAAATTGTAAATCCTATCGTTTAGATAGACACATTGCGTGAATCAGGACAAGTTTTCCTACTACTTTTGAGAAAATCATGTCTGTAGAGTGAAATTTGTGGATGAAAACACAGTTTAAGCGAGAAAGTTTGAGCTTTTTTTCCAAGCTGTCTACACTCTAAGCTTAACGACCTTCACTGGTGTGTAACGCAATAGAAACCCATTAAAAAGCCGGATTTTCTCCCGGAACCCACATGGCGTTTGAGCCGGGACTGATCCAAAAGTGTAGAACCTAGCAGAAAAGTTGAATGCCAGATCCACAGAGGAGAAGTTTTCCTACGTCTTAGAGTATGAATCACGTCTCTAGGTGAAAGCATGCCAGAGCAGCGGACGTTTGAAAAACGTTGAAAAAGTGCTTTTTTTCAATTAATTCCATAGAAATGAATGGGTTTTTTTTCGACGATTTTTTCGCAACTACGTCGCGAAAAAATCGTTTTCTATAGAGAAAAGTAATAGCATAGCGAGTCCGATCGAGCCGCACATTTTGATATATTGTTTGTCTGTGTGCAACGTACGGTTATTGAGTTAATCGAAATCGAAATTTGCGTAGGAAGAGTAACAAATATAACACTAGACCGGACAATTCCCCGGGGGAAATTGTGAGAGGATGCAGTGCGCGAAGCAATTCGGTCACGCGTGTTCGCTGGCCGTGAATGTGTGACCCGCAATGATGTTTCAATGCAATGATCGTGTGTGTGCTCGAGACAGCAGTCGTCATGAAGAAGAGCTTTTCAAGAGTATGAACAAAGTGACTACAGGCGGAAATTAGCATGTACTGCTATAACCTGGGACAGACATCTGTCCTTACCACAAGGATAATGTTTAATTTGTGCACTGTCCCTTTTAAAATTAAAATAAACTCTAAACTCTAAGAAGAGTGTTTGTAGTTTGTATGTACGAACAGAAGTGTTCCTAATAAAGTGGGCGGCTAAGGTGAGGCTAAGACACACAAGGGCTGGAGTTTTCTACTGTTTTTTTTATGAAGGACCAGGCCTCGAACAATGACAAATAACTCGACAACGGAAGCAGCTATTCACAAAATTCTTTCACACTGAGCGCTAGAAGGGTCTCCTGAATAAAATGATGTATTTTTTTGTTTGTACTCTTAAAAATAACGACACTAGAGCGATTTAAAAACGAGTGACATTTCTCTCACGTTTACAATGGGTTTCAATGAAGCCTGTCAGCTGCCCTGTCCTCAGTTTGACGCTTGTCATTCAAAAACCGTAAATCCTATCGTTTAGGTAGACACATTGTGTGAATCAGGACAAGTTTTCCTACTACTTTTGAGAAAATCATGTCTGTAGAGTGAAATTTGTGGCTGAAAACAGAGTTTAAGCGAGAAAGTTTGACCTTTTTTTTGAACCTCTCTCCACTCTGAGCTTAACGAGGTCCACTGGTGTGTAACGCAATAGACACCCATAAAAAGCCGGATTTTCTCCCGGAACCAACATGGCGTTTGAGCCGGGACTGATCCGAAAGTGTAGAACCTAGCAGAAAAGTTGAAGGCCAGATCCACAGAGGAGAAGTTTTCCTACGTTTTAGAGTTTGAATCACGTCTCTAGGTGAAAGCATGCCAGAGCAGCGGATGTTTGAAAAACGTTGAAAAAGTGCTTTTTTTTTCAATTAATTCCATAGAAATGAATGGGGTTTTTTTGGACGATTTTTTCGCGACTACGTCGCGAAAAAATCGTATTCTATAGAGAAAAGTAATAGCATAGCGAGTCCGATCGAGCCGCACGTTTTGATACATTGTTTGTCTGTGTGCGACGTACGGTTATTGTGTTACTCGAAATCAAAATTTGTGTAGGAAGAGTAACAAATATAACACTAGACCGGACAATTCCCCGGGGGAAATTGTGAGAGGATGCAGTGCGCGAAGCAATTCGCTCACGCATGTTCGCTGGCCGTGAATGCGTGACCCGCAATGATGTTTCAATGCAATGATCGTGTGTGTGCTCGAGACAGCAGCCATCATGAAGAAGACCTTTTCAAGAGTATGACCAAAGTGACTACAGGCGGAAATTAGCATGTACTGCTATAACCTGGGACAGACATCTGTCCTTAACACAAGGATAATGTTTAATTTGTGCACTGTCCCTTTTAAAAATAAAATAAACTCCAAACTCTAAGAAGAGTGTTTGTAGTTTGTATGTACGAACAGAAGTGTTCCTAATAAAGTGGGCGGCTAAGGTGAGGCTGACACACAAGGGCTGGAGTTTTCTACTGTTTTTTTTATGAAGGACCAGGCCTCGAACAATGACAAATAACTCGACAACGGAAGCAGCTATTCACAAAATTCTTTCACAGTGAGCGCTAGAAGGGTCTCCTGAATAAAATGATGTATTTTTTTGTTTGTATTGTTAAAAATGAGGACGCTACAGGGAGTTAAAAACGAGTGACTTTTCAGCAACGTTTATACTGGGAGTCAATGAGGCCGCTCACCTGTGCTCTCCTCACTTTGAGGCTTGTCATTCAAAAACCGTAAATCCTATCGTTTAGGTAGACACATTGTGTGAATCAGGACAAGTTTTCCTACTACTTTTGAGAAAATCATGTCTGTAGAGTGAAATTTGTGGCTGAAAACACGGTTTAAGCGAGAAAGTTTGAGCTTTTTTTTGAAGCCGCCTACACTCTAAGCTTAAAGACCCTCACTGGTGTGTAACGCAATAGACACCCATTCAAAAGCCGGATTTTCTCCCAGAAACCACATGGCGTTTGAACCGGGACTGATCCGAAAGTGTAAAACCTAGCAGAAAAGTTGAATGCCAGATCCACAGAGGAGAAGTTTTCCTACGTTTTAGAGTTTGAATCATGTCTCTAGGTGAAAGCATGCCAGAGCAACGGATGTTTGAAAAACGTTGAAAAAGTGCTTTTTTTTCAATTAATTCCATAGAAATGAATGGGGTTTTTTGGGGCGATTTTTTCACGACTACGTCGCGAAAAAATCGTATTCTATAGAGAAAAGTAATGTACTGTTTGTTTGCATGTACTGCTATAACCTGGGACAGACATCTGTCCTTAACACAAGGATAATGTTTAATTTGTGCACTGTCCCTTTTAAAAATAAAATAAACTCTAAACTCTAAGAAGAGTGTTTGTAGTTTGTATGTACGAACAGAAGTGTTCCTAATAAAGTGGGCGGCTAAGGTGAGGCTGACACACAAGGGCTGGAGTTTTCTACTGTTTTTTTTATGAAGGACCAGGCCTCGAACAATGACAAATAACTCGACAACGGAAGCAGCTATTCACAAAATTCTTTCACAGTGAGCGCTAGAAGGGTCTCCTGAATAAAATGATGTATTTTTTTGTTTGTATTGTTAAAAATGAGGACGCTACAGGGAGTTAAAAACGAGTGACTTTTCAGCAACGTTTATACTGGGAGTCAATGAGGCCGCTCACCTGTGCTCCCCTCACTTTGAGGCTTGTCATTCAAAAACCGTAAATCCTACCGTTTAGGTAGACACATTGTGTGAATCAGGACAAGTTTTCCTACTACTTTTGAGAAAATCATGTCTGTAGAGTGAAATTTGTGGCTGAAAACACGGTTTAAAAATAAAATAAACTCTAAACTCTAAGAAGAGTGTTTGTAGTTTGTATGTACGAACAGAAGTGTTCCTAATAAAGTGGGCGGCTAAGGTGAGGCTGACACACAAGGGCTGGAGTTTTCTACTGTTTTTTTATGAAGGACCAGGCCTCGAACAATGACAAATAACTCGACAACGGAAGCAGCTATTCACAAAATTCTTTCACAGTGAGCGCTAGAAGGGTCTCCTGAATAAAATGATGTATTTTTTTGTTTGTATTGTTAAAAATGAGGACGCTACAGGGAGTTAAAAACGAGTGACTTTTCAGCAACGTTTATACTGGGAGTCAATGAGGCCGCTCACCTGTGCTCTCCTCACTTTGAGGCTTGTCATTCAAAAACCGTAAATCCTATCGTTTAGGTAGACACATTGTGTGAATCAGGACAAGTTTTCCTACTACTTTTGAGAAAATCATGTCTGTAGAGTGAAATTTGTGGCTGAAAACAGAGTTTAAGCGAGAAAGTTTGACTTTTTTTTTGAAGCCGCCTACACTCTAAGTTTAACGACCCTCACTGGTGTGTAACGCAATAGACACCCATTCAAAAGCCGGATTTTCTCCCAGAAACCACATGGCGTTTGAACCGGGCCTGATCCGAAAGTGTAAAACCTAGCAGAAAAGTTGAATGCCAGATCCACAGAGGAGAAGTTTTCCTACGTTTTAGAGTTTGAATCATGTCTCTAGGTGAAAGCATGCCAGAGCAGCGGATGTTTGAAAAACATTGAAAAAGTGCTTTTTTTTCAATTAATTCCATAGAAATGAATGGGGTTTTTTGGGGCGATTTTTTCGCGACTACGTCGCGAAAAAATCGTATTCTATAGAGAAAAGTAATAGCATAGCGAGTCCGATCGAGCCGCACGTTTTGATATATTGTTTGTCTGTGTGCGACGTACGGTTGTGTGACCTGCTATGAAGCTACAATGCCATGATTTGTGTGCTTGAGACAGCCGGCCCCTCCCCTCTGTGCTCGCTTACTGAAGCCAGTAAGCATGGTGACAGGCCTGAGCAGGTTATGAAACACACACAAGATTTTATCAGGTGTCTGCTGTAAATTGCTATGGACCAGGCCTCGAACAATGACAAATAACTCGACAACGGAAGCAGCTATTCACAAAATTCTTTCACAGTGAGCGCTAGAAGGGTCTCCTGAATAAAATGATGTATTTTTTTGTTTGTATTGTTAAAAATGAGGACGCTACAGGGAGTTAAAAACGAGTGACTTTTCAGCAACGTTTATACTGGGAGTCAATGAGGCCGCTCACCTGTGCTCTCCTCACTTTGAGGCTTGTCATTCAAAAACCGTAAATCCTACCGTTTAGGTAGACACATTGTGTGAATCAGGACAAGTTTTCCTACTACTTTTGAGAAAATCATGTCTGTAGAGTTAAATTTGTGGCTGAAAACAGAGTTTAAGCGAGAAAGTTTGACCTTTTTTTTGAACCTCTCTCCACTCTGACCTTAACGAGGTCCACTGGTGTGTAACGCAATAGACACCCATTCAAAAGCCGGATTTTCTCCCAGAAACCACATGGCGTTTGACCCGGGACTGATCCGAAAGTGTAGAACCTAGCAGAAAAGTTGAATGCCAGATCCACAGAGGAGAAGTTTTCCTACGTTTTCGAGTTTGAATCACGTCTCTAGGTGAAAGCATGCCAGAGCAGCGGACGTTTGAAAAACGTTGAAAAAGTGCTTTTTTTTCAATTAATTCCATAGAAATGAATGGGGTTTTTTTGGACGATTTTTTCGCGACTACGTCGCGAAAAAATCGTATTCTATAGAGAAAAGTAATAGCATAGCGAGTCCGATCGAGCCGCACGTTTTGATATATTGTTTGTCTGTGTGCGACGTACGGTTATTGTGTTACTCGAAATCAAAATTTGTGTAGGAAGAGTAACAAATATAACACTAGACCGGACAATTCCCCGGGGGAAATTGTGAGAGGATGCAGTGCGCGAAGCAATTCGCTCACGCATGTTTGCTGGCCGTGAACGTGTGACCCGCAATGATGTTTCAATGCAATGATCGTGTGTGTGCTCGAGACAGCAGCCATCATGAAGAAGACCTATTCAAGAGTATGACCAAAGTGACTACAGGCGGAAATTAGCATGTACTGCTATAACCTGGGACAGACATCTGTCCTTAACACAAGGATAATGTTTAATTTGTGCACTGTCACTTTTAAAAATAAAATAAACTCTAAACTCTAAGAAGAGTGTTTGTAGTTTGTATGTACGAACAGAAGTGTTCCTAATAAAGTGGGCGGCTAAGGTGAGGCTGACACACAAGGGCTGGAGTTTTCTACTGTTTTTTTTATGAAGGACCAGGCCTCGAACAATGACAAATAACTCGACAACGGAAGCAGCTATTCACAAAATTCTTTCACAGTGAGCGCTAGAAAGGTCTCCTGAATAAAATGATGTAATTTTTTGTTTGTACTCTTAAAAATAACGACACTAGAGCGATTTAAATACGAGTGACTTTTCACTCACGTTTATAATGTGAGTCAATGAGCTAAGAAACACAAGGTCTTGAATATTGTGCTGTGTTTTACTACGGACCAGACCTCGAACAATGACAAATAACTCGACAACGGAAGCAGCTATTCACAAAATTCTTTCACAGTGAGCGCTAGAAGGGTCTCCTGAATAAAATGATGTATTTTTTTGTTTGTACTCTTTAAAATAACGACACTAGAGCGATTTAAAAACGAGTGACTTTTCACTCATGTTTATAATGTGTGTCAATGACCTAAGACACACAAGGTCTTGAATATTGTGCTGTGTTTTACTACGGACCAGACCTCGAACAATGACAAATAACTCGACAACGGAAGCAGCTATTCACAAAATTCTTTCACACTGAGCGCTAGAAGGGTCTCCTGAATAAAATGATGTATTTTTTTGTTTGTACTCTTAAAAATAACGACACTAGAGCGATTTAAAAACGAGTGACTTTTCACTCACGTTTATAATGTGAGTCAATGAGCTAAGAAACACAAGGTCTTGAATATTGTGCTGTGTTTTACTACAGACCAGACCTCGAACAATGACAAATAACTCGACAACGGAAGCAGCTATTCACAAAATTCTTTCACAGTGAGCGCTAGAAGGGTCTCCTGAATAAAATTATGTATTTTTTTGTTTGTACTCTTAAAAATAACGACACTAGAGCGATTTAAAAACGAGTGACTTTTCTATCCCGTTTATAATGCATGTCAATGAGCTAAAACACACAAGGTCTTGAATTTTGGGCTGTGTTTTACTACAGACCAGACCTCGAACAATGACAAATAACTCGACAACGGAAGCAGCTATTCACAAAATTCTTTCACAGTGAGCGCTAGAAGGGTCTCCTGAATAAAATGATGTATTTTTTTGTTTGTATTGTTAAAAATGAGGACGCTACAGGGAGTTAAAAACGAGTGACTTTTCAGCAACGTTTATACTGGGAGTCAATGAGGCCGCTCACCTGTGCTCTCCTCACTTTGAGGCTTGTCATTCAAAAACCGTAAATCCTATCGTTTAGGTAGACACATTGTGTGAATCAGGACAAGTTTTCCTACTACTTTTGAGAAAATCATGTCTGTAGAGTGAAATTTGTGGCTGAAAACAGAGTTTAAGCGAGAAAGTTTGACCTTTTTTTTCAAACTGTCTACACTCTAAGATAATGACCTTCACTGGTGTGTAACGCAATAGACACCCATTCAAAAGCCGGATTTTCTCCCAGAAACCACATGGCGGTTGAGCCGGGACTGATCCGAAAGTGTAGAACCTAGCAGAAAAGTTTAATGCCAGATCCACAGAGGAGAAGTTTTCCTACGTTTTAGAGTTTGAATCACGTCTCTAGGTGAAAGCATGCCAGAGCAGCGGATGTTTGAAAAACGTTGAAAAAGTGCTTTTTTTTCAATTAATTCCATAGAAATGAATGGGGTTTTTTGGGGCGATTTTTTCGCGACTACGTCGCGAAAAAATCGCAATCTATAGAGAAAAGTAATAGCATAGCGAGTCCGATCGAGCCGCACGTTTTGATATATTGTTTGTCTGTGTGCGACGTACGGTTATTGAGTTATTCGAAATCAAAATTTGCGTAGGAATAATAAAAATAAAAATAAAAATAACTAGACCGGACAATTCCCCGGGGGAAATTGTGAGAGGATGCAGTGCGCGAAGCAATTCGCTCACGCACGTTTGCTGGCCGTGAATGTGTGACCCGCAATGATGTTTCAATGCAATGATTGTGTGTGTGCTCTAGACAGCAGCCATCATGAAGAAGAGCTATTCAAGAGCATGAACAAAGTGACTACAGGCGGAAATTAGCATGTACTGCTATAACCTGGGACAGACATCTGTCCTTACCACATGGATAATGTTTAATTTGTGCACTGTCCCTTTTAAAAATAAAATAAAACTCTAAACACTAAGAAGAGTGTTTGTAGTATGTATGTACGAACAGAAGTGTTCCTAATAAAGTGGGCGGCTAAGGTGAGGCTAAGACACACAAGGGCTGGAGTTTTCTACTGTTTTTTTATGAAGGACCAGGCCTCGAACAATAACAAATAACTCGACAACGGAAGCAGCTATTCACAAAATTCTTTCACAGTGAGCGCTAGAAGGGTCTCCTGAATAAAATGATGTATTTTTTTGTTTGTACTCTTAAAAATAACGACAATAGAGCGATTTAAATACGAGTGACTTTTCTCTCATGTTTACAATGGGTTTCAATGAAGCCTGTCAGCTGCCCTGTCCTCAGTTTGACGCTTGTCATTCAAAAACCGTAAATCCTATCGTTTAGGTAGACACATTGTGTGAATCAGGACAAGTTTTCCTACAAGGATAATGTTTAATTTGTGCACTGTCCCTTTTAAAAATAAAATAAACTCTAAACTCTAAGAAGAGTGTTTGTAGTTTGTATGTACGAACAGAAGTGTTCCTAATAAAGTGGGCGGCTAAGGTGAGGCTGACACACAAGGGCTGGAGTTTTCTACTGTTTTTTTTATGAAGGACCAGGCCTCGAACAATGACAAATAACTCGACAACGGAAGCAGCTATTCACAAAATTCTTTCACAGTGAGCGCTAGAAGGGTCTCCTGAATAAAATGATGTATTTTTTTGTTTGTATTTTTAAAAATGACGACGCTACAGGGAGTTAAAAACGAGTGACTTTTCAGCAACGTTTATACTGGGAGTCAATGAGGCCGCTCACCTGTGCTCTCCTCACTTTGAGGCTTCTCATTCAAAAACCGTGAATCCTATCGTTTAGGTAGACACATTGTGTGAATCAGGACAAGTTTTCCTACTACTTTTGAGAAAATCATGTCTGTAGAGTGAAATTTGTGGATGAAAACACAGTTTAAGTGAGAAATTTTGAGCTTTTTTTTGAAGCCGCCTACACTCTGAGTTAACGAGGCGCACTGGTGTGTAACGCAATAGACACCCATTCAAAAGCAGGATTTTCTATCAGAACCCACATGGCGTTTGACCCGGGACTGATCCGAAAGTGTAGAACCAAGCAGAAAAGTTGAATGCCAGATCCACAGAGGAGAAGTTTTCCTACGTTTTAGAGTTTGAATCACGTCTCTAGGTGAAAGCATGCCAGAGCAGTGGACGTTTGAAAAACGTTGAAAAAGTGCTTTTTTTTCAATTAATTCCATAGAAATGAATGGGGCTTTTTTGGACGATTTTTTCGCGACTACGTCGCGAAAAAATCGTAATCTATAGAGAAAAGTAATAGCATAGCGAGTCCGATCGAGCCGCACGTTTTGATATATTGTTTGTCTGTGTGCGACGTACGGTTATTGAGTTAATCGAAATCAAAATTTGCGTAGGAATAATAAAAATAATAATAAATATAAGAATAAGAAGAAGAAGAAGAAACACGTAGAAGAACAATAGTTGCAGTGCTTTGCACTGCAACCTATGGGCTCCCCTAGGGGAGCCCATAGGTTGCTGTGCTGCAGCACTGCATCCTAACTAGACCGGACAATTCCCCGGGGGAAATTGTGAGAGGATGCAGTGCGCGAAGCAATTCGGTCACGCACGTTCGCTGGCCGTGAACGTGTGACCCGCAATGATGTTTCAATGCAATGATTATGTGTGTGCTTGAGACAGCAGCCGTCATGAAGAAGAGCTATTCAACAGTACAACCATAGTGACTACAGGCGGAAATTAGCATGTACTGCTATAACCTGGGACAGACATCTGTCCTTACCACAAGGATAATGTTTAATTTGTGCACTGTCCCTTTTAAAAATAAAATAAACTCTAAGAAGAGTGTTTGTAGTTTGTATGTACGAACAGAAGTGTTCCTAATAAAGTGGGCGGCTAAGGTGAGGCCTGTCGGCTGCCCTCCTCTCAGTTTCTCAGAGCAGCGGATGTTTGAAAAAGTGCTTTTTTTTCCAATTAATTCCATAGAAATGAATGGGTTTTTTTTGGGACAAGTGTGACTACTACTTTTGAGAAAATTATGTCTGTAGTGTGAAATTTGTGGCTGAAAACAGTTTAAGTTTGAAATTTTGAGCATGATGTGTGTTTGTGCTTGAGACAGCTTTTCCCTCTGCCCCGTCACTGGCCCCAATTGGCATGGTGACGGGCCTGAACAGGAGAGTTAAGAAACACACACAAGATTATGTCAGGTGTCTACTGTGTTTTGCAAAGAGTAGGCCTCGAACAATCACAAATATGATGTTTCAATGCAATGATCGTGTGTGTGCTCGAGACAGCAGCCATCATGAAGAAGACCTATTCAAGAGTATGACCAAAGTGACTACAGGCGGAAATTAGCATGTACTGCTATAACCTGGGACAGACATCTGTCCTTAACACAAGGATAATGTTTAATTTGTGCACTGTCCCTTTTAAAAATAAAATAAAGTCTAAACTCTAAGAAGAGTGTTTGTAGTTTGTATGTACGAACAGAAGTGTTCCTAATAAAGTGGGCGGCTAAGGTGAGGCTGACACACAAGGGCTGGAGTTTTCTTCTGTTTTTTTTATGAAGGACCAGGCCTCGAACAATGACAAATAACTCGACAACGGAAGCAGCTATTCACAAAATTCTTTCACAGTGAGCGCTAGAAGGGTCTCCTGAATAAAATGATGTATTTTTTTGTTTGTATTGTTAAAAATGAGGACGCTACAGGGAGTTAAAAACGAGTGAATTTTCAGCAACGTTTATACTGGGAGTCAATGAGGCCGCTCACCTGTGCTCTCCTCACTTTGAGGCTTGTCATTCGAAAACCGTAAATCCTATCGTTTAGGTAGACACATTGTGTGAATCAGGACAAGTTTTCCTACTACTTTTGAGAAAATCATGTCTGTAGAGTGAAATTTGTGGCTGAAAACACGGTTTAAGCGAGAAAGTTTGAGCTTTTTTTTGAAGCCGCCTACACTCTAAGATTAACGACCCTCACTGGTGTGTAACGCAATAGACACCCATTCAAAAGCCGGATTTTCTCCCAGAAACCACATGGCGTTTGAACCGGGCCTGATCCGAAAGTGTAAAACCTAGCAGAAAAGTTGAATGCCAGATCCACAGAGGAGAAGTTTTCCTACGTTTTAGAGTTTGAATCATGTCTCTAGGTGAAAGCATGCCAGAGCAGTGGATGTTTGAAAAACATTGAAAAAGTGCTTTTTTTTCAATTAATTCCATAGAAATGAATGGGGTTTTTTGGGGCGATTTTTTCGCGACTACGTCGCGAAAAAATCGTATTCTATAGAGAAAAGTAATAGCATAGCGAGTCCGATCGAGCCGCACGTTTTGATATATTGTTTGTCTGTGTGCGACGTACGGTTATTGAGTTAATCGAAATCGAAATTTGCGTAGGAAGAGTAACAAATATAACACTAGACCGGACAATTCCCCGGGGGAAATTGTGAGAGGATGCAGTGCGCGAAGCAATTCGCTCACGCATGTTCGCTGGCCGTGAATGTGTGACCCGCAATGATGTTTCAATGCAATGATTGTGTGTGTGCTCTAGACAGCAGCCATCATGAAGAAGAGCGATTCAAGAGCATGAACAAAGTGACTACAGGCGGAAATTAGCATGTACTGCTATAACCTGGGACAGACATCTGTCCTTACCACAAGGATAATGTTTAATTTGTGCACTGTCCCTTTTAAAAATAAAATAAACTCTAAACACTAAGAAGAGTGTTTGTAGTATGTATGTACGAACAGAAGTGTTCCTAATAAAGTGGGCGGCTAAGGTGAGGCTAAGACACACAAGGGCTGGAGTTTTCTACTGTTTTTTTATGAAGGACCAGGCCTCGAACAATAACAAATAACTCGACAACGGAAGCAGCTATTCACAAAATTCTTTCACAGTGAGCGCTAGAAGGGTCTCCTGAATAAAATGATGTATTTTTTTGTTTGTACTCTTAAAAATAACGACAATAGAGCGATTTAAAAACGAGTGACTTATCTCTCATTTTTACAATGGGTTTCAATGAAGCCTGTCAGCTGCCCTGTCCTCAGTTTGACGCTTGTCATTCAAAAACCGTAAATCCTATCGTTTAGGTAGACACATTGTGTGAATCAGGACAAGTTTTCCTACAAGGATAATGTTTAATTTGTGCACTGTCCCTTTTAAAAATAAAATAAACTCTAAACTCTAAGAAGAGTGTTTGTAGTTTGTATGTACGAACAGAAGTGTTCCTAATAAAGTGGGCGGCTAAGGTGAGGCTGACACACAAGGGCTGGAGTTTTCTACTGTTTTTTTTTATGAAGGACCAGGCCTCGAACAATGACAAATAACTCGACAACGGAAGCAGCTATTCACAAAATTCTTTCACAGTGAGCGCTAGAAGGGTCTCCTGAATAAAATGATGTATTTTTTTGTTTGTATTGTTAAAAATGACGACGCTACAGGGAGTTAAAAACGAGTGACTTTTCAGCAACGTTTATACTGGGAGTCAATGAGGCCGCTCACCTGTGCTCTCCTCACTTTGAGGCTTGTCATTCAAAAACCGTAAATCCTATCGTTTAGGTAGACACATTGTGTGAATCAGGACAAGTTTTCCTACTACTTTTGAGAAAATCATGTCTGTAGAGTGAAATTTGTGGATGAAAACACAGTTTAAGCGAGAAAGTTTGACCTTTTTTTTGAACCTCTCTCCACTCTGACCTTAACGAGGTCCACTGGTGTGTAACGCAATAGACACCCATTCAAAAGCCGGATTTTTTCCCAGAAACCACATGGCGTTTGACCCGGGACTGATCCGAAAGTGTAGAACCTAGCAGAAAAGTTGAATGCCAGATCCACAGAGGAGAAGTTTTCCTACGTTTTAGAGTTTGAATCATGCCTCTAGGTGAAAGCATGCCAGAGCAGCGGATGTTTGAAAAACGTTGGAAAAGTGCTTTTTTTTCAATTAATTCCATCGAAATGAATGGGGTTTTTTGAGACGATTTTTTCGCGACTACGTCGCGAAAAAATCGTATTCTGTAGAGAAAAGTAATAGCATAGCGAGTCCAATCAAGCCGCACGTTTTGATATATTGTTTGTCTGTGTGCGACGTACGGTTGTGTGACCTGCTATGAAGCTACAATGCCATGATTCATGTGTGTGCTTGAGACAGCCGGCCCCTCCCCTCTGTGCTCGCTTACTGAAGCCAGTCGGCATGGTAAAGGGCCTGAGCAGGTTAAAAAACACACACAAGAGTTTGTCAGGTGTCTGCTGAATTTTGCTAAGGGACAGGCCTCGAACAATGACAAATAACTCGACAACGGAAGCAGCTATTCACAAAATTCTTTCACAGTGAGCGCTAGAAGGGTTTCCTGAATAAAATGATGTATTTTTTTGTTTGTATTGTTAAAAATGAGGACGCTACAGGGAGTTAAAAACGAGTGACTTTTCAGCAACGTTTATACTGGGAGTCAATGAGGCTGCTCACCTGTGCTCTCCTCACTTTGAGGCTTGTCATTCAAAAACCGTAAATCCTATCGTTTAGGTAGACACATTGTGTGAATCAGGACAAGTTTTCCTACTACTTTTGAGAAAATAATGTCTGTAGAGTGAAATTTGTGGCTGAAAACGGAGTTTAAGCGAGAAAGTTTGACCTTTTTTTTGAAGCCGCCTACACTCTAAGTTTAACGACCCTCACTGGTGTGTAACGCAATAGACACCCATTCAAAAGCCGGATTTTCTCCCAGAAACCACATGGCGTTTGAACCGGGCCTGATCCGAAAGTGTAAAACCTAGCAGAAAAGTTGAATGCCAGATCCACAGAGGAGAAGTTTTCCTACGTTTTAGAGTTTGAATCATGTCTCTAGGTGAAAGCATGCCAGAGCAGTGGATGTTTGAAAAACATTGAAAAAGTGCTTTTTTTTCAATTAATTCCATAGAAATGAATGGGGTTTTTTGGGGCGATTTTTTCGCGACTACGTCGCGAAAAAATCGCATTCTATAGAGAAAAGTAATAGCATAGCGAGTCCGATCGAGCCGCACGTTTTGATATATTGTTTGTCTGTGTGCGACGTACGGTTATTGAGTTAATCGAAATCAAAATTTGCGTAGGAATAATAAAAATAATAATAAATATAAGAATAAGAAGAAGAAGAAGAAACACGTAGAAGAACAATAGTTGCAGTGCTTTGCACTGCAACCTATGGGCTCCCCTAGGGGAGCCCATAGGTTGCTGTGCTGCAGCACTGCATCCTAACTAGACCGGACAATTCCCCGGGGGAAATTGTGAGAGGATGCAGTGCGCGAAGCAATTCGCTCACGCATGTTCGCTGGCCGTGAATGTGTGACCCGCAATGATGTTTCAATGCAATGATTGTGTGTGTGCTCTAGACAGCAGCCATCATGAAGAAGAGCGATTCAAGAGCATGAACAAAGTGACTACAGGCGGAAATTAGCATGTACTGCTATAACCTGGGACAGACATCTGTCCTTACCACAAGGATAATGTTTAATTTGTGCACTGTCCCTTTTAAAAATAAAATAAACTCTAAACACTAAGAAGAGTGTTTGTAGTATGTATGTACGAACAGAAGTGTTCCTAATAAAGTGGGCGGCTAAGGTGAGGCTAAGACACACAAGGGCTGGAGTTTTCTACTGTTTTTTTATGAAGGACCAGGCCTCGAACAATAACAAATAACTCGACAACGGAAGCAGCTATTCACAAAATTCTTTCACAGTGAGCGCTAGAAGGGTCTCCTGAATAAAATGATGTATTTTTTTGTTTGTACTCTTAAAAATAACGACAATAGAGCGATTTAAAAACGAGTGACTTATCTCTCATTTTTACAATGGGTTTCAATGAAGCCTGTCAGCTGCCCTGTCCTCAGTTTGACGCTTGTCATTCAAAAACCGTAAATCCTATCGTTTAGGTAGACACATTGTGTGAATCAGGACAAGTTTTCCTACAAGGATAATGTTTAATTTGTGCACTGTCCCTTTTAAAAATAAAATAAACTCTAAACTCTAAGAAGAGTGTTTGTAGTTTGTATGTACGAACAGAAGTGTTCCTAATAAAGTGGGCGGCTAAGGTGAGGCTGACACACAAGGGCTGGAGTTTTCTACTGTTTTTTTTTATGAAGGACCAGGCCTCGAACAATGACAAATAACTCGACAACGGAAGCAGCTATTCACAAAATTCTTTCACAGTGAGCGCTAGAAGGGTCTCCTGAATAAAATGATGTATTTTTTTGTTTGTATTGTTAAAAATGACGACGCTACAGGGAGTTAAAAACGAGTGACTTTTCAGCAACGTTTATACTGGGAGTCAATGAGGCCGCTCACCTGTGCTCTCCTCACTTTGAGGCTTGTCATTCAAAAACCGTAAATCCTATCGTTTAGGTAGACACATTGTGTGAATCAGGACAAGTTTTCCTACTACTTTTGAGAAAATCATGTCTGTAGAGTGAAATTTGTGGATGAAAACACAGTTTAAGCGAGAAAGTTTGACCTTTTTTTTGAACCTCTCTCCACTCTGACCTTAACGAGGTCCACTGGTGTGTAACGCAATAGACACCCATTCAAAAGCCGGATTTTTTCCCAGAAACCACATGGCGTTTGACCCGGGACTGATCCGAAAGTGTAGAACCTAGCAGAAAAGTTGAATGCCAGATCCACAGAGGAGAAGTTTTCCTACGTTTTAGAGTTTGAATCATGCCTCTAGGTGAAAGCATGCCAGAGCAGCGGATGTTTGAAAAACGTTGGAAAAGTGCTTTTTTTTCAATTAATTCCATCGAAATGAATGGGGTTTTTTGAGACGATTTTTTCGCGACTACGTCGCGAAAAAATCGTATTCTGTAGAGAAAAGTAATAGCATAGCGAGTCCAATCAAGCCGCACGTTTTGATATATTGTTTGTCTGTGTGCGACGTACGGTTGTGTGACCTGCTATGAAGCTACAATGCCATGATTCATGTGTGTGCTTGAGACAGCCGGCCCCTCCCCTCTGTGCTCGCTTACTGAAGCCAGTCGGCATGGTAAAGGGCCTGAGCAGGTTAAAAAACACACACAAGAGTTTGTCAGGTGTCTGCTGAATTTTGCTAAGGGACAGGCCTCGAACAATGACAAATAACTCGACAACGGAAGCAGCTATTCACAAAATTCTTTCACAGTGAGCGCTAGAAGGGTTTCCTGAATAAAATGATGTATTTTTTTGTTTGTATTGTTAAAAATGAGGACGCTACAGGGAGTTAAAAACGAGTGACTTTTCAGCAACGTTTATACTGGGAGTCAATGAGGCTGCTCACCTGTGCTCTCCTCACTTTGAGGCTTGTCATTCAAAAACCGTAAATCCTATCGTTTAGGTAGACACATTGTGTGAATCAGGACAAGTTTTCCTACTACTTTTGAGAAAATAATGTCTGTAGAGTGAAATTTGTGGCTGAAAACGGAGTTTAAGCGAGAAAGTTTGACCTTTTTTTTGAAGCCGCCTACACTCTAAGTTTAACGACCCTCACTGGTGTGTAACGCAATAGACACCCATTCAAAAGCCGGATTTTCTCCCAGAAACCACATGGCGTTTGAACCGGGCCTGATCCGAAAGTGTAAAACCTAGCAGAAAAGTTGAATGCCAGATCCACAGAGGAGAAGTTTTCCTACGTTTTAGAGTTTGAATCATGTCTCTAGGTGAAAGCATGCCAGAGCAGTGGATGTTTGAAAAACATTGAAAAAGTGCTTTTTTTTCAATTAATTCCATAGAAATGAATGGGGTTTTTTGGGGCGATTTTTTCGCGACTACGTCGCGAAAAAATCGCATTCTATAGAGAAAAGTAATAGCATAGCGAGTCCGATCGAGCCGCACGTTTTGATATATTGTTTGTCTGTGTGCGACGTACGGTTATTGAGTTAATCGAAATCAAAATTTGCGTAGGAATAATAAGAAGAAGAAGAAGAAGAAGAAATACGTAGAAGAACAATAGTTGCAGTGCTTTGCACTGCAACCTATGGGCTCCCCTAGGGGAGCCCATAGGTTGCTGTGCTGCAGCACTGCATCCTAACTAGACCGGACAATTCCCCGGGGGGAAATTGTGAGAGGATGCAGTGCGCGAAGCAATTCGGTCACGCATGTTTGCTGGCCGTGAATGTGTGACCCGCAATGACGTTTCAATGCAATGATTATGTGTGTGCTTGAGACAGCAGCCGTCATGAAGAAGAGCTATTCAACAGTATGACCAAAGTGACTACAGGCGGAAATTAGCATGTACTGCTATAACCTGGGACAGACATCTGTCCTTACCACAAGGATAATGTTTAATTTGTGCACTGTCCCTTTTAAAAATAAAATAAACTCTAAACTCTAAGAAGAGTGTTTGTAGTTTGTATGTACGAACAGAAGTGTTCCTAATAAAGTGGGCGGCTAAGGTGAGGCCTGTCGGCTGCCCTCCTCTCAGTTTCTCAGAGCAGCGGATGTTTGAAAAAGTCCTTTTTTTTTCCAATTAATTCCATTGAAATGAATGGGTTTTTTTGGGGACAAGTGTGACTACTACTTTTGAGAAAATTATGTCTGTAGTGTGAAATTTGTGGCTGAAAACAGTTTAAGTTTGAAATTTTGAGCATGTAAGTGTAGAACCTAGCAGAAAAGTTGAATGACAGATCCACAGAGGAGAAGTTTTCCTACGTTTTAGAGTTTGAATCACGTCTCTAGGTGAAAGCATGCCAGAGCAGCAGACGTTTGAAAAACGTTGAAAAAGTGCTTTTTTTCAATTAATTCCATAGAAATGAATGGGGTTTTTTTGTGACGATTTTTTTTTTATAACCTGGGACAGACATCTGATCTTAACACAAGGATAATGTTTAATTTGTGCACTGTCCCTTTTAAAAATAAAATAAACTCTAAACTCTAAGAAGAGTGTTTGTAGTTTGTATGTACGAACAGAAGTGTTCCTAATAAAGTGGGCAGCTAAGGTGAGGCTGCCACACAAGGGCTGGAGTTTTCTACTGTTTTTTTATGAAGGACCAGGCCTCGAACAATGACAAATAACTCGACAACGGAAGCAGCTATTCACAAAATTCTTTCACAGTGAGCGCTAGAAGGGTCTCCTGAATAAAATGATGTATTTTTTTGTTTGTATTGTTAAAAATGAGGACGCTACAGGGAGTTAAAAACGAGTGACTTTTCAGCAACGTTTATACTGGGAGTCAATGAGGCCGCTCACCTGTGCTCTCCTCGCTTTGAGGCTTGTCATTCAAAAACCGTAAATCCTATCGTTTAGGTAGACACATTGTGTGAATCAGGACAAGTTTTCCTACTACTTTTGAGAAAATCATGTCTGTAGAGTGAAATTTGTGGCTGAAAACAGAGTTTAAGCGAGAAAGTTTGACCTTTTTTTTGAAGCCGCCTACACTCTAAGATAATGACCTTCACTGGTGTGTAACGCAATAGACACCCATTCAAAAGCCGGATTTTCTCCCAGAAACCACATGGCGTTTGAACCGGGCCTGATCCGAAAGTGTAAAACCTAGCAGAAAAGTTGAATGCCAGATCCACAGAGGAGAAGTTTTCCTACGTTTTAGAGTTTGAATCATGTCTCTAGGTGAAAGCATGCCAGAGCAGTGGATGTTTGAAAAACATTGAAAAAGTGCTTTTTTTTCAATTAATTCCATAGAAATGAATGGGGTTTTTTGGGGCGATTTTTTCGCGACTACGTCGCGAAAAAATCGTATTCTATAGAGAAAAGTAATAGCATAGCGAGTCCGATCGAGCCGCACGTTTTGATGTATTGTTTGTCTGTGTGCGACGTACGGTTATTGAGTTATTCGAAATCAAAATTTGCGTAGGAATAATAATAATAAGAAGAAACACGTAGAAGAACAATAGTTGCAGTGCTTTGCACTGCAACCTATGGGCTCCCCTAGGGGAGCCCATAGGTTGCTGTGCTGCAGCACTGCATCCTAACTAGACCGGACAATTCCCCGGGGGAAATTGTGAGAGGATGCAGTGCGCGAAGCAATTCGCTCACGCATGTTCGCTGGCCGTGAATGTGTGACCCGCAATGATGTTTCAATGCAATGATTGTGTGTGTGCTCGAGACAGCAGCCATCATGAAGAAGACCTATTCAAGAGTATGACCAAAGTGACTACAGGCGGAAATTAGCATGTACTGCTATAACCTGGGACAGACATCTGTCCTTAACACAAGGATAATGTTTAATTTGTGCACTGTCCCTTTTAAAAATAAAATAAACTCTAAACTCTAAGAAGAGTGTTTGTAGTTTGTATGTACGAACAGAAGTGTTCCTAATAAAGTGGGCGGCTAAGGTGAGGCTGACACACAAGGGCTGGAGTTTTCTACTGTTTTTTTTATGAAGGACCAGGCCTCGAACAATGACAAATAACTCGACAACGGAAGCAGCTATTCACAAAATTCTTTCACAGTGAGCGCTAGAAGGGTCTCCTGAATAAAATGATGTATTTTTTTGTTTGTATTGTTAAAAATGAGGACGCTACAGGGAGTTAAAAACGAGTGACTTTTCAGCAACGTTTATACTGGGAGTCAATGAGGCCGCTCACCTGTGCTCTCCTCACTTTGAGGCTTGTCATTCAAAAACCGTAAATCCTATCGTTTAGGTAGACACATTGTGTGAATCAGGACAAGTTTTCCTACTACTTTTGAGAAAATCATGTCTGTAGAGTGAAATTTGTGGCTGAAAACAGAGTTTAAGCGAGAAAGTTTGACCTTTTTTTTGAACCTCTCTCCACTCTGACCTTAACGAGGTCCACTGGTGTGTAACGCAATAGACACCCATTCAAAAGCCGGATTTTCTCCCAGAAACCACATGGCGTTTGACCCGGGACTGATCCGAAAGTGTAGAACCTAGCAGAAAAGTTGAATGCCAGATCCACAGAGGAGAAGTTTTCCTACGTTTTAGAGTTTGAATCACGTCTCTAGGTGAAAGCATGACAGAGCAGCGGACGTTTGAAAAACGTTGAAAAAGTGCTTTTTTTTTCAATTAATTCCATAGAAATGAATGGGGTTTTTTTGGACGATTTTTTCGCGACTACGTCGCGAAAAAATCGTATTCTATAGAGAAAAGTAATAGCATAGCGAGTCCGATCAAGCCGCACGTTTTGATACATTGTTTGTCTGTGTGCGACGTACGGTTATTGTGTTACTCGAAATCAAAATTTGTGTAGGAAGAGTAACAAATATAACACTAGACTGGACAATTCCCCGGGGGAAATTGTGAGAGGATGCAGTGCGCGAAGCAATTCGGTCACGCATGTTTGCTGGCCGTGAATGTGTGACCCGCAATGATGTTTCAATGCAATGATTGTGTGTGTGCTCGAGACAGCAGCCGTCATGAAGAAGAGCTATTCAAGAGCATGAACAAAGTGACTACAGGCGGAAATTAGCATGTACTGCTATAACCTGGGACAGACATCTGTCCTTACCACAAGGATAATGTTTAATTTGTGCACTGTCCCTTTTAAAAATAAAATAAACTCTAAACTCTAAGAAGAGTGTTTGTAGTTTGTATGTACGAACAGAAGTGTTCCTAATAAAGTGGGCGGCTAAGGTGAGGCTAAGACACACAAGGGCTGGAGTTTTCTACTGTTTTTTTATGAAGGACCAGGCCTCGAACAATGACAAATAACTCGACAACGGAAGCAGCTATTCACAAAATTCTTTCACACTGAGCGCTAGAAGGGTCTCCTGAATAGACTGATGTAATTTTTTTGTCTGTCTTGTTAAAAATGAGGACGCTACAGGGAGTTAAAAACGAGTGACTTTTCAGCAACGTTTATAATGGGAGTCAATGAGGCCGCTCACCTGTGCTCTCCTCACTTTGAGGCTTGTCATTCAAAAACCGTAAATAATATCGTTTAGGTAGACACATTGTGTGAATCAGGACAAGTTTTCCTACTACTTTTGAGAAAATCATGTCTGTAGAGTGAAATTTGTGGCTGAAAACAGAGTTTAAGCGAGAAAGTTTGACCTTTTTTTTGAACCTCTCTCCACTCTGACCTTAACGAGGTCCACTGGTGTGTAACGCAATAGACACCCATTCAAAAGCCGGATTTTCTCCCAGAAACCACATGGCGTTTGACCCGGGACTGATCCGAAAGTGTAGAACCTTGCAGAAAAGTTGAATGCCAGATCCACAGAGGAGAAGTTTTCCTACGTTTTAGAGTTTGAATCACGTCTCTAGGTGAAAGCATGCCAGAGCAGTGGACGTTTGAAAAACGTTGAAAAAGTGCTTTTTTTTCAATTAATTCCATAGAAATGAATGGGGTTTTTTTGGACGATTTTTTTGCGACTACTTCGCGAAAAAATCGTATTCTATAGAGAAAAGTAATAGCATAGCGAGTCCGATCGAGCCGCACGTTTTGATATATTGTTTGTCTGTGTGCGACGTACGATTATTGTGTTACTCGAAATCAAAATTTGTGTAGGAAGAGTAACAAATATAACACTAGACCGGACAATTCCCCGGGGGAAATTGTGAGAGGATGCAGTGCGCGAAGCAATTCGGTCATGCATGTTTGCCGGCCGTGAATGTGTGACCAGCAATGATGTTTCAATGCAATGATCGTGTGTGTGCTTGAGACAGCAGCCGTCATGAAGGAGACCTATTCAAGAGCATGAACAAAGTGACTACAGGCGGAAATTAGCATGTACTGCTATAACCTGGGACAGACATCTGTCCTTACCACAAGGATAATGTTTAATTTGTGCACTGTCCCTTTTAAAAATAAAATAAACTCTAAACACTAAGAAGAGTGTTTGTAGTTTGTATGTACGAACAGAAGTGTTCCTAATAAAGTGGGCGGCTAAGGTGAGGCCTGTCGGCTGCCCTCTTCTCAGTTTCTCAGAGCAGCGGATGTTTGAAAAAGTGCTTTTTTTTCCAATTAATTCCATAGAAATTAATGGGGGTTTTTTGGGACAAGTGTGACTACTACTTCTGAGAAAATTATGTCTGTAGTGTGAAATTTGTGGCTGAAAACAGTTTAAGTTTGAAATTTTGAGCATGTAAGTGTAGAACCTAGCAGAAAAGTTGAATGACAGATCCACAGAGGAGAAGTTTTCCTACGTTTTAGAGTTTGAATCACGTCTCTAGGTGAAAGCATGCCAGAGCAGCAGACGTTTGAAAAACGTTGAAAAAGTGCTTTTTTTCAATTAATTCCATAGAAATGAATGGGGTTTTTTTGTGACGATTTTTTTTTTTATAACCTGGGACAGACATCTGATCTTAACACAAGGATAATGTTTAATTTGTGCACTGTCCCTTTTAAAAATAAAATAAACTCTAAACTCTAAGAAGAGTGTTTGTAGTTTGTATGTACGAACAGAAGTGTTCCTAATAAAGTGGGCGGCTAAGGTGAGGCTGCCACACAAGGGCTGGAGTTTTCTACTGTTTTTTTATGAAGGACCAGGCCTCGAACAATGACAAATAACTCGACAACGGAAGCAGCTATTCACAAAATTCTTTCACAGTGAGCGCTAGAAGGGTCTCCTGAATAAAATGATGTATTTTTTTGTTTGTATTGTTAAAAATGAGGACGCTACAGGGAGTTAAAAACGAGTGACTTTTCAGCAACGTTTATACTGGGAGTCAATGAGGCCGCTCACCTGTGCTCTCCTCACTTTGAGGCTTGTCATTCAAAAACCGTAAATCCTATCGTTTAGGTAGACACATTGTGTGAATCAGGACAAGTTTTCCTACTACTTTTGAGAAAATCATGTCTGTAGAGTGAAATTTGTGGCTGAAAACAGAGTTTAAGCGAGAAAGTTTGACCTTTTTTTTGAAGCCGCCTACACTCTAAGATAATGACCTTCACTGGTGTGTAACGCAATAGACACCCATTCAAAAGCCGGATTTTCTCCCAGAAACCACATGGCGTTTGAACCGGGCCTGATCCGAAAGTGTAAAACCTAGCAGAAAAGTTGAATGCCAGATCCACAGAGGAGAAGTTTTCCTACGTTTTAGAGTTTGAATCATGTCTCTAGGTGAAAGCATGCCAGAGCAGTGGATGTTTGAAAAACATTGAAAAAGTGCTTTTTTTTCAATTAATTCCATAGAAATGAATGGGGTTTTTTGGGGCGATTTTTTCGCGACTACGTCGCGAAAAAATCGCAATCTATAGAGAAAAGTAATAGCATAGCGAGTCCGATCGAGCCGCACATTTTGATATATTGTTTGTCTGTGTGCGACGTACGGTTATTGAGTTATTCGAAATCAAAATTTGCGTAGGAATAATAAGAAGAAGAAGAAGAAGAAGAAATACGTAGAAGAACAATAGTTGCAGTGCTTTGCACTGCAACCTATGGGCTCCCCTAGGGGAGCCCATAGGTTGCTGTGCTGCAGCACTGCATCCTAATAAGAAGAAGAAATACGTAGAAGAACAATAGTTGCAGTGCTTTGCACTGCAACCTATGGGCTCCCCTAGGGGAGCCCATAGGTTGCTGTGCTGCAGCACTGCATCCTAACTAGACCGGACAATTCCCCGGGGGAAATTGTGAGAGGATGCAGTGCGCGAAGCAATTCGGTCACGCATGTTCGCTGGCCATGAATGTGTGACCCGCAATGATGTTTCAATGCAATGATTGTGTGTGTGCTCGAGACAGCAGCCATCATGAAGAAGAGCTATTCAAGAGCATGAACAAAGTGACTACAGGCGGAAATTAGCATGTACTGCTATAACCTGGGACAGACATCTGTCCTTACCACAAGGATAATGTTTAATTTGTGCACTGTCCCTTTTAAAAATAAAATAAACTCTGAACTCTAAGAAGAGTGTTTGTAGTTTGTATGTACGAACAGAAGTGTTCCTAATAAAGTGGGCGGCTAAGGTGAGGCTAAGACACACAAGGGCTGGAGTTTTCTACTGTTTTTTTTATGAAGGACCAGGCCTCGAACAATGACAAATAACTCGACAACGGAAGCAGCTATTCACAAAATTCTTTCACACTGAGCGCTAGAAGCGTCTCCTGAATAAAATGATGTATTTTTTTGTTTGTACTCTTTAAAATAACGACACTAGACCAATTTAAAAACGAGTGACTTTTCTATCACGTTTATAATGGATGTCAATGAAGCCTGTCAGCTGCACTGTCCTCAGTTTGACGCTTGTCATTCAAAAACCGTAAATCCTACCGTTTAGGTAGACACATTGTGTGAATCAGGACAAGTTTTCCTACTACTTTTGAGAAAATCATGTCTGTAGAGTGAAATTTGTGGATGAAAACACAGTTTAAGTGAGAAATTTTGAGCTTTTTTTTGAAGCCGCCTACACTCTGAGTTAACGAGGCGCACTGGTGTGTAACGCAATAGACACCCATTCAAAAGCCGGATTTTCTATCAGAACCCACATGGCGTTTGACCCGGGACTGATCCGAAAGTGTAGAACCTAGCAGAAAAGTTGAATGCCAGATCCACAGAGGAGAAGTTTTCCTACGTTTTAGAGTTTGAATCACGTCTCTAGGTGAAAGCATGCCAGAGCAGCGGATGTTTGAAAAACGTTGAAAAAGTGCTTTTTTTTCAATTAATTCCATAGAAATGAATGGGGTTTTTTTGGACGATTTTTTCGCGACTACGTCGCGAAAAAATCGTATTCTATAGAGAAAAGTAATAGCATAGCGAGTCCGATCGAGCCGCACGTTTTGATACATTGTTTGTCTGTGTGCGACGTACGGTTATTGTGTTACTCGAAATCAAAATTTGTGTAGGAAGAGTAACAAATATAACACTAGACCGGACAATTCCCCGGGGGAAATTGTGAGAGGATGCAGTGCGCGAAGCAATTCGGTCACGCATGTTCGCTGGCCGTGAACGTGTGACCTGCAATGACGTTTCAATGCAATGATTGTGTGTGTGCTTGAGACAGCAGCCGTCATGAAGAAGAGCTATTCAACAGTATGAACAAAGTGACTACAGGCGGAAATTAGCATGTACTGCTTTAACCTGGGACAGACATCTGTCCTTACCACAAGGATAATGTTTAATTTGTGCACTGTCCCTTTTAAAAATAAAATAAACTCTAAGAAGAGTGTTTGTAGTTTGTATGTACGAACAGAAGTGTTCCTAATAAAGTGGGCGGCTAAGGTGAGGCCTGTCGGCTGCCCTCCTCTCAGTTTCTCAGAGCAGCGGATGTTTGAAAAAGTGCTTTTTTTTCCAATTAATTCCATAGAAATGAATGGGTTTTTTTTGGGACAAGTGTGACTACTACTTTTGAGAAAATTCTGTCTGTAGTGTGAAATTTGTGGCTGAAAACAGTTTAAGTTTGAAATTTTGAGCATGATGTGTGTGTGCTTGAGACAGCTTTTCCCTCTGCCCCGTCACTGGCCCCAATTGGCATGGTGACGGCCTGAACAGGAGAGTTAAGCACACACACAAGATTGTCAGGTGTCTGCTGTGTTTTTTGCAAAGAGTAGGCCTCGAACAATCACAAATAACTCGACAACGAAAGCAGCTATTCACAAAATTCTTTCACAGTGAGCGCTAGAAGGGTCTCCTGAATAGACTGATGTAATTTTTTTGTCTGTATTGTTAAAAATGAGGACGCTACAGGGAGTTAAAAACGAGTGACTTTTCAGCAACGTTTATAATGGGAGTCAATGAGGCCGCTCACCTGTGCTCTCCTCACTTTGAGGCTTGTCATTCAAAAACCGTAAATCCTATCGTTTAGGTAGACACATTGTGTGAATCAGGACAAGTTTTCCTACTACTTTTGAGAAAATCATGTCTGTAGAGTGAAATTTGTGGCTGAAAACAGAGTTTAAGCGAGAAAGTTTGACCTTTTGTTTTAACCTCTCTCCACTCTGAGCATAACGAGGTCCACTGGTGTGTAACGCAATAGACACCCATTCAAAAGCCGGATTTTCTCCCAGAACTCACATCGTGTTTGAGCCGGGCCTGATCTGAAAGTGTAGAACCTAGCAGAAAAGTTGAATGCCAGATCCACAGAGGAGAAGTTTTCCTACGTTTTAGAGTTTGAATCACGTCTCTAGGTGAAAGCATGCCAGAGCAGCGGACGTTTGAAAAACGTTGAAAAAGTGCTTTTTTTCAATTAATTCCATAGAAATGAATGGGGGTTTTTTCGAAGATTTTTTCGCGACTACGTCGCGAAAAAATCGTAAACTGTAGAGAAAAGTAATAGCATAGCGAGTCCGATCGAGCCGCACGTTTTGGTATATTGTTTGTCTGTGTGCAACGTACGGTTATTGAGTTAATCGAAATCGAAATTTGCGTAGGAAGAGTAACAAATATAACACTAGACCGGACAATTCCCCGGGGGAAATTGTGAGAGGATGCAGTGCGCGAAGCAATTCGGTCACGCATGTTCGCTGGCCGTGAACGTGTGACCAGCAATGATGTTTCAATGCAATGATTGTGTGTGTGCTTGAGACAGCAGCCGTCATGAAGGAGAGCTATTCAACAGTACAACCAAAGTGACTACAGGCGGACATTAGCATGTACTGCTATAACCTGGGACAGACATCTGTCCTTACCACAAGGATAATGTTTAATTTGTGCACTGTCCCTTTTAAAAATAAAATAAACTCTAAGAAGAGTGTTTGTAGTTTGTATGTAGGAACAGAAGTGTTCCTAATAAAGTGGGCGGCTAAGGTGAGGCCTGTCGGCTGCCCTCCTCTCAGTTTCTCAGAGCAGCGGATGTTTGAAAAAGTGCTTTTTTTTTTCCAATTAATTCCATAGAAATGAATGGGTTTTTTTGGGGACAAGTGTGACTACTACTTTTGAGAAAATTATGTCTGTAGTGTGAAATTTGTGGCTGAAAACAGTTTAAGTTTGAAATTTTGAGCATGATTTGTGTATGTGCTTGAGACAGCTTTTCCCTCTGCCCCGTCACTGGCCCCAATTGGCATGGTGACGGGCCTGAACAGGAGAGTTAACACACACACACAAGATAATGTCAGGTGTCTGCTGTCTTTTGCAAAGAGTAGGCCTCGAACAATCACAAATAACTCGACAACGAAAGCAGCTATTCACAAAATTCTTTCACAGTGAGCGCTAGAAGGGTCTCCTGAATAAAATGATGTATTTTTTTGTTTGTATTGTTAAAAATGAGGACGCTACAGGGAGTTAAAAACGAGTGACTTTTCAGCAACGTTTATACTGGGAGTCAATGAGGCCGCTCACCTGTGCTCTCCTCACTTTGAGGCTTGTCATTCAAAAACCGTAAATCCAATCGTTTAGGTAGACACATTGTGTGAATCAGGACAAGTTTTCCTACTACTTTTGAGAAAATCATGTCTGTAGAGTGAAATTTGTGGCTGAAAACACGGTTTAAAAATAAAATAAACTCTAAACTCTAAGAAGAGTGTTTGTAGTTTGTATGTACGAACAGAAGTGTTCCTAATAAAGTGGGCGGCTAAGGTGAGGCTGACACACAAGGGCTGGAGTTTTCTACTGTTTTTTTTATGAAGGACCAGGCCTCGAACAATGACAAATAACTCGACAACGGAAGCAGCTATTCACAAAATTCTTTCACAGTGAGCGCTAGAAGGGTCTCCTGAATAAAATGATGTATTTTTTTGTTTGTATTGTTAAAAATGAGGACGCTACAGGGAGTTAAAAACGAGTGACTTTTCAGCAACGTTTATACTGGGAGTCAATGAGGCCGCTCACCTGTGCTCTCCTCACTTTGAGGCTTGTCATTCAAAAACCGTAAATCCTATCGTTTAGGTAGACACATTGTGTGAATCAGGACAAGTTTTCCTACTACTTTTGAGAAAATCATGTCTGTAGAGTGAAATTTGTGGATGAAAACAGAGTTTAAGCGAGAAAGTTTGACCTTTTTTTTTAACCACTCTCCACTCTAAGATGAACGACCCTCACTGGTGTGTAACGCAATAGACACCCATTCAAAAGCCGGATTTTCTCCCAGAAACCACATGGCGTTTGAACCGGGCCTGATCCGAAAGTGTAAAACGTAGCAGAAAAGTTGAATGCCAGATCCACAGAGGAGAAGTTTTCCTACGTTTTAGAGTTTGAATCATGTCTCTAGGTGAAAGCATGCCAGAGCAGTGGATGTTTGAAAAACATTGAAAAAGTGCTTTTTTTTCAATTAATTCCATAGAAATGAATGGGGTTTTTTGGGGCGATTTTTTCGCGACTACGTCGCGAAAAAATCGTATTCTATAGAGAAAAGTAATAGCATAGCGAGTCCGATCGAGCCGCACGTTTTGATATATTGTTTGTCTGTGTGCGACGTACGGTTATTGAGTTATTCGAAATCAAAATTTGCGTAGGATTAATAATAATAAGAAGAAACACGTAGAAGAACAATAGTTGCAGTGCTTTGCACTGCAACCTATGGGCTCCCCTAGGGGAGCCCATAGGTTGCTGTGCTGCAGCACTGCATCCTAACTAGACCGGACAATTCCCCGGGGGAAATTGTGAGAGGATGCAGTGCGCGAAGCAATTCGCTCACGCATGTTTGCTGGCCGTGAACGTGTGACCCGCAATGATGTTTCAATGCAATGATCGTGTGTGTGCTCGAGACAGCAGCCATCATGAAGAAGACCTATTCAAGAGTATGACCAAAGTGACTACAGGCGGAAATTAGCATGTACTGCTATAACCTGGGACAGACATCTGTCCTTAACACAAGGATAATGTTTAATTTGTGCACTGTCACTTTTAAAAATAAAATAAACTCTAAACTCTAAGAAGAGTGTTTGTAGTTTGTATGTACGAACAGAAGTGTTCCTAATAAAGTGGGCGGCTAAGGTGAGGCTGACACACAAGGGCTGGAGTTTTCTACTGTTTTTTTTATGAAGGACCAGGCCTCGAACAATGACAAATAACTCGACAACGGAAGCAGCTATTCACAAAATTCTTTCACAGTGAGCGCTAGAAAGGTCTCCTGAATAAAATGATGTAATTTTTTGTTTGTACTCTTAAAAATAACGACACTAGAGCGATTTAAATACGAGTGACTTTTCACTCACGTTTATAATGTGAGTCAATGAGCTAAGAAACACAAGGTCTTGAATATTGTGCTGTGTTTTACTACGGACCAGACCTCGAACAATGACAAATAACTCGACAACGGAAGCAGCTATTCACAAAATTCTTTCACACTGAGCGCTAGAAGGGTCTCCTGAATAAAATGATGTATTTTTTTGTTTGTACTCTTTAAAATAACGACACTAGAGCGATTTAAAAACGAGTGACTTTTCACTCATGTTTATAATGTGTGTCAATGACCTAAGACACACAAGGTCTTGAATATTGTGCTGTGTTTTACTACGGACCAGACCTCGAACAATGACAAATAACTCGACAACGGAAGCAGCTATTCACAAAATTCTTTCACACTGAGCGCTAGAAGGGTCTCCTGAATAAAATGATGTATTTTTTTGTTTGTACTCTTAAAAATAACGACACTAGAGCGATTTAAAAACGAGTGACTTTTCACTCACGTTTATAATGTGAGTCAATGAGCTAAGAAACACAAGGTCTTGAATATTGTGCTGTGTTTTACTACAGACCAGACCTCGAACAATGACAAATAACTCGACAACGGAAGCAGCTATTCACAAAATTCTTTCACAGTGAGCGCTAGAAGGGTCTCCTGAATAAAATTATGTATTTTTTTGTTTGTACTCTTAAAAATAACGACACTAGAGCGATTTAAAAACGAGTGACTTTTCTATCCCGTTTATAATGCATGTCAATGAGCTAAAACACACAAGGTCTTGAATTTTGGGCTGTGTTTTACTACAGACCAGACCTCGAACAATGACAAATAACTCGACAACGGAAGCAGCTATTCACAAAATTCTTTCACAGTGAGCGCTAGAAGGGTCTCCTGAATAAAATGATGTATTTTTTTGTTTGTATTGTTAAAAATGAGGACGCTACAGGGAGTTAAAAACGAGTGACTTTTCAGCAACGTTTATACTGGGAGTCAATGAGGCCGCTCACCTGTGCTCTCCTCACTTTGAGGCTTGTCATTCAAAAACCGTAAATCCTATCGTTTAGGTAGACACATTGTGTGAATCAGGACAAGTTTTCCTACTACTTTTGAGAAAATCATGTCTGTAGAGTGAAATTTGTGGCTGAAAACAGAGTTTAAGCGAGAAAGTTTGACCTTTTTTTTCAAACTGTCTACACTCTAAGATAATGACCTTCACTGGTGTGTAACGCAATAGACACCCATTCAAAAGCCGGATTTTCTCCCAGAAACCACATGGCGGTTGAGCCGGGACTGATCCGAAAGTGTAGAACCTAGCAGAAAAGTTTAATGCCAGATCCACAGAGGAGAAGTTTTCCTACGTTTTAGAGTTTGAATCACGTCTCTAGGTGAAAGCATGCCAGAGCAGCGGATGTTTGAAAAACGTTGAAAAAGTGCTTTTTTTTCAATTAATTCCATAGAAATGAATGGGGTTTTTTTGGGCGATTTTTTCGCGACTACGTCGCGAAAAAATCGCAATCTATAGAGAAAAGTAATAGCATAGCGAGTCCGATCGAGCCGCACGTTTTGATATATTGTTTGTCTGTGTGCGACGTACGGTTATTGAGTTATTCGAAATCAAAATTTGCGTAGGAATAATAAAAATAAAAATAATAATAATAAAAAGAAACACGTAGAAGAACAATAGTTGCAGTGCTTTGCACTGCAACCTATGGGCTCCCCTAGGGGAGCCCATAGGTTGCTGTGCTGCAGCACTGCATCCTAACTAGACCGGACAATTCCCCGGGGGAAATTGTGAGAGGATGCAGTGCGCGAAGCAATTCGCTCACGCATGTTCGCTGGCCGTGAATGTGTGACCCGCAATGATGTTTCAATGCAATGATTGTGTGTGTGCTCTAGACAGCAGCCATCATGAAGAAGAGCGATTCAAGAGCATGAACAAAGTGACTACAGGCGGAAATTAGCATGTACTGCTATAACCTGGGACAGACATCTGTCCTTACCACAAGGATAATGTTTAATTTGTGCACTGTCCCTTTTAAAAATAAAATAAACTCTAAACACTAAGAAGAGTGTTTGTAGTATGTATGTACGAACAGAAGTGTTCCTAATAAAGTGGGCGGCTAAGGTGAGGCTAAGACACACAAGGGCTGGAGTTTTCTACTGTTTTTTTATGAAGGACCAGGCCTCGAACAATAACAAATAACTCGACAACGGAAGCAGCTATTCACAAAATTCTTTCACAGTGAGCGCTAGAAGGGTCTCCTGAATAAAATGATGTATTTTTTTGTTTGTACTCTTAAAAATAACGACAATAGAGCGATTTAAAAACGAGTGACTTATCTCTCATTTTTACAATGGGTTTCAATGAAGCCTGTCAGCTGCCCTGTCCTCAGTTTGACGCTTGTCATTCAAAAACCGTAAATCCTATCGTTTAGGTAGACACATTGTGTGAATCAGGACAAGTTTTCCTACAAGGATAATGTTTAATTTGTGCACTGTCCCTTTTAAAAATAAAATAAACTCTAAACTCTAAGAAGAGTGTTTGTAGTTTGTATGTACGAACAGAAGTGTTCCTAATAAAGTGGGCGGCTAAGGTGAGGCTGACACACAAGGGCTGGAGTTTTCTACTGTTTTTTTTTATGAAGGACCAGGCCTCGAACAATGACAAATAACTCGACAACGGAAGCAGCTATTCACAAAATTCTTTCACAGTGAGCGCTAGAAGGGTCTCCTGAATAAAATGATGTATTTTTTTGTTTGTATTGTTAAAAATGACGACGCTACAGGGAGTTAAAAACGAGTGACTTTTCAGCAACGTTTATACTGGGAGTCAATGAGGCCGCTCACCTGTGCTCTCCTCACTTTGAGGCTTGTCATTCAAAAACCGTAAATCCTATCGTTTAGGTAGACACATTGTGTGAATCAGGACAAGTTTTCCTACTACTTTTGAGAAAATCATGTCTGTAGAGTGAAATTTGTGGATGAAAACGGAGTTTAAGCGAGAAAGTTTGACCTTTTTTTTGAAGCCGCCTACACTCTAAGTTTAACGACCCTCACTGGTGTGTAACGCAATAGACACCCATTCAAAAGCCGGATTTTCTCCCAGAAACCACATGGCGTTTGAACCGGGCCTGATCCGAAAGTGTAAAACCTAGCAGAAAAGTTGAATGCCAGATCCACAGAGGAGAAGTTTTCCTACGTTTTAGAGTTTGAATCATGTCTCTAGGTGAAAGCATGCCAGAGCAGTGGATGTTTGAAAAACATTGAAAAAGTGCTTTTTTTTCAATTAATTCCATAGAAATGAATGGGGTTTTTTGGGGCGATTTTTTCGCGACTACGTCGCGAAAAAATCGCATTCTATAGAGAAAAGTAATAGCATAGCGAGTCCGATCGAGCCGCACGTTTTGATATATTGTTTGTCTGTGTGCGACGTACGGTTATTGAGTTATTCGAAATCAAAATTTGCGTAGGAATAATAATAATAATAAGAAGAAGAAGAAATACGTAGAAGAACAATAGTTGCAGTGCTTTGCACTGCAACCTATGGGCTCCCCTAGGGGAGCCCATAGGTTGCTGTGCTGCAGCACTGCATCCTAACTAGACTGGACAATTCCCCGGGGGAAATTGTGAGAGGATGCAGTGCGCGAAGCAATTCGGTCACGCATGTTCGCTGGCCGTGAATGTGTGACCCGCAATGATGTTTCAATGCAATGATTGTGTGTGTGCTCGAGACAGCAGCCATCATGAAGAAGAGCTATTCAAGAGCATGAACAAAGTGACTACAGGCGGAAATTAGCATGTACTGCTATAACCTGGGACAGACATCTGTCCTTACCACAAGGATAATGTTTAATTTGTGCACTGTCCCTTTTAAAAATAAAATAAACTCTAAACACTAAGAAGAGTGTTTGTAGTTTGTATGTACGAACAGAAGTGTTCCTAATAAAGTGGGCGGCTAAGGTGAGGCTAAGACACACAAGGGCTGGAGTTTTCTACTGTTTTTTTATGAAGGACCAGGCCTCGAACAATAACAAATAACTCGACAACGGAAGCAGCTATTCACAAAATTCTTTCACAGTGAGCGCTAGAAGGGTCTCCTGAATAAAATGATGTATTTTTTTGTTTGTACTCTTAAAAATAACGACAATAGAGCGATTTAAAAACGAGTGACTTTTCTCTCATGTTTACAATGGGTTTCAATGAAGCCTGTCAGCTGCCTTGTCCTCAGTTTGACGCTTGTCATTCAAAAACCGTAAATCCTATCGTTTAGGTAGACACATTGTGTGAATCAGGACAAGTTTTCCTACAAGGATAATGTTTAATTTGTGCACTGTCCCTTTTAAAAATAAAATAAACTCTAAACTCTAAGAAGAGTGTTTGTAGTTTGTATGTACGAACAGAAGTGTTCCTAATAAAGTGGGCGGCTAAGGTGAGGCTGACACACAAGGGCTGGAGTTTTCTACTGTTTTTTTTATGAAGGACCAGGCCTCGAACAATGACAAATAACTCGACAACGGAAGCAGCTATTCACAAAATTCTTTCACAGTGAGCGCTAGAAGGGTCTCCTGAATAAAATGATGTATTTTTTTGTTTGTATTGTTAAAAATGAGGACGCTACAGGGAGTTAAAAACGAGTGACTTTTCAGCAACGTTTATACTGGGAGTCAATGAGGCCGCTCACCTGTGCTCTCCTCACTTTGAGGCTTGTCATTCAAAAACCGTAAATCCTATCGTTTAGGTAGACACATTGTGTGAATCAGGACAAGTTTTCCTACTACTTTTGAGAAAATCATGTCTGTAGAGTGAAATTTGTGGCTGAAAACAGAGTTTAAGCGAGAAAGTTTGACCTTTTTTTTGAACCTCTCTCCACTCTGACCTTAACGAGGTCCACTGGTGTGTAACGCAATAGACACCCATTCAAAAGCCGGATTTTCTCCCAGAAACCACATGGCGTTTGACCCGGGACTGATCCGAAAGTGTAGAACCTAGCAGAAAAGTTGAATGCCAGATCCACAGAGGAGAAGTTTTCCTACGTTTTAGAGTTTGAATCACGTCTCTAGGTGAAAGCATGACAGAGCAGCGGACGTTTGAAAAACGTTGAAAAAGTGCTTTTTTTTTCAATTAATTCCATAGAAATGAATGGGGTTTTTTTGGACGATTTTTTCGCGACTACGTCGCGAAAAAATCGTATTCTATAGAGAAAAGTAATAGCATAGCGAGTCCGATCAAGCCGCACGTTTTGATACATTGTTTGTCTGTGTGCGACGTACGGTTATTGTGTTACTCGAAATCAAAATTTGTGTAGGAAGAGTAACAAATATAACACTAGACTGGACAATTCCCCGGGGGAAATTGTGAGAGGATGCAGTGCGCGAAGCAATTCGGTCACGCATGTTTGCTGGCCGTGAATGTGTGACCCGCAATGATGTTTCAATGCAATGATTGTGTGTGTGCTCGAGACAGCAGCCGTCATGAAGAAGAGCTATTCAAGAGCATGAACAAAGTGACTACAGGCGGAAATTAGCATGTACTGCTATAACCTGGGACAGACATCTGTCCTTACCACAAGGATAATGTTTAATTTGTGCACTGTCCCTTTTAAAAATAAAATAAACTCTAAACTCTAAGAAGAGTGTTTGTAGTTTGTATGTACGAACAGAAGTGTTCCTAATAAAGTGGGCGGCTAAGGTGAGGCTAAGACACACAAGGGCTGGAGTTTTCTACTGTTTTTTTATGAAGGACCAGGCCTCGAACAATGACAAATAACTCGACAACGGAAGCAGCTATTCACAAAATTCTTTCACACTGAGCGCTAGAAGGGTCTCCTGAATAGACTGATGTAATTTTTTTGTCTGTCTTGTTAAAAATGAGGACGCTACAGGGAGTTAAAAACGAGTGACTTTTCAGCAACGTTTATAATGGGAGTCAATGAGGCCGCTCACCTGTGCTCTCCTCACTTTGAGGCTTGTCATTCAAAAACCGTAAATAATATCGTTTAGGTAGACACATTGTGTGAATCAGGACAAGTTTTCCTACTACTTTTGAGAAAATCATGTCTGTAGAGTGAAATTTGTGGCTGAAAACAGAGTTTAAGCGAGAAAGTTTGACCTTTTTTTTGAACCTCTCTCCACTCTGACCTTAACGAGGTCCACTGGTGTGTAACGCAATAGACACCCATTCAAAAGCCGGATTTTCTCCCAGAAACCACATGGCGTTTGACCCGGGACTGATCCGAAAGTGTAGAACCTTGCAGAAAAGTTGAATGCCAGATCCACAGAGGAGAAGTTTTCCTACGTTTTAGAGTTTGAATCACGTCTCTAGGTGAAAGCATGCCAGAGCAGTGGACGTTTGAAAAACGTTGAAAAAGTGCTTTTTTTTCAATTAATTCCATAGAAATGAATGGGGTTTTTTTGGACGATTTTTTTGCGACTACTTCGCGAAAAAATCGTATTCTATAGAGAAAAGTAATAGCATAGCGAGTCCGATCGAGCCGCACGTTTTGATATATTGTTTGTCTGTGTGCGACGTACGATTATTGTGTTACTCGAAATCAAAATTTGTGTAGGAAGAGTAACAAATATAACACTAGACCGGACAATTCCCCGGGGGAAATTGTGAGAGGATGCAGTGCGCGAAGCAATTCGCTCACGCATGTTCGCTGGCCGTGAATGTGTGACCCGCAATGATGTTTCAATGCAATGATTGTGTGTGTGCTCTAGACAGCAGCCATCATGAAGAAGAGCGATTCAAGAGCATGAACAAAGTGACTACAGGCGGAAATTAGCATGTACTGCTATAACCTGGGACAGACATCTGTCCTTACCACAAGGATAATGTTTAATTTGTGCACTGTCCCTTTTAAAAATAAAATAAACTCTAAACACTAAGAAGAGTGTTTGTAGTATGTATGTACGAACAGAAGTGTTCCTAATAAAGTGGGCGGCTAAGGTGAGGCTAAGACACACAAGGGCTGGAGTTTTCTACTGTTTTTTTATGAAGGACCAGGCCTCGAACAATAACAAATAACTCGACAACGGAAGCAGCTATTCACAAAATTCTTTCACAGTGAGCGCTAGAAGGGTCTCCTGAATAAAATGATGTATTTTTTTGTTTGTACTCTTAAAAATAACGACAATAGAGCGATTTAAAAACGAGTGACTTATCTCTCATTTTTACAATGGGTTTCAATGAAGCCTGTCAGCTGCCCTGTCCTCAGTTTGACGCTTGTCATTCAAAAACCGTAAATCCTATCGTTTAGGTAGACACATTGTGTGAATCAGGACAAGTTTTCCTACAAGGATAATGTTTAATTTGTGCACTGTCCCTTTTAAAAATAAAATAAACTCTAAACTCTAAGAAGAGTGTTTGTAGTTTGTATGTACGAACAGAAGTGTTCCTAATAAAGTGGGCGGCTAAGGTGAGGCTGACACACAAGGGCTGGAGTTTTCTACTGTTTTTTTTTATGAAGGACCAGGCCTCGAACAATGACAAATAACTCGACAACGGAAGCAGCTATTCACAAAATTCTTTCACAGTGAGCGCTAGAAGGGTCTCCTGAATAAAATGATGTATTTTTTTGTTTGTATTGTTAAAAATGACGACGCTACAGGGAGTTAAAAACGAGTGACTTTTCAGCAACGTTTATACTGGGAGTCAATGAGGCCGCTCACCTGTGCTCTCCTCACTTTGAGGCTTCTCATTCAAAAACCGTGAATCCTATCGTTTAGGTAGACACATTGTGTGAATCAGGACAAGTTTTCCTACTACTTTTGAGAAAATCATGTCTGTAGAGTGAAATTTGTGGATGAAAACACAGTTTAAGTGAGAAATTTTGAGCTTTTTTTTGAAGCCGCCTACACTCTGAGTTAACGAGGCGCACTGGTGTGTAACGCAATAGACACCCATTCAAAAGCCGGATTTTCTATCAGAATCCACATGGCGTTTGAGCTGGGACTGATCCGAAAGTGTAGAACCTAGCAGAAAAGTTGAATGCCAGATCCACAGAGGAGAAGTTTTCCTACGTTTTATGGTTTGAATCACGTCTCTAGGTGAAAGCATGCCAGAGCAGCGGATGTTTGAAAAACGTTGAAAAAGTGCTTTTTTTCAATTAATTCCATAGAAATGAATGGGGTTTTTTTGGACGATTTTTTCGCGACTACGTCGCGAAAAAATCGTATTCTGCAGAGAAAAGTAATAGCATAGCGAGTCCGATCGAGCCACACGTTTTGATACATTGTTTGTCTGTGTGCGACGTACGGTTATTGTGTTACTCGAAATCAAAATTTGTGTAGGAAGAGTAACAAATATAACACTAGACCGGACAATTCCCCGGGGGAAATTGTGAGAGGATGCAGTGCGCGAAGCAATTCGCTCACGCATGTTCGCTGGCCGTGAATGTGTGACCCGCAATGATGTTTCAATGCAATGATTATGTGTGTGCTTGAGACAGCAGCCGTCATGAATAAGAGCTATTCAATAGAATAAACAAAGTTAATACAGGCGGAAATTAGCATGTACTGCTATAACCTGGGACAGACATCTGACCTTACCACAAGGATAATGTTTAATTTGTGCACTGTCCCTTTTAAAAATAAAATAAACTCTGAACTCTAAGAAGAGTGTTTGCAGATTGTATGTACGAACAGAAGTGTTCCTAATAAAGTGGGCGGCTAAGGTGAAGTGTCATACTGACCGAGGCTGTTTTTTTTTTTTTGGAGTTTTGTGCTGTTTTATATGAATGACCAGGCCTCAAACAATGACAAATAACTCGACAACGGAAGCAGCTATTCACAAAATTCTTTCACAGTGAGCGCTAGAAGGGTCTCCTGAATAAAATGATGTATTTTTTTGTTTGTATTGTTAAAAATGAGGACGCTACAGGGAGTTAAAAACGAGTGACTTTTCAGCAACGTTTATACTGGGAGTCAATGAGGCCGCTCACCTGTGCTCTCCTCACTTTGAGGCTTGTCATTCAAAAACCGTAAATCCTATCGTTTAGGTAGACACATTGTGTGAATCAGGACAAGTTTTCCTACTACTTTTGAGAAAATCATGTCTGTAGAGTGAAATTTGTGGCTGAAAACAGAGTTTAAGCGAGAAAGTTTGACCTTTTTTTTCAAACTGTCTACACTCTAAGATAACGACCTTCACTGGTGTGTAACGCAATAGACACCCATTCAAAAGCCGGATTTTCTCCCAGAAACCACATGGCGGTTGAGCCGGGACTGATCCGAAAGTGTAGAACCTAGCAGAAAAGTTTAATGCCAGATCCACAGAGGAGAAGTTTTCCTACGTTTTAGAGTTTGAATCACGTCTCTAGGTGAAAGCATGCCAGAGCAGCGGATGTTTGAAAAACGTTGAAAAAGTGCTTTTTTTTCAATTAATTCCATAGAAATGAATGGGGTTTTTTTGGACGATTTTTTCGCGACTACGTCGCGAAAAAATCGTATTCTATAGAGAAAAGTAATAGCATAGCGAGTCCGATCGAGCCGCACGTTTTGATACATTGTTTGTCTGTGTGCGACGTACGGTTATTGTGTTACTCGAAATCAAAATTTGTGTAGGAAGAGTAACAAATATAACACTAGACCGGACAATTCCCCGGGGGAAATTGTGAGAGGATGCAGTGCGCGAAGCAATTCGCTCACGCATGTTTGCTGGCCGTGAACGTGTGACCCGCAATGATGTTTCAATGCAATGATTATGTGTGTGCTTGAGACAGCAGCCGTCATGAAGAAGAGCTATTCAACAGTATAAACAAAGTGACTACAGGCGGAAATTAGCATGTACTGCTATAACCTGGGACAGACATCTGTCCTTACCACAAGGATAATGTTTAATTTGTGCACTGTCCCTTTTAAAAATAAAATAAACTCTAAGAAGAGTGGTTGTAGTTTGTATGTACGAACAGAAGTGTTCCTAATAAAGTGGGCGGCTAAGGTGAGGCCATTTGGCTGCCCTCTTCTCACTTTGAGGCTTCTCATTCAAAAATTGTAAATCCTATCATTTAGATAGACACATTGTGTGAATCAGGACAAGCTTTCCTACTACTTTTGAGAAAATCATGTCTGTAGAGTGAAATTTGTGGATGAAAACACAGTTTAAGCGAGAAAGTTTGAGCTTTTTTTCCAAGCTGTCTACACTCTAAGCTTAACGACCTTCACTGGTGTGTAACGCAATAGACACCCATTCAAAAGCCCGATTTTCTCCCACAACCCACATGGCGTTTGAGCCGGGACTGATCCAAAAGTGTAGAACCTAGCAGAAAAGTTGAATGCCAGATCCACAGAGGAGAAGTTTTCCTACGTTTTAGAGTTTGAATCACGTCTCTAGGTGAAAGCATGCCAGAGCAGTGGATGTTTGAAAAAGTGCTTTTTTTTCCAATTAATTCCAAATGAATGGGGTTTTTTTGGGAGAAGTGTGACCACTACTTTTGAGAAAATTATGTCTGTAGTGTGAAATTTGTGGCTGAAAACAGTTTAAGTTTGAAATTTTGAGCATGATTTGTGTGTGCTTGAGACAGCAGCCACCTCTGCCCCGTCACTGGCCCCAATCGGCATGGTGACGGGCCTGAACAGGAGAGTTAAGAGACACAGACAAGATTTTGTCAGGTGTCTGTCTGCTGTGTTTTGCTAAGGAGTAGGCCTCGAACAATCACAAATAACTCGACAACGAAAGCAGCTATTCACAAAATTCTTTCACAGTGAGCGCTAGAAGGGTCTCCTGAATAGACTGATGTAATTCTTTTGTCTGTATTGTTAAAAATGAGGACGCTACAGGGAGTTAAAAACGAGTGAATTTTCAGCAACGTTTATAATGGGAGTCAATGAGGCCGCTCACCTGTGCTCTCCTCACTTTGAGGCTTGTCATTCAAAAACAGTAAATCCTATCGTTTAGGTAGACACATTGTGTGAATCAGGACAAGTTTTCCTACTACTTTTGAGAAAATCATGTCTGTAGAGTGAAATTTGTGGCTGAAAACAGAGTTTAAGCGAGAAAGTTTGACCTTTTTTTTGAACCTCTCTCCACTCTGAGCTTAAGGAGGTCCACTGGTGTGTATCGCAATAGAAACCCATTCAAAAGCCGGATTTTCTCCCGGAACCCACATGGCGTTTGACCCGGGACTGATCCGAAAGTGTAGAACCTAGCAGAAAAGTTGAATGCCAGATCCACAGAGGAGAAGTTTTCCTACGTTTTAGAGTTTGAATCACGTCTCTAGGTGAAAGCATGCCAGAGCAGCGGATGTTTGAAAAAGTGCTTTTTTTTTCAATTAATTCCATAGAAATGAATGGGGTTTTTTTGGACGATTTTTTCGCGACTACGTCGCGAAAAAATCGTATTCTATAGAGAAAAGTAATAGCATAGCGAGTCCAATCGAACCGCACGTTTTGATACATTGTTTGTCTGTGTGCGACGTACGGTTATTGTGTTACTCGAAATCAAAATTTGTGTAGGAAGAGTAACAAATATAACACTAGACCGGACAATTCCCCGGGGGAAATTGTGAGAGGATGCAGTGCGCGAAGCAATTCGCTCACGCATGTTTGCTGGCCGTGAACGCGTGACCCGCAATGATGTTTCAATGCAATGATTATGTGTGTGCATGAGACAGCAGCCGTCATGAAGAAGAGCTATTCAACAGTATAAACAAAGTGACTACAGGCGGAAATTAGCATGTACTGCTATAACCTGGGACAGACATCTGTCCTTACCACAAGGATAATGTTTAATTTGTGCACTGTCCCTTTTAAAAATAAAATAAACTCTAAGAAGAGTGTTTGTAGTTTGTATGTACGAACAGAAGTGTTCCTAATAAAGTGGGCGGCTAAGGTGAGGCCTGTCGGCTACCCTCTTCTCAGTTTCTCAGAGCAGCGGATGTTTGAAAAAGTGCTTTTTTTTCCAATTAATTCCATAGAAATGAATGGGTTTTTTTTGGGACAAGTGTGACTACTAGTTTTGAGAAAATTAACCTGGGACAGACATCTGTCCTTACCACAAGGATAATGTTTAATTTGTGCACTGTCCCTTTAAAAATAAAATAAACTCTAAACTCTAAGAAGAGTGTTTGTAGTTTGTATGTACGAACGGAAGTGTTCCTAATAAAGTGGGCGGCTAAGGTGAAGTGTCATGCCGACTGAGGCTGTGTTTCTGTCACGTTTATTATAAACGTTGTCAATGAGGCCATTCGGCTGCCCTCTTCTCAGTTTGAGGCTTCTCATTCAAAAATTGTAAATCCTATCGTTTAGATAGACACATTGCGTGAATCAGGACAAGTTTTCCTACTACTTTTGAGAAAATCATGTCTGTAGAGTGAAATTTGTGGATGAAAACACAGTTTAAGCGAGAAAGTTTGAGCTTTTTTTCCAAGCTGTCTACACTCTAAGCTTAACGACCTTCACTGGTGTGTAACGCAATAGAAACCCATTAAAAAGCCGGATTTTCTCCCGGAACCCACATGGCGTTTGAGCCGGGACTGATCCAAAAGTGTAGAACCTAGCAGAAAAGTTGAATGCCAGATCCACAGAGGAGAAGTTTTCCTACGTCTTAGAGTATGAATCACGTCTCTAGGTGAAAGCATGCCAGAGCAGCGGACGTTTGAAAAACGTTGAAAAAGTGCTTTTTTTCAATTAATTCCATAGAAATGAATGGGTTTTTTTTCGACGATTTTTTCGCAACTACGTCGCGAAAAAATCGTTTTCTATAGAGAAAAGTAATAGCATAGCGAGTCCGATCGAGCCGCACATTTTGATATATTGTTTGTCTGTGTGCAACGTACGGTTATTGAGTTAATCGAAATCGAAATTTGCGTAGGAAGAGTAACAAATATAACACTAGACCGGACAATTCCCCGGGGGAAATTGTGAGAGGATGCAGTGCGCGAAGCAATTCGGTCACGCGTGTTCGCTGGCCGTGAATGTGTGACCCGCAATGATGTTTCAATGCAATGATCGTGTGTGTGCTCGAGACAGCAGTCGTCATGAAGAAGAGCTTTTCAAGAGTATGAACAAAGTGACTACAGGCGGAAATTAGCATGTACTGCTATAACCTGGGACAGACATCTGTCCTTACCACAAGGATAATGTTTAATTTGTGCACTGTCCCTTTTAAAATTAAAATAAACTCTAAACTCTAAGAAGAGTGTTTGTAGTTTGTATGTACGAACAGAAGTGTTCCTAATAAAGTGGGCGGCTAAGGTGAGGCTAAGACACACAAGGGCTGGAGTTTTCTACTGTTTTTTTTATGAAGGACCAGGCCTCGAACAATGACAAATAACTCGACAACGGAAGCAGCTATTCACAAAATTCTTTCACACTGAGCGCTAGAAGGGTCTCCTGAATAAAATGATGTATTTTTTTGTTTGTACTCTTAAAAATAACGACACTAGAGCGATTTAAAAACGAGTGACATTTCTCTCACGTTTACAATGGGTTTCAATGAAGCCTGTCAGCTGCCCTGTCCTCAGTTTGACGCTTGTCATTCAAAAACCGTAAATCCTATCGTTTAGGTAGACACATTGTGTGAATCAGGACAAGTTTTCCTACTACTTTTGAGAAAATCATGTCTGTAGAGTGAAATTTGTGGCTGAAAACAGAGTTTAAGCGAGAAAGTTTGACCTTTTTTTTGAACCTCTCTCCACTCTGAGCTTAACGAGGTCCACTGGTGTGTAACGCAATAGACACCCATAAAAAGCCGGATTTTCTCCCGGAACCAACATGGCGTTTGAGCCGGGACTGATCCGAAAGTGTAGAACCTAGCAGAAAAGTTGAAGGCCAGATCCACAGAGGAGAAGTTTTCCTACGTTTTAGAGTTTGAATCACGTCTCTAGGTGAAAGCATGCCAGAGCAGCGGATGTTTGAAAAACGTTGAAAAAGTGCTTTTTTTTTCAATTAATTCCATAGAAATGAATGGGGTTTTTTTGGACGATTTTTTCGCGACTACGTCGCGAAAAAATCGTATTCTATAGAGAAAAGTAATAGCATAGCGAGTCCGATCGAGCCGCACGTTTTGATACATTGTTTGTCTGTGTGCGACGTACGGTTATTGTGTTACTCGAAATCAAAATTTGTGTAGGAAGAGTAACAAATATAACACTAGACCGGACAATTCCCCGGGGGAAATTGTGAGAGGATGCAGTGCGCGAAGCAATTCGGTCACGCACGTTCGCTGGCCGTGAACGTGTGACCCGCAATGATGTTTCAATGCAATGATTATGTGTGTGCTTGAGACAGCAGCCGTCATGAAGAAGAGCTATTCAACAGTACAACCATAGTGACTACAGGCGGAAATTAGCATGTACTGCTATAACCTGGGACAGACATCTGTCCTTACCACAAGGATAATGTTTAATTTGTGCACTGTCCCTTTTAAAAATAAAATAAACTCTAAGAAGAGTGTTTGTAGTTTGTATGTACGAACAGAAGTGTTCCTAATAAAGTGGGCGGCTAAGGTGAGGCCTGTCGGCTGCCCTCCTCTCAGTTTCTCAGAGCAGCGGATGTTTGAAAAAGTGCTTTTTTTTCCAATTAATTCCATAGAAATGAATGGGTTTTTTTTGGGACAAGTGTGACTACTACTTTTGAGAAAATTATGTCTGTAGTGTGAAATTTGTGGCTGAAAACAGTTTAAGTTTGAAATTTTGAGCATGATGTGTGTTTGTGCTTGAGACAGCTTTTCCCTCTGCCCCGTCACTGGCCCCAATTGGCATGGTGACGGGCCTGAACAGGAGAGTTAAGAAACACACACAAGATTATGTCAGGTGTCTACTGTGTTTTGCAAAGAGTAGGCCTCGAACAATCACAAATATGATGTTTCAATGCAATGATCGTGTGTGTGCTCGAGACAGCAGCCATCATGAAGAAGACCTATTCAAGAGTATGACCAAAGTGACTACAGGCGGAAATTAGCATGTACTGCTATAACCTGGGACAGACATCTGTCCTTAACACAAGGATAATGTTTAATTTGTGCACTGTCCCTTTTAAAAATAAAATAAAGTCTAAACTCTAAGAAGAGTGTTTGTAGTTTGTATGTACGAACAGAAGTGTTCCTAATAAAGTGGGCGGCTAAGGTGAGGCTGACACACAAGGGCTGGAGTTTTCTTCTGTTTTTTTTATGAAGGACCAGGCCTCGAACAATGACAAATAACTCGACAACGGAAGCAGCTATTCACAAAATTCTTTCACAGTGAGCGCTAGAAGGGTCTCCTGAATAAAATGATGTATTTTTTTGTTTGTATTGTTAAAAATGAGGACGCTACAGGGAGTTAAAAACGAGTGAATTTTCAGCAACGTTTATACTGGGAGTCAATGAGGCCGCTCACCTGTGCTCTCCTCACTTTGAGGCTTGTCATTCGAAAACCGTAAATCCTATCGTTTAGGTAGACACATTGTGTGAATCAGGACAAGTTTTCCTACTACTTTTGAGAAAATCATGTCTGTAGAGTGAAATTTGTGGCTGAAAACACGGTTTAAGCGAGAAAGTTTGAGCTTTTTTTTGAAGCCGCCTACACTCTAAGATTAACGACCCTCACTGGTGTGTAACGCAATAGACACCCATTCAAAAGCCGGATTTTCTCCCAGAAACCACATGGCGTTTGAACCGGGCCTGATCCGAAAGTGTAAAACCTAGCAGAAAAGTTGAATGCCAGATCCACAGAGGAGAAGTTTTCCTACGTTTTAGAGTTTGAATCATGTCTCTAGGTGAAAGCATGCCAGAGCAGTGGATGTTTGAAAAACATTGAAAAAGTGCTTTTTTTTCAATTAATTCCATAGAAATGAATGGGGTTTTTTGGGGCGATTTTTTCGCGACTACGTCGCGAAAAAATCGTATTCTATAGAGAAAAGTAATAGCATAGCGAGTCCGATCGAGCCGCACGTTTTGATATATTGTTTGTCTGTGTGCGACGTACGGTTATTGAGTTAATCGAAATCGAAATTTGCGTAGGAAGAGTAACAAATATAACACTAGACCGGACAATTCCCCGGGGGAAATTGTGAGAGGATGCAGTGCGCGAAGCAATTCGCTCACGCATGTTCGCTGGCCGTGAATGTGTGACCCGCAATGATGTTTCAATGCAATGATTGTGTGTGTGCTCTAGACAGCAGCCATCATGAAGAAGAGCGATTCAAGAGCATGAACAAAGTGACTACAGGCGGAAATTAGCATGTACTGCTATAACCTGGGACAGACATCTGTCCTTACCACAAGGATAATGTTTAATTTGTGCACTGTCCCTTTTAAAAATAAAATAAACTCTAAACACTAAGAAGAGTGTTTGTAGTATGTATGTACGAACAGAAGTGTTCCTAATAAAGTGGGCGGCTAAGGTGAGGCTAAGACACACAAGGGCTGGAGTTTTCTACTGTTTTTTTATGAAGGACCAGGCCTCGAACAATAACAAATAACTCGACAACGGAAGCAGCTATTCACAAAATTCTTTCACAGTGAGCGCTAGAAGGGTCTCCTGAATAAAATGATGTATTTTTTTGTTTGTACTCTTAAAAATAACGACAATAGAGCGATTTAAAAACGAGTGACTTATCTCTCATTTTTACAATGGGTTTCAATGAAGCCTGTCAGCTGCCCTGTCCTCAGTTTGACGCTTGTCATTCAAAAACCGTAAATCCTATCGTTTAGGTAGACACATTGTGTGAATCAGGACAAGTTTTCCTACAAGGATAATGTTTAATTTGTGCACTGTCCCTTTTAAAAATAAAATAAACTCTAAACTCTAAGAAGAGTGTTTGTAGTTTGTATGTACGAACAGAAGTGTTCCTAATAAAGTGGGCGGCTAAGGTGAGGCTGACACACAAGGGCTGGAGTTTTCTACTGTTTTTTTTTATGAAGGACCAGGCCTCGAACAATGACAAATAACTCGACAACGGAAGCAGCTATTCACAAAATTCTTTCACAGTGAGCGCTAGAAGGGTCTCCTGAATAAAATGATGTATTTTTTTGTTTGTATTGTTAAAAATGACGACGCTACAGGGAGTTAAAAACGAGTGACTTTTCAGCAACGTTTATACTGGGAGTCAATGAGGCCGCTCACCTGTGCTCTCCTCACTTTGAGGCTTGTCATTCAAAAACCGTAAATCCTATCGTTTAGGTAGACACATTGTGTGAATCAGGACAAGTTTTCCTACTACTTTTGAGAAAATCATGTCTGTAGAGTGAAATTTGTGGCTGAAAACAGAGTTTAAGCGAGAAAGTTTGACCTTTTTTTTCAAACTGTCTACACTCTAAGATAATGACCTTCACTGGTGTGTAACGCAATAGACACCCATTCAAAAGCCGGATTTTCTCCCAGAAACCACATGGCGGTTGAGCCGGGACTGATCCGAAAGTGTAGAACCTAGCAGAAAAGTTTAATGCCAGATCCACAGAGGAGAAGTTTTCCTACGTTTTAGAGTTTGAATCACGTCTCTAGGTGAAAGCATGCCAGAGCAGCGGATGTTTGAAAAACGTTGAAAAAGTGCTTTTTTTTCAATTAATTCCATAGAAATGAATGGGGTTTTTTTGGGCGATTTTTTCGCGACTACGTCGCGAAAAAATCGCAATCTATAGAGAAAAGTAATAGCATAGCGAGTCCGATCGAGCCGCACGTTTTGATATATTGTTTGTCTGTGTGCGACGTACGGTTATTGAGTTATTCGAAATCAAAATTTGCGTAGGAATAATAAAAATAAAAATAATAATAATAAAAAGAAACACGTAGAAGAACAATAGTTGCAGTGCTTTGCACTGCAACCTATGGGCTCCCCTAGGGGAGCCCATAGGTTGCTGTGCTGCAGCACTGCATCCTAACTAGACCGGACAATTCCCCGGGGGAAATTGTGAGAGGATGCAGTGCGCGAAGCAATTCGCTCACGCATGTTCGCTGGCCGTGAATGTGTGACCCGCAATGATGTTTCAATGCAATGATTGTGTGTGTGCTCTAGACAGCAGCCATCATGAAGAAGAGCGATTCAAGAGCATGAACAAAGTGACTACAGGCGGAAATTAGCATGTACTGCTATAACCTGGGACAGACATCTGTCCTTACCACAAGGATAATGTTTAATTTGTGCACTGTCCCTTTTAAAAATAAAATAAACTCTAAACACTAAGAAGAGTGTTTGTAGTATGTATGTACGAACAGAAGTGTTCCTAATAAAGTGGGCGGCTAAGGTGAGGCTAAGACACACAAGGGCTGGAGTTTTCTACTGTTTTTTTATGAAGGACCAGGCCTCGAACAATAACAAATAACTCGACAACGGAAGCAGCTATTCACAAAATTCTTTCACAGTGAGCGCTAGAAGGGTCTCCTGAATAAAATGATGTATTTTTTTGTTTGTACTCTTAAAAATAACGACAATAGAGCGATTTAAAAACGAGTGACTTATCTCTCATTTTTACAATGGGTTTCAATGAAGCCTGTCAGCTGCCCTGTCCTCAGTTTGACGCTTGTCATTCAAAAACCGTAAATCCTATCGTTTAGGTAGACACATTGTGTGAATCAGGACAAGTTTTCCTACAAGGATAATGTTTAATTTGTGCACTGTCCCTTTTAAAAATAAAATAAACTCTAAACTCTAAGAAGAGTGTTTGTAGTTTGTATGTACGAACAGAAGTGTTCCTAATAAAGTGGGCGGCTAAGGTGAGGCTGACACACAAGGGCTGGAGTTTTCTACTGTTTTTTTTTATGAAGGACCAGGCCTCGAACAATGACAAATAACTCGACAACGGAAGCAGCTATTCACAAAATTCTTTCACAGTGAGCGCTAGAAGGGTCTCCTGAATAAAATGATGTATTTTTTTGTTTGTATTGTTAAAAATGACGACGCTACAGGGAGTTAAAAACGAGTGACTTTTCAGCAACGTTTATACTGGGAGTCAATGAGGCCGCTCACCTGTGCTCTCCTCACTTTGAGGCTTGTCATTCAAAAACCGTAAATCCTATCGTTTAGGTAGACACATTGTGTGAATCAGGACAAGTTTTCCTACTACTTTTGAGAAAATCATGTCTGTAGAGTGAAATTTGTGGATGAAAACGGAGTTTAAGCGAGAAAGTTTGACCTTTTTTTTGAAGCCGCCTACACTCTAAGTTTAACGACCCTCACTGGTGTGTAACGCAATAGACACCCATTCAAAAGCCGGATTTTCTCCCAGAAACCACATGGCGTTTGAACCGGGCCTGATCCGAAAGTGTAAAACCTAGCAGAAAAGTTGAATGCCAGATCCACAGAGGAGAAGTTTTCCTACGTTTTAGAGTTTGAATCATGTCTCTAGGTGAAAGCATGCCAGAGCAGTGGATGTTTGAAAAACATTGAAAAAGTGCTTTTTTTTCAATTAATTCCATAGAAATGAATGGGGTTTTTTGGGGCGATTTTTTCGCGACTACGTCGCGAAAAAATCGCATTCTATAGAGAAAAGTAATAGCATAGCGAGTCCGATCGAGCCGCACGTTTTGATATATTGTTTGTCTGTGTGCGACGTACGGTTATTGAGTTATTCGAAATCAAAATTTGCGTAGGAATAATAATAATAATAAGAAGAAGAAGAAATACGTAGAAGAACAATAGTTGCAGTGCTTTGCACTGCAACCTATGGGCTCCCCTAGGGGAGCCCATAGGTTGCTGTGCTGCAGCACTGCATCCTAACTAGACTGGACAATTCCCCGGGGGAAATTGTGAGAGGATGCAGTGCGCGAAGCAATTCGGTCACGCATGTTCGCTGGCCGTGAATGTGTGACCCGCAATGATGTTTCAATGCAATGATTGTGTGTGTGCTCGAGACAGCAGCCATCATGAAGAAGAGCTATTCAAGAGCATGAACAAAGTGACTACAGGCGGAAATTAGCATGTACTGCTATAACCTGGGACAGACATCTGTCCTTACCACAAGGATAATGTTTAATTTGTGCACTGTCCCTTTTAAAAATAAAATAAACTCTAAACACTAAGAAGAGTGTTTGTAGTTTGTATGTACGAACAGAAGTGTTCCTAATAAAGTGGGCGGCTAAGGTGAGGCTAAGACACACAAGGGCTGGAGTTTTCTACTGTTTTTTTATGAAGGACCAGGCCTCGAACAATAACAAATAACTCGACAACGGAAGCAGCTATTCACAAAATTCTTTCACAGTGAGCGCTAGAAGGGTCTCCTGAATAAAATGATGTATTTTTTTGTTTGTACTCTTAAAAATAACGACAATAGAGCGATTTAAAAACGAGTGACTTTTCTCTCATGTTTACAATGGGTTTCAATGAAGCCTGTCAGCTGCCTTGTCCTCAGTTTGACGCTTGTCATTCAAAAACCGTAAATCCTATCGTTTAGGTAGACACATTGTGTGAATCAGGACAAGTTTTCCTACAAGGATAATGTTTAATTTGTGCACTGTCCCTTTTAAAAATAAAATAAACTCTAAACTCTAAGAAGAGTGTTTGTAGTTTGTATGTACGAACAGAAGTGTTCCTAATAAAGTGGGCGGCTAAGGTGAGGCTGACACACAAGGGCTGGAGTTTTCTACTGTTTTTTTTATGAAGGACCAGGCCTCGAACAATGACAAATAACTCGACAACGGAAGCAGCTATTCACAAAATTCTTTCACAGTGAGCGCTAGAAGGGTCTCCTGAATAAAATGATGTATTTTTTTGTTTGTATTGTTAAAAATGAGGACGCTACAGGGAGTTAAAAACGAGTGACTTTTCAGCAACGTTTATACTGGGAGTCAATGAGGCCGCTCACCTGTGCTCTCCTCACTTTGAGGCTTGTCATTCAAAAACCGTAAATCCTATCGTTTAGGTAGACACATTGTGTGAATCAGGACAAGTTTTCCTACTACTTTTGAGAAAATCATGTCTGTAGAGTGAAATTTGTGGCTGAAAACAGAGTTTAAGCGAGAAAGTTTGACCTTTTTTTTGAACCTCTCTCCACTCTGACCTTAACGAGGTCCACTGGTGTGTAACGCAATAGACACCCATTCAAAAGCCGGATTTTCTCCCAGAAACCACATGGCGTTTGACCCGGGACTGATCCGAAAGTGTAGAACCTAGCAGAAAAGTTGAATGCCAGATCCACAGAGGAGAAGTTTTCCTACGTTTTAGAGTTTGAATCACGTCTCTAGGTGAAAGCATGACAGAGCAGCGGACGTTTGAAAAACGTTGAAAAAGTGCTTTTTTTTTCAATTAATTCCATAGAAATGAATGGGGTTTTTTTGGACGATTTTTTCGCGACTACGTCGCGAAAAAATCGTATTCTATAGAGAAAAGTAATAGCATAGCGAGTCCGATCAAGCCGCACGTTTTGATACATTGTTTGTCTGTGTGCGACGTACGGTTATTGTGTTACTCGAAATCAAAATTTGTGTAGGAAGAGTAACAAATATAACACTAGACTGGACAATTCCCCGGGGGAAATTGTGAGAGGATGCAGTGCGCGAAGCAATTCGGTCACGCATGTTTGCTGGCCGTGAATGTGTGACCCGCAATGATGTTTCAATGCAATGATTGTGTGTGTGCTCGAGACAGCAGCCGTCATGAAGAAGAGCTATTCAAGAGCATGAACAAAGTGACTACAGGCGGAAATTAGCATGTACTGCTATAACCTGGGACAGACATCTGTCCTTACCACAAGGATAATGTTTAATTTGTGCACTGTCCCTTTTAAAAATAAAATAAACTCTAAACTCTAAGAAGAGTGTTTGTAGTTTGTATGTACGAACAGAAGTGTTCCTAATAAAGTGGGCGGCTAAGGTGAGGCTAAGACACACAAGGGCTGGAGTTTTCTACTGTTTTTTTATGAAGGACCAGGCCTCGAACAATGACAAATAACTCGACAACGGAAGCAGCTATTCACAAAATTCTTTCACACTGAGCGCTAGAAGGGTCTCCTGAATAGACTGATGTAATTTTTTTGTCTGTCTTGTTAAAAATGAGGACGCTACAGGGAGTTAAAAACGAGTGACTTTTCAGCAACGTTTATAATGGGAGTCAATGAGGCCGCTCACCTGTGCTCTCCTCACTTTGAGGCTTGTCATTCAAAAACCGTAAATAATATCGTTTAGGTAGACACATTGTGTGAATCAGGACAAGTTTTCCTACTACTTTTGAGAAAATCATGTCTGTAGAGTGAAATTTGTGGCTGAAAACAGAGTTTAAGCGAGAAAGTTTGACCTTTTTTTTGAACCTCTCTCCACTCTGAGCTTAACGAGGTCCACTGGTGTGTAACGCAATAGACACCCATAAAAAGCCGGATTTTCTCCCGGAACCAACATGGCGTTTGAGCCGGGACTGATCCGAAAGTGTAGAACCTAGCAGAAAAGTTGAAGGCCAGATCCACAGAGGAGAAGTTTTCCTACGTTTTAGAGTTTGAATCACGTCTCTAGGTGAAAGCATGCCAGAGCAGCGGATGTTTGAAAAACGTTGAAAAAGTGCTTTTTTTTTCAATTAATTCCATAGAAATGAATGGGGTTTTTTTGGACGATTTTTTCGCGACTACGTCGCGAAAAAATCGTATTCTATAGAGAAAAGTAATAGCATAGCGAGTCCGATCGAGCCGCACGTTTTGATACATTGTTTGTCTGTGTGCGACGTACGGTTATTGTGTTACTCGAAATCAAAATTTGTGTAGGAAGAGTAACAAATATAACACTAGACCGGACAATTCCCCGGGGGAAATTGTGAGAGGATGCAGTGCGCGAAGCAATTCGGTCACGCACGTTCGCTGGCCGTGAACGTGTGACCCGCAATGATGTTTCAATGCAATGATTATGTGTGTGCTTGAGACAGCAGCCGTCATGAAGAAGAGCTATTCAACAGTACAACCATAGTGACTACAGGCGGAAATTAGCATGTACTGCTATAACCTGGGACAGACATCTGTCCTTACCACAAGGATAATGTTTAATTTGTGCACTGTCCCTTTTAAAAATAAAATAAACTCTAAGAAGAGTGTTTGTAGTTTGTATGTACGAACAGAAGTGTTCCTAATAAAGTGGGCGGCTAAGGTGAGGCCTGTCGGCTGCCCTCCTCTCAGTTTCTCAGAGCAGCGGATGTTTGAAAAAGTGCTTTTTTTTCCAATTAATTCCATAGAAATGAATGGGTTTTTTTTGGGACAAGTGTGACTACTACTTTTGAGAAAATTATGTCTGTAGTGTGAAATTTGTGGCTGAAAACAGTTTAAGTTTGAAATTTTGAGCATGATGTGTGTTTGTGCTTGAGACAGCTTTTCCCTCTGCCCCGTCACTGGCCCCAATTGGCATGGTGACGGGCCTGAACAGGAGAGTTAAGAAACACACACAAGATTATGTCAGGTGTCTACTGTGTTTTGCAAAGAGTAGGCCTCGAACAATCACAAATATGATGTTTCAATGCAATGATCGTGTGTGTGCTCGAGACAGCAGCCATCATGAAGAAGACCTATTCAAGAGTATGACCAAAGTGACTACAGGCGGAAATTAGCATGTACTGCTATAACCTGGGACAGACATCTGTCCTTAACACAAGGATAATGTTTAATTTGTGCACTGTCCCTTTTAAAAATAAAATAAAGTCTAAACTCTAAGAAGAGTGTTTGTAGTTTGTATGTACGAACAGAAGTGTTCCTAATAAAGTGGGCGGCTAAGGTGAGGCTGACACACAAGGGCTGGAGTTTTCTTCTGTTTTTTTTATGAAGGACCAGGCCTCGAACAATGACAAATAACTCGACAACGGAAGCAGCTATTCACAAAATTCTTTCACAGTGAGCGCTAGAAGGGTCTCCTGAATAAAATGATGTATTTTTTTGTTTGTATTGTTAAAAATGAGGACGCTACAGGGAGTTAAAAACGAGTGAATTTTCAGCAACGTTTATACTGGGAGTCAATGAGGCCGCTCACCTGTGCTCTCCTCACTTTGAGGCTTGTCATTCGAAAACCGTAAATCCTATCGTTTAGGTAGACACATTGTGTGAATCAGGACAAGTTTTCCTACTACTTTTGAGAAAATCATGTCTGTAGAGTGAAATTTGTGGCTGAAAACACGGTTTAAGCGAGAAAGTTTGAGCTTTTTTTTGAAGCCGCCTACACTCTAAGATTAACGACCCTCACTGGTGTGTAACGCAATAGACACCCATTCAAAAGCCGGATTTTCTCCCAGAAACCACATGGCGTTTGAACCGGGCCTGATCCGAAAGTGTAAAACCTAGCAGAAAAGTTGAATGCCAGATCCACAGAGGAGAAGTTTTCCTACGTTTTAGAGTTTGAATCATGTCTCTAGGTGAAAGCATGCCAGAGCAGTGGATGTTTGAAAAACATTGAAAAAGTGCTTTTTTTTCAATTAATTCCATAGAAATGAATGGGGTTTTTTGGGGCGATTTTTTCGCGACTACGTCGCGAAAAAATCGTATTCTATAGAGAAAAGTAATAGCATAGCGAGTCCGATCGAGCCGCACGTTTTGATATATTGTTTGTCTGTGTGCGACGTACGGTTATTGAGTTAATCGAAATCGAAATTTGCGTAGGAAGAGTAACAAATATAACACTAGACCGGACAATTCCCCGGGGGAAATTGTGAGAGGATGCAGTGCGCGAAGCAATTCGCTCACGCATGTTCGCTGGCCGTGAATGTGTGACCCGCAATGATGTTTCAATGCAATGATTGTGTGTGTGCTCTAGACAGCAGCCATCATGAAGAAGAGCGATTCAAGAGCATGAACAAAGTGACTACAGGCGGAAATTAGCATGTACTGCTATAACCTGGGACAGACATCTGTCCTTACCACAAGGATAATGTTTAATTTGTGCACTGTCCCTTTTAAAAATAAAATAAACTCTAAACACTAAGAAGAGTGTTTGTAGTATGTATGTACGAACAGAAGTGTTCCTAATAAAGTGGGCGGCTAAGGTGAGGCTAAGACACACAAGGGCTGGAGTTTTCTACTGTTTTTTTATGAAGGACCAGGCCTCGAACAATAACAAATAACTCGACAACGGAAGCAGCTATTCACAAAATTCTTTCACAGTGAGCGCTAGAAGGGTCTCCTGAATAAAATGATGTATTTTTTTGTTTGTACTCTTAAAAATAACGACAATAGAGCGATTTAAAAACGAGTGACTTATCTCTCATTTTTACAATGGGTTTCAATGAAGCCTGTCAGCTGCCCTGTCCTCAGTTTGACGCTTGTCATTCAAAAACCGTAAATCCTATCGTTTAGGTAGACACATTGTGTGAATCAGGACAAGTTTTCCTACAAGGATAATGTTTAATTTGTGCACTGTCCCTTTTAAAAATAAAATAAACTCTAAACTCTAAGAAGAGTGTTTGTAGTTTGTATGTACGAACAGAAGTGTTCCTAATAAAGTGGGCGGCTAAGGTGAGGCTGACACACAAGGGCTGGAGTTTTCTACTGTTTTTTTTTATGAAGGACCAGGCCTCGAACAATGACAAATAACTCGACAACGGAAGCAGCTATTCACAAAATTCTTTCACAGTGAGCGCTAGAAGGGTCTCCTGAATAAAATGATGTATTTTTTTGTTTGTATTGTTAAAAATGACGACGCTACAGGGAGTTAAAAACGAGTGACTTTTCAGCAACGTTTATACTGGGAGTCAATGAGGCCGCTCACCTGTGCTCTCCTCACTTTGAGGCTTGTCATTCAAAAACCGTAAATCCTATCGTTTAGGTAGACACATTGTGTGAATCAGGACAAGTTTTCCTACTACTTTTGAGAAAATCATGTCTGTAGAGTGAAATTTGTGGATGAAAACACAGTTTAAGCGAGAAAGTTTGACCTTTTTTTTGAACCTCTCTCCACTCTGACCTTAACGAGGTCCACTGGTGTGTAACGCAATAGACACCCATTCAAAAGCCGGATTTTTTCCCAGAAACCACATGGCGTTTGACCCGGGACTGATCCGAAAGTGTAGAACCTAGCAGAAAAGTTGAATGCCAGATCCACAGAGGAGAAGTTTTCCTACGTTTTAGAGTTTGAATCATGCCTCTAGGTGAAAGCATGCCAGAGCAGCGGATGTTTGAAAAACGTTGGAAAAGTGCTTTTTTTTCAATTAATTCCATCGAAATGAATGGGGTTTTTTGAGACGATTTTTTCGCGACTACGTCGCGAAAAAATCGTATTCTGTAGAGAAAAGTAATAGCATAGCGAGTCCAATCAAGCCGCACGTTTTGATATATTGTTTGTCTGTGTGCGACGTACGGTTGTGTGACCTGCTATGAAGCTACAATGCCATGATTCATGTGTGTGCTTGAGACAGCCGGCCCCTCCCCTCTGTGCTCGCTTACTGAAGCCAGTCGGCATGGTAAAGGGCCTGAGCAGGTTAAAAAACACACACAAGAGTTTGTCAGGTGTCTGCTGAATTTTGCTAAGGGACAGGCCTCGAACAATGACAAATAACTCGACAACGGAAGCAGCTATTCACAAAATTCTTTCACAGTGAGCGCTAGAAGGGTTTCCTGAATAAAATGATGTATTTTTTTGTTTGTATTGTTAAAAATGAGGACGCTACAGGGAGTTAAAAACGAGTGACTTTTCAGCAACGTTTATACTGGGAGTCAATGAGGCTGCTCACCTGTGCTCTCCTCACTTTGAGGCTTGTCATTCAAAAACCGTAAATCCTATCGTTTAGGTAGACACATTGTGTGAATCAGGACAAGTTTTCCTACTACTTTTGAGAAAATAATGTCTGTAGAGTGAAATTTGTGGCTGAAAACGGAGTTTAAGCGAGAAAGTTTGACCTTTTTTTTGAAGCCGCCTACACTCTAAGTTTAACGACCCTCACTGGTGTGTAACGCAATAGACACCCATTCAAAAGCCGGATTTTCTCCCAGAAACCACATGGCGTTTGAACCGGGCCTGATCCGAAAGTGTAAAACCTAGCAGAAAAGTTGAATGCCAGATCCACAGAGGAGAAGTTTTCCTACGTTTTAGAGTTTGAATCATGTCTCTAGGTGAAAGCATGCCAGAGCAGTGGATGTTTGAAAAACATTGAAAAAGTGCTTTTTTTTCAATTAATTCCATAGAAATGAATGGGGTTTTTTGGGGCGATTTTTTCGCGACTACGTCGCGAAAAAATCGCATTCTATAGAGAAAAGTAATAGCATAGCGAGTCCGATCGAGCCGCACGTTTTGATATATTGTTTGTCTGTGTGCGACGTACGGTTATTGAGTTAATCGAAATCAAAATTTGCGTAGGAATAATAAAAATAATAATAAATATAAGAATAAGAAGAAGAAGAAGAAACACGTAGAAGAACAATAGTTGCAGTGCTTTGCACTGCAACCTATGGGCTCCCCTAGGGGAGCCCATAGGTTGCTGTGCTGCAGCACTGCATCCTAACTAGACCGGACAATTCCCCGGGGGAAATTGTGAGAGGATGCAGTGCGCGAAGCAATTCGCTCACGCATGTTTGCTGGCCGTGAACGTGTGACCCGCAATGATGTTTCAATGCAATGATTGTGTGTGCTTGAGACAGCAGCCGTCATGAAGAAGAGCTATTCAACAGTATAAACAAAGTGACTACAGGCGGAAATTAGCATGTACTGCTATAACCTGGGACAGACATCTGTCCTTACCACAAGGATAATGTTTAATTTGTGCACTGTCCCTTTTAAAAATAAAATAAACTCTAAGAAGAGTGGTTGTAGTTTGTATGTACGAACAGAAGTGTTCCTAATAAAGTGGGCGGCTAAGGTGAGGCCATTTGGCTGCCCTCTTCTCACTTTGAGGCTTCTCATTCAAAAATTGTAAATCCTATCATTTAGATAGACACATTGTGTGAATCAGGACAAGTTTTCCTACTACTTTTGAGAAAATCATGTCTGTAGAGTGAAATTTGTGGATGAAAACACAGTTTAAGCGAGAAAGTTTGAGCTTTTTTTCCAAGCTGTCTACACTCTAAGCTTAACGACCTTCACTGGTGTGTAACGCAATAGACACCCATTCAAAAGCCCGATTTTCTCCCACAACCCACATGGCGTTTGAGCCGGGACTGATCCGAAAGTGTAAAACCTAGCAGAAAAGTTGAATGCCAGATCCACAGAGGAGAAGTTTTCCTACGTTTTAGAGTTTGAATCACGTCTCTAGGTGAAAGCATGCCAGAGCAGTGGATGTTTGAAAAAGTGCTTTTTTTTCCAATTAATTCCAAATGAATGGGGTTTTTTTGGGAGAAGTGTGACCACTACTTTTGAGAAAATTATGTCTGTAGTGTGAAATTTGTGGCTGAAAACAGTTTAAGTTTGAAATTTTGAGCATGATTTGTGTGTGCTTGAGACAACAGCCACCTCTGCCCCGTCACTGGCCCCAATCGGCATGGTGACGGGCCTGAACAGGAGAGTTAAGAGACACAGACAAGATTTTGTCAGGTGTCTGTCTGCTGTGTTTTGCTAAGGAGTAGGCCTCGAACAATCACAAATAACTCGACAACGAAAGCAGCTATTCACAAAATTCTTTCACAGTGAGCGCTAGAAGGGTCTCCTGAATAGACTGATGTAATTCTTTTGTCTGTATTGTTAAAAATGAGGACGCTACAGGGAGTTAAAAACGAGTGAATTTTCAGCAACGTTTATAATGGGAGTCAATGAGGCCGCTCACCTGTGCTCTCCTCACTTTGAGGCTTGTCATTCAAAAACAGTAAATCCTATCGTTTAGGTAGACACATTGTGTGAATCAGGACAAGTTTTCCTACTACTTTTGAGAAAATCATGTCTGTAGAGTGAAATTTGTGGCTGAAAACAGAGTTTAAGCGAGAAAGTTTGACCTTTTTTTTGAACCTCTCTCCACTCTGAGCTTAAGGAGGTCCACTGGTGTGTATCGCAATAGAAACCCATTCAAAAGCCGGATTTTCTCCCGGAACCCACATGGCGTTTGACCCGGGACTGATCCGAAAGTGTAGAACCTAGCAGAAAAGTTGAATGCCAGATCCACAGAGGAGAAGTTTTCCTACGTTTTAGAGTTTGAATCACGTCTCTAGGTGAAAGCATGCCAGAGCAGCGGATGTTTGAAAAAGTGCTTTTTTTTCAATTAATTCCATAGAAATGAATGGGGTTTTTTTGGACGATTTTTTCGCGACTACGTCGCGAAAAAATCGTATTCTATAGAGAAAAGTAATAGCATAGCGAGTCCGATCGAGCCGCAGGTTTTCATACATTGTTTGTCTGTGTGCGACGTACGGTTATTGTGTTACTCGAAATCAAAATTTGTGTAGGAAGAGTAACAAATATAACACTAGACCGGACAATTCCCCGGGGGAAATTGTGAGAGGATGCAGTGCGCGAAGCAATTCGCTCACGCATGTTCGCTGGCCGTGAACGTGTGACCTGCAATGACGTTTCAATGCAATGATTGTGTGTGTGCTTGAGACAGCAGCCATCATGAAGAAGAGCTATTCAACAGTATGAACAAAGTGACTACAGGCGGAAATTAGCATGTACTGCTTTAACCTGGGACAGACATCTGTCCTTACCACAAGGATAATGTTTAATTTGTGCACTGTCCCTTTTAAAAATAAAATAAACTCTAAGAAGAGTGTTTGTAGTTTGTATGTACGAACAGAAGTGTTCCTAATAAAGTGGGCGGCTAAGGTGAGGCCTGTCGGCTGCCCTCTTCTCAGTTTCTCAGAGCAGCGGATGTTTGAAAAAGTGCTTTTTTTTCCAATTAATTCCATAGAAATGAATGGGGTTTTTTTGGGACAAGTGTGACTACTACTTTTGAGAAAATTATGTCTGTAGTGTGAAATTTGTGGCTGAAAACAGTTTAAGTTTGAAATTTTGAGCATGATTTGTGTGTGTGCTTGAGACAGCAGCCCCCCTCTGCCCCGTCACTGGCCCCAATCGGCATGGTGACGGGCCTGAACAGGAGAGTTAAGACACACACACAAGATTTTATCAGGTGTCTGCTGTAAATTGCTATGGACCAGGCCTCGAACAATGACAATGAGACAATGAGAAGAAGTTTTCCTACGTTTTAGAGTTTGAATCACGTCTCTAGGTGAAAGCATGCCAGAGCAGCGGATGTTTGAAAAAGTGCTTTTTTTTCCAATTAATTCCATAGAAATGAATGGGGTTTTTTTGGGCGATTTTTTCGCGACTACGTCGCGAAAAAATCGCAATCTGTATAGAAAAGTAATAGCATAGCGAGTTCGATCAAGCCGCACGTTTTGATATATTGTTTGTCTGTGTGTGACGTACGGTTATTGAGTTAATCGAAATCGAAATTTGCGTAGGGAGAGTAACAAATATAACACTAGACCGGACAATTCCCCGGGGGAAATTGTGAGAGGATGCAGTGCGCGAAGCAATTCGCTCACGCACGTTCGCTGGCCGTGAATGTGTGACCCGCAATGATGTTTCAATGCAATGATCGTGTGTGTGCTCGAGACAGCAGCCATCATGAAGAAGACCTATTCAAGAGTATGACCAAAGTGACTACAGGCGGAAATTAGCATGTACTGCTATAACCTGGGACAGACATCTGTCCTTAACACAAGGATAATGTTTAATTTGTGCACTGTCACTTTTAAAAATAAAATAAACTCTAAACTCTAAGAAGAGTGTTTGTAGTTTGTATGTACGAACAGAAGTGTTCCTAATAAAGTGGGCGGCTAAGGTGAGGCTGACACACAAGGGCTGGAGTTTTCTACTGTTTTTTTTATGAAGGACCAGGCCTCGAACAATGACAAATAACTCGACAACGGAAGCAGCTATTCACAAAATTCTTTCACAGTGAGCGCTAGAAAGGTCTCCTGAATAAAATGATGTAATTTTTTGTTTGTACTCTTAAAAATAACGACACTAGAGCGATTTAAATACGAGTGACTTTTCACTCACGTTTATAATGTGAGTCAATGAGCTAAGAAACACAAGGTCTTGAATATTGTGCTGTGTTTTACTACGGACCAGACCTCGAACAATGACAAATAACTCGACAACGGAAGCAGCTATTCACAAAATTCTTTCACACTGAGCGCTAGAAGGGTCTCCTGAATAAAATGATGTATTTTTTTGTTTGTACTCTTTAAAATAACGACACTAGAGCGATTTAAAAACGAGTGACTTTTCACTCATGTTTATAATGTGTGTCAATGACCTAAGACACACAAGGTCTTGAATATTGTGCTGTGTTTTACTACGGACCAGACCTCGAACAATGACAAATAACTCGACAACGGAAGCAGCTATTCACAAAATTCTTTCACACTGAGCGCTAGAAGGGTCTCCTGAATAAAATGATGTATTTTTTTGTTTGTACTCTTAAAAATAACGACACTAGAGCGATTTAAAAACGAGTGACTTTTCACTCACGTTTATAATGTGAGTCAATGAGCTAAGAAACACAAGGTCTTGAATATTGTGCTGTGTTTTACTACAGACCAGGCCTCGAACAATGACAAATAACTCGACAACGGAAGCAGCTATTCACAAAATTCTTTCACAGTGAGCGCTAGAAGGGTCTCCTGAATAAAATTATGTATTTTTTTGTTTGTACTCTTAAAAATAACGACACTAGAGCGATTTAAAAACGAGTGACTTTTCTATCCCGTTTATAATGCATGTCAATGAGCTAAAACACACAAGGTCTTGAATTTTGGGCTGTGTTTTACTACAGACCAGACCTCGAACAATGACAAATAACTCGACAACGGAAGCAGCTATTCACAAAATTCTTTCACAGTGAGCGCTAGAAGGGTCTCCTGAATAAAATGATGTATTTTTTTGTTTGTATTGTTAAAAATGAGGACGCTACAGGGAGTTAAAAACGAGTGACTTTTCAGCAACGTTTATACTGGGAGTCAATGAGGCCGCTCACCTGTGCTCTCCTCACTTTGAGGCTTGTCATTCGAAAACCGTAAATCCTATCGTTTAGGTAGACACATTGTGTGAATCAGGACAAGTTTTCCTACTACTTTTGAGAAAATCATGTCTGTAGAGTGAAATTTGTGGCTGAAAACACGGTTTAAGCGAGAAAGTTTGAGCTTTTTTTTGAAGCCGCCTACACTCTAAGTTTAACGACCCTCACTGGTGTGTAACGCAATAGACACCCATTCAAAAGCCGGATTTTCTCCCAGAAACCACATGGCGTTTGAACCGGGCCTGATCCGAAAGTGTAAAACCTAGCAGAAAAGTTGAATGCCAGATCCACAGAGGAGAAGTTTTCCTACGTTTTAGAGTTTGAATCATGTCTCTAGGTGAAAGCATGCCAGAGCAGTGGATGTTTGAAAAACATTGAAAAAGTGCTTTTTTTTCAATTAATTCCATAGAAATGAATGGGGTTTTTTGGGGCGATTTTTTCGCGACTACGTCGCGAAAAAATCGTATTCTATAGAGAAAAGTAATAGCATAGCGAGTCCGATCGAGCCGCACGTTTTGATATATTGTTTGTCTGTGTGCGACGTACGGTTATTGAGTTATTCGAAATCAAAATTTGCGTAGGAATAATAAAAATAAAAATAATAATAATAAAAAGAAACACGTAGAAGAACAATAGTTGCAGTGCTTTGCACTGCAACCTATGGGCTCCCCTAGGGGAGCCCATAGGTTGCTGTGCTGCAGCACTGCATCCTAACTAGACCGGACAATTCCCCGGGGGAAATTGTGAGAGGATGCAGTGCGCGAAGCAATTCGGTCACGCATGTTCGCTGGCCGTGAACGTGTGACCCGCAATGATGTTTCAATGCAATGATTGTGTGTGTGCTCGAGACAGCAGCCATCATGAAGAAGACCTATTCAAGAGTATGACCAAAGTGACTACAGGCGGAAATTAGCATGTACTGCTATAACCTGGGACAGACATCTGTCCTTAACACAAGGATAATGTTTAATTTGTGCACTGTCCCTTTTAAAAATAAAATAAACTCTAAACTCTAAGAAGAGTGTTTGTAGTTTGTATGTACGAACAGAAGTGTTCCTAATAAAGTGGGCGGCTAAGGTGAGGCTGACACACAAGGGCTGGAGTTTTCTACTGTTTTTTTTATGAAGGACCAGGGCTCGAACAATGACAAATAACTCGACAACGGAAGCAGCTATTCACAAAATTCTTTCACAGTGAGCGCTAGAAGGGTCTCCTGAATAAAATGATGTATTTTTTTGTTTGTATTGTTAAAAATGAGGACGCTACAGGGAGTTAAAAACGAGTGACTTTTCAGCAACGTTTATACTGGGAGTCAATGAGGCCGCTCACCTGTGCTCTCCTCACTTTGAGGCTTGTCATTCAAAAACCGTAAATCCTATCGTTTAGGTAGACACATTGTGTGAATCAGGACAAGTTTTCCTACTACTTTTGAGAAAATCATGTCTGTAGAGTGAAATTTGTGGCTGAAAACAGAGTTTAAGCGAGAAAGTTTGACCTTTTTTTTGAACCTCTCTCCACTCTGACCTTAACGAGGTCCACTGGTGTGTAACGCAATAGACACCCATTCAAAAGCCGGATTTTCTCCCAGAAACCACATGGCGTTTGACCCGGGACTGATCCGAAAGTGTAGAACCTAGCAGAAAAGTTGAATGCCAGATCCACAGAGGAGAAGTTTTCCTACGTTTTAGAGTTTGAATCACGTCTCTAGGTGAAAGCATGCCAGAGCAGCGGACGTTTGAAAAACGTTGAAAAAGTGCATTTTTTTCAATTAATTCCATAGAAATGAATGGGGTTTTCTTGGACGATTTTTTCGCGACTACGTCGCGAAAAAATCGTATTCTATAGAGAAAAGTAATAGCATAGCGAGTCCGATCGAGCCGCACGTTTTGATACATTGTTTGTCTGTGTGCGACGTACGGTTATTGTGTTACTCGAAATCAAAATTTGTGTAGGAAGAGTAACAAATATAACACTAGACCGGACAATTCCCCGGGGGAAATTGTGAGAGGATGCAGTGCGCGAAGCAATTCGCTCACGCACGTTCGCTGGCCGTGAACGTGTGACCCGCAATGATGTTTCAATGCAATGATCGTGTGTGTGCTCGAGACAGCAGCCATCATGAAGAAGACCTATTCAAGAGTATGACCAAAGTGACTACAGGCGGAAATTAGCATGTACTGCTATAACCTGGGACAGACATCTGTCCTTAACACAAGGATAATGTTTAATTTGTGCACTGTCCCTTTTAAAAATAAAATAAACTCTAAACTCTAAGAAGAGTGTTTGTAGTTTGTATGTACGAACAGAAGTGTTCCTAATAAAGTGGGCGGCTAAGGTGAGGCTGACACACAAGGGCTGGAGTTTTCTACTGTTTTTTTTATGAAGGACCAGGCCTCGAACAATGACAAATAACTCGACAACGGAAGCAGCTATTCACAAAATTCTTTCACAGTGAGCGCTAGAAGGGTCTCCTGAATAAAATGATGTATTTTTTTGTTTGTATTGTTAAAAATGAGGACGCTACAGGGAGTTAAAAACGAGTGACTTTTCAGCAACGTTTATACTGGGAGTCAATGAGGCCGCTCACCTGTGCTCTCCTCACTTTGAGGCTTGTCATTCAAAAACCGTAAATCCTATCGTTTAGGTAGACACATTGTGTGAATCAGGACAAGTTTTCCTACTACTTTTGAGAAAATCATGTCTGTAGAGTGAAATTTGTGGCTGAAAACAGAGTTTAAGCGAGAAAGTTTGACCTTCTTTTTGAAGCCGCCTACACTCTGAGTTAACGAGGCGCACTGGTGTGTAACGCAATAGACACCCATTCAAAAGCCGGATTTTCTCCCAGAAACCACATGGCGTTTGACCCGGGACTGATCCGAAAGTGTAGAACCTAGCAGAAAAGTTGAATGCCAGATCCACAGAGGAGAAGTTTTCCTACGTTTTAGAGTTTGAATCACGTCTCTAGGTGAAAGCATGCCAGAGCAGCGGATGTTTGAAAAACGTTGAAAAAGTGCTTTTTTTCAAATTAATTCCATAGAAATGAATGGGGTTTTTTTGGACAATTTTTTCGCGACTACGTCGCGAAAAAATCATTTTCTATAGAGAAAAGTAATAGCATAGCGAGTCCGATCGAGCCGCACGTTTTGATATATTGTTTGTCTGTGTGCAACGTACGGTTATTGAGTTAATCGAAATCGAAATTTGCGTAGGAAGAGTAACAAATATAACACTAGACCGGACAATTCCCCGGGGGAAATTGTGAGAGGATGCAGTGCGCGAAGCAATTCGGTCACGCGTGTTCGCTGGCCGTGAATGTGTGACCCGCAATGATGTTTCAATGCAATGATCGTGTGTGTGCTCGAGACAGCAGTCGTCATGAAGAAGAGCTTTTCAAGAGTATGAACAAAGTGACTGCAGGCGGAAATTAGCATGTACTGCTATAACCTGGGACAGACATCTGTCCTTACCACAAGGATAATGTTTAATTTGTGCACTGTCCCTTTTAAAATTAAAATAAACTCTAAACTCTAAGAAGAGTGTTTGTAGTTTGTATGTACGAACAGAAGTGTTCCTAATAAAGTGGGCGGCTAAGGTGAGGCTAAGACACACAAGGGCTGGAGTTTTCTACTGTTTTTTTTATGAAGGACCAGGCCTCGAACAATGACAAATAACTCGACAACGGAAGCAGCTATTCACAAAATTCTTTCACACTGAGCGCTAGAAGGGTCTCCTGAATAAAATGATGTATTTTTTTGTTTGTACTCTTAAAAATAACGACACTAGAGCGATTTAAAAACGAGTGACATTTCTCTCACGTTTACAATGGGTTTCAATGAAGCCTGTCAGCTGCCCTGTCCTCAGTTTGACGCTTGTCATTCAAAAACCGTATATCCTATCGTTTAGGTAGACACATTGTGTGAATCAGGACAAGTTTTCCTACTACTTTTGAGAAAATCATGTCTGTAGAGTGAAATTTGTGGGTGAAAACACAGTTTAAGCGAGAAAGTTTGACCTTTTTTTTGAACCTCTCTCCACTCTGAGCTTAACGAGGTCCACTGGTGTGTAACGCAATAGACACCCATAAAAAGCCGGATTTTCTCCCGGAACCAACATGGCGTTTGAGCCGGGACTGATCCGAAAGTGTAGAACCTAGCAGAAAAGTTGAAGGCCAGATCCACAGAGGAGAAGTTTTCCTACGTTTTAGAGTTTGAATCACGTCTCTAGGTGAAAGCATGCCAGAGCAGCGGATGTTTGAAAAACGTTGAAAAAGTGCTTTTTTTTCAATTAATTCCATAGAAATGAATGGGGTTTTTTTGGACGATTTTTTCGCGACTACGTCTACGACTATTCTGTAGAGAAAAGTAATAGCATAGCGAGTCCAATCAAGCCGCACGTTTTGATATATTGTTTGTCTGTGTGCGACGTACGGTTGTGTGACCTGCTATGAAGCTACAATGCCATGATTTATGTGTGTGCTTGAGACAGCCGGCCCCTCCCCTCTGTGCTCGCTTACTGAAGCCAGTCGGCATGGTAAAGGGCCTGAGCAGGTTAAAAAACACACACAAGAGTTTGTCAGGTGTCTGCTGAATTTTGCTAAGGGACAGGCCTCGAACAATGACAAATAACTCGACAACGGAAGCAGCTATTCACAAAATTCTTTCACAGTGAGCGCTAGAAGGGTCTCCTGAATAAAATGATGTATTTTTTTGTTTGTACTCTTAAAAATAACGACACTAGAGCGATTTAAAAACGAGTGACTTTTCTCTCACGTTTACAATGGGTTTCAATGAAGCCTGTCAGCTGCCCTGTCCTCAGTTTGACGCTTGTCATTCAAAAACCGTGAATCCTATCGTTTAGGTAGACACATTGTGTGAATCAGGACAAGTTTTCCTACTACTTTTGAGAAAATCATGTCTGTAGAGTGAAATTTGTGGCAGAAAACACGGTTTAAGCGAGAAAGTTTGACCTTTTTTTTTAACCTCTCTCCACTCTGAGCTTAACGAGGTCCACTGGTGTGTAACGCAATAGACACCCATAAAAAGCCGGATTTTCTCCCGGAACCAACATGGCGTTTGAGCCGGGACTGATCCGAAAGTGTAGAACCTAGCAGAAAAGTTGAAGGCCAGATCCACAGAGGAGAAGTTTTCCTACGTTTTAGAGTTTGAATCACGTCTCTAGGTGAAAGCATGCCAGAGCAGCGGATGTTTGAAAAACGTTGAAAAAGTGCTTTTTTTTCAATTAATTCCATAGAAATGAATGGGGTTTTTTTGGACGATTTTTTCGCGACTACGTCGCGAAAAAATCGTATTCTATAGAGAAAAGTAATAGCATAGCGAGTCCGATCGAGCCGCACATTTTGATACATTGTTTGTCTGTGTGCGACGTACGGTTATTGTGTTACTCGAAATCAAAATTTGTGTAGGAAGAGTAACAAATATAACACTAGACCGGACAATTCCCCGGGGGAAATTGTGAGAGGATGCAGTGCGCGAAGCAATTCGCTCACGCATGTTCGCTGGCCGTGAATGTGTGACCCGCAATGATGTTTCAATGCAATGATTGTGTGTGTGCTCTAGACAGCAGCCATCATGAAGAAGACCTATTCAAGAGCATGAACAAAGTGACTACAGGCGGAAATTAGCATGTACTGCTATAACCTGGGACAGACATCTGTCCTTACCACAAGGATAATGTTTAATTTGTGCACTGTCCCTTTTAAAAATAAAATAAACTCTAAACACTAAGAAGAGTGTTTGTAGTTTGTATGTACGAACAGAAGTGTTCCTAATAAAGTGGGCGGCTAAGGTGAGGCTAAGACACACAAGGGCTGGAGTTTTCTACTGTTTTTTTATGAAGGACCAGGCCTCGAACAATAACAAATAACTCGACAACGGAAGCAGCTATTCACAAAATTCTTTCACAGTGAGCGCTAGAAGGGTCTCCTGAATAAAATGATGTATTTTTTTGTTTGTACTCTTAAAAATAACGACAATAGAGCGATTTAAAAACGAGTGACTTTTCTCTCATGTTTACAATGGGTTTCAATGAAGCCTGTCAGCTGCCCTGTCCTCAGTTTGACGCTTGTCATTCAAAAACCGTAAATCCTATCGTTTAGGTAGACACATTGTGTGAATCAGGACAAGTTTTCCTACAAGGATAATGTTTAATTTGTGCACTGTCCCTTTTAAAAATAAAATAAACTCTAAACTCTAAGAAGAGTGTTTGTAGTTTGTATGTACGAACAGAAGTGTTCCTAATAAAGTGGGCAGCTAAGGTGAGGCTGACACACAAGGGCTGGAGTTTTCTACTGTTTTTTTTATGAAGGACCAGGCCTCGAACAATGACAAATAACTCGACAACGGAAGGAGCTATTCACAAAATTCTTTCACAGTGAGCGCTAGAAGGGTCTCCTGAATAAAATGATGTATTTTTTGTTTGTATTGTTAAAAATGAGGACGCTACAGGGAGTTAAAAACGAGTGACTTTTCAGCAACGTTTATACTGGGAGTCAATGAGGCCGCTCACCTGTGCTCTCCTCACTTTGAGGCTTGTCATTCAAAAACCGTAAATCCTATCGTTTAGGTAGACACATTGTGTGAATCAGGACAAGTTTTCCTACTACTTTTGAGAAAATCATGTCTGTAGAGTGAAATTTGTGGCTGAAAACACGGTTTAATTGAGAAAGTTTGAGCTTTTATTTCAAACTGTCTGCACTCTAAGCTTAATGACCCTCACTGGTGTGTAACGCAATAGACACCCATTCAAAAGCCGGATTTTCTCCCAGAAACCACATGGCGTTTGAACCGGGCCTGATCCGAAAGTGTAAAACCTAGCAGAAAAGTTGAATGCCAGATCCACAGAGGAGAAGTTTTCCTACGTTTTAGAGTTTGAATCATGTCTCTAGGTGAAAGCATGCCAGAGCAGCGGATGTTTGAAAAACGTTGAAAAAGTGCTTTTTTTTCAATTAATTCCATAGAAATGAATGGGGTTTTTTTGGGACAAGTGTGACTACTACTTTTGAGAAAATTATGTCTGTAGTGTGAAATTTGTGGCTGAAAACAGTTTAAGTTTGAAATTTTGAGCATGATGTGTGTGTTCTTGAGACAGCTTTTCCCTCTGCCCCGTCACTGGCCCCAATTGGCATGGTGATGGGCCTGAACAGGAGAGTTAAGAAACACACACAAGATTATGTCAGGTGTCTGCTGTAAATTGCTATGGACCAGGCCTCGAACAATGACAAATAACTCGACAACGGAAGCAGCTATTCACAAAATTTTTTCACAGTGAGCGCTAGAAGGGTCTCCTGAATAAAATGATGTATTTTTTTGTTTGTATTGTTAAAAATGAGGACGCTACAGGGAGTTAAAAACGAGTGACTTTTCAGCAACGTTTATACTGGGAGTCAATGAGGCCGCTCACCTGTGCTCTCCTCACTTTGAGGCTTGTCATTCAAAAACCGTAAATCCTATCGTTTAGGTAGACACATTGTGTGAATCAGGACAAGTTTTCCTACTACTTTTGAGAAAATCATGTCTGTAGAGTGAAATTTGTGGCTGAAAACACGGTTTAAGCGAGAAAGTTTGAGCTTTTTTTTGAAGCCGCCTACACTCTAAGGTTACCGACTCTCACTGGTGTGTAACGCAATAGACACCCATTCAAAAGCCGGATTTTCTCCCAGAAACCACATGGCGTTTGAACCGGGCCTGATCCGAAAGTGTAAAACCTAGCAGAAAAGTTGAATGCCAGATCCACAGAGGAGAAGTTTTCCTACGTTTTAGAGTTTGAATCATGTCTCTAGGTGAAAGCATGCCAGAGCAGTGGATGTTTGAAAAACATTGAAAAAGGGCTTTTTTTTCAATTAATTCCATAGAAATGAATGGGGTTTTTTGGGGCGATTTTTTCGCGACTACGTCGCGAAAAAATCGTATTCTATAGAGAAAAGTAATAGCATAGCGAGTCCGATCGAGCCGCACATTTTGATATATTGTTTGTCTGTGTGCGACGTACGGTTATTGAGTTATTCGAAATCAAAATTTGCGTAGGAATAATAATAATAAGAAGAAACACGTAGAAGAACAATAGTTGCAGTGCTTTGCACTGCAACCTATGGGCTCCCCTAGGGGAGCCCATAGGTTGCTGTGCTGCAGCACTGCATCCTAACTAGACCGGACAATTCCCCGGGGGAAATTGTGAGAGGATGCAGTGCGCGAAGCAATTCGCTCACGCATGTTCGCTGGCCGTGAACGTGTGACCCGGAATGATGTTTCACTGCAATGATTGTGTGTGTGCTCGAGACAGCAGCCGTCATGAAGAAGAGCTATTCAACAGTATAAACAAAGTGACTACAGGCAGAAATTAGCATGTACTGCTTTAACCTGGGACAGACATCTGTCCTTACCACAAGGATAATGTTTAATTTGTGCACTGTCCCTTTTAAAAATAAAATAAACTCTAAGAAGAGTGTTTGTAGTTTGTATGTACGAACAGAAGTGTTCCTAATAAAGTGGGCGGCTAAGGTGAGGCCTGTCGGCTGCCCTCCTCTCAGTTTCTCAGAGCAGCGGATGTTTGAAAAAGTGCTTTTTTTTTCCAATTAATTCCATAGAAATGAATGGGTTTTTTTTGGGACAAGTGTGACTACTACTTTTGAGAAAATTATGTCTGTGGTGTGAAATTTGTGGCTGAAAACAGTTTAAGTTTGAAATTTTGAGCATGATTTGTGTTTGTGCTTGAGACAGCTTTTCCCTCTGCCCCGTCACTGGCCCCAATTGGCATGGTGACGGGCCTGAACAGGAGAGTTAAGAAACACACACAAGATTATGTCAGGTGTCTACTGTGTTTTGCAAAGAGTAGGCCTCGAACAATCACAAATAACTCGACAACGAAAGCAGCTATTCACAAAATTCTTTCACAGTGAGCGCTAGAAGGGTCTCCTGAATAGACTGATGTAATTTTTTTGTCTGTATTGTTAAAAATGAGGACGCTACAGGGAGTTAAAAATGAGTGACTTTTCAGCAACGTTTATAATGGGAGTCAATGAGGCCGCTCACCTGTGCTCTCCTCACTTTGAGGCTTGTCATTCAAAAACCGTAAATCCTATCGTTTAGGTAGACACATTGTGTGAATCAGGACAAGTTTTCCTACTACTTTTGAGAAAATCATGTCTGTAGAGTGAAATTTGTGGCTGAAAACAGAGTTTAAGCGAGAAAGTTTGACCTTTTGTTTTAACCTCTCTCCACTCTGAGCATAACGAGGTCCACTGGTGTGTAACGCAATAGACACCCATTCAAAAGCCGGATTTTCTCCCAGAACTCACATCGTGTTTGAGCCGGGCCTGATCCGAAAGTGTAGAACCTTGCAGAAAAGTTGAATGCCAGATCCACAGAGGAGAAGTTTTCCTACGTTTTAGAGTTTGAATCACGTCTCTAGGTTAAAGCATGCCAGAGCAGCGGATGTTTGAAAAACGTTGAAAAAGTGCTTTTTTTCAAATTAATTCCATAGAAATGAATGGGGTTTTTTTGGACGATTTTTTCGCGACTACGTCGCGAAAAAATCGTAAACTGTAGAGAAAAGTAATAGCATAGCGAGTCCGATCGAGCCGCACGTTTTGATATATTGTTTGTCTGTGTGCGACGTACGGTTATTGAGTTAATCGAAATCGAAATTTGCGTAGGGAGAGTAACAAATATAACACTAGACCGGACAATTCCCCGGGGGAAATTGTGAGAGGATGCAGTGCGCGAAGCAATTCGCTCACGCATGTTCGCTGGCCGTGAATGTGTGACCCGCAATGATGTTTCAATGCAATGATTGTGTGTGTGCTCGAGACAGCAGCCATCATGAAGAAGAGCTATTCAAGAGCATGAACAAAGTGACTACAGGCGGAAATTAGCATGTACTGCTATAACCTGGGACAGACATCTGTCCTTACCACAAGGATAATGTTTAATTTGTGCACTGTCCCTTTTAAAAATAAAATAAACTCTAAACACTAAGAAGAGTGTTTGTAGTTTGTATGTACGAACAGAAGTGTTCCTAATAAAGTGGGCGGCTAAGGTGAGGCCTGTCGGCTGCCCTCTTCTCAGTTTCTCAGAGCAGCGGATGTTTGAAAAAGTGCTTTTTTTTCCAATTAATTCCATAGAAATTAATGGGGTTTTTTTGGGACAAGTGTGACTACTACTTCTGAGAAAATTATGTCTGTAGTGTGAAATTTGTGGCTGAAAACAGTTTAAGTTTGAAATTTTGAGCATGTAAGTGTAGAACCTAGCAGAAAAGTTGAATGACAGATCCACAGAGGAGAAGTTTTCCTACGTTTTAGAGGTTGAATCACGTCTCTAGGTGAAAGCATGCCAGAGCAGCAGACGTTTGAAAAACGTTGAAAAAGTGCTTTTTTTCAATTAATTCCATAGAAATGAATGGGGTTTTTTTGTGACGATTTTTTTTTTTTATAACCTGGGACAGACATCTGATCTTAACACAAGGATAATGTTTAATTTGTGCTCTGTCCCTTTTAAAAATAAAATAAACTCTAAACTCTAAGAAGAGTGTTTGTAGTTTGTATGTACGAACAGAAGTGTTCCTAATAAAGTGGGCGGCTAAGGTGAGGCTGACACACAAGGGCTGGAGTTTTCTACTGTTTTTTTTATGAAGGACCAGGCCTCGAACAATGACAAATAACTCGACAACGGAAGCAGCTATTCACAAAATTCTTTCACAGTGAGCGCTAGAAGGGTCTCCTGAATAAAATGATGTATTTTTTTGTTTGTATTGTTAAAAATGAGGACGCTACAGGGAGTTAAAAACGAGTGACTTTTCAGCAACGTTTATACTGGGAGTCAATGAGGCCGCTCACCTGTGCTCTCCTCACTTTGAGGCTTGTCATTCAAAAACCGTAAATCCTATCGTTTAGGTAGACACATTGTGTGAATCAGGACAAGTTTTCCTACTACTTTTGAGAAAATCATGTCTGTAGAGTGAAATTTGTGGCTGAAAACACGGTTTAAAAATAAAATAAACTCTAAACTCTAAGAAGAGTGTTTGTAGTTTGTATGTACGAACAGAAGTGTTCCTAATAAAGTGGGCGGCTAAGGTGAGGCTGACACACAAGGGCTGGAGTTTTCTACTGTTTTTTTTATGAAGGACCAGGCCTCGAACAATGACAAATAACTCGACAACGGAAGCAGCTATTCACAAAATTCTTTCACAGTGAGCGCTAGAAGGGTCTCCTGAATAAAATGATGTATTTTTTTGTTTGTATTGTTAAAAATGAGGACGCTACAGGGAGTTAAAAACGAGTGACTTTTCAGCAACGTTTACAATGGGAGTCAATGAGGCCGCTCACCTGTGCTCTCCTCACTTTGAGGCTTGTCATTCAAAAACCGTAAATCCTACCGTTTAGGTAGACACATTGTGTGAATCAGGACAAGTTTTCCTACTACTTTTGAGAAAATCATGTCTGTAGAGTGAAATTTGTGGCTGAAAACGGAGTTTAAGCGAGAAAGTTTGACCTTTTTTTTGAAGCCGCCTACACTCTAAGTTTAACGACCCTCACTGGTGTGTAACGCAATAGACACCCATTCAAAAGCCGGATTTTCTCCCAGAAACCACATGGCGTTTGAACCGGGCCTGATCCGAAAGTGTAAAACCTAGCAGAAAAGTTGAATGCCAGATCCACAGAGGAGAAGTTTTCCTACGTTTTAGAGTTTGAATCATGTCTCTAGGTGAAAGCATGCCAGAGCAGTGGATGTTTGAAAAACATTGAAAAAGTGCTTTTTTTTCAATTAATTCCATAGAAATGAATGGGGTTTTTTGGGGCGATTTTTTCGCGACTACGTCGCGAAAAAATCGTATTCTATAGAGAAAAGTAATGTACTGTTTGTTTGCATGTACTGCTATAACCTGGGACAGACATCTGTCCTTAACACAAGGATAATGTTTAATTTGTGCACTGTCCCTTTTAAAAATAAAATAAACTCTAAACTCTAAGAAGAGTGTTTGTAGTTTGTATGTACGAACAGAAGTGTTCCTAATAAAGTGGGCGGCTAAGGTGAGGCTGACACACAAGGGCTGGAGTTTTCTACTGTTTTTTTTATGAAGGACCAGGCCTCGAACAATGACAAATAACTCGACAACGGAAGCAGCTATTCACAAAATTCTTTCAGAGTGAGCGCTAGAAGGGTCTCCTGAATAAAATGATGTATTTTTTTGTTTGTATTGTTAAAAATGAGGACGCTACAGGGAGTTAAAAACGAGTGACTTTTCTATCCCGTTTATAATGCATGTCAATGAGCTAACACACACAAGGTCTTGAATTTTGTGCTGTTTTTTACTACGGACCAGACCTCAAACAATGACAAATAACTCGACAACGAAAGCAGCTATTCACAAAATTCTTTCACAGTGAGCGCTAGAAGGGTCTCCTGAATAAAATGATGTATTTTTTTGTTTGTATTGTTAAAAATGAGGACGCTACAGGGAGTTAAAAACGAGTGACTTTTCAGCAACGTTTATACTGGGAGTCAATGAGGCCGCTCACCTGTGCTCTCCTCACTTTGAGGCTTGTCATTCAAAAACCGTAAATCCTATCGTTTAGGTAGACACATTGTGTGAATCAGGACAAGTTTTCCTACTACTTTTGAGAAAATAATGTCTGTAGAGTGAAATTTGTGGCTGAAAACGGAGTTTAAGCGAGAAAGTTTGACCTTTTTTTTGAAGCCGCCTACACTCTAAGCTAAACGACCCTCACTGGTGTGTAACGCAATAGACACCCATTCAAAAGCCCGATTTTCTCCCAGAAACCACATGGCGTTTGAACCGGGCCTGATCCGAAAGTGTAAAACCTAGCAGAAAAGTTGAATGCCAGATCCACAGAGGAGAAGTTTTCCTACGTTTTAGAGTTTGAATCATGTCTCTAGGTGAAAGCATGCCAGAGCAGTGGATGTTTGAAAAACATTGAAAAAGTGCTTTTTTTTCAATTAATTCCATAGAAATGAATGGGGTTTTTTGGGGCGATTTTTTCGCGACTACGTCGCGAAAAAATCGTATTCTATAGAGAAAAGTAATAGCATAGCGAGTCCGATCGAGCCGCACGTTTTGATATATTGTTTGTCTGTGTGCGACGTACGGTTATTGAGTTATTCGAAATCAAAATTTGCGTAGGAATAATAAGAAGAAGAAGAAATACGTAGAAGAACAATAGTTGCAGTGCTTTGCACTGCAACCTATGGGCTCCCCTAGGGGAGCCCATAGGTTGCTGTGCTGCAGCACTGCATCCTAACTAGACCGGACAATTCCCCGGGGGAAATTGTGAGAGGATGCAGTGCGCGAAGCAATTCGGTCACGCATGTTCGCTGGCCGTGAATGTGTGACCCGCAATGATGTTTCAATGCAATGATCGTGTGTGTGCTCGAGACAGCAGCCATCATGAAGAAGACCTATTCAAGAGTATGACCAAAGTGACTACAGGCGGAAATTAGCATGTACTGCTATAACCTGGGACAGACATCTGTCCTTAACACAAGGATAATGTTTAATTTGTGCACTGTCCCTTTTAAAAATAAAATAAACTCTAAACTCTAAGAAGAGTGTTTGTAGTTTGTATGTACGAACAGAAGTGTTCCTAATAAAGTGGGCGGCTAAGGTGAGGCTGACACACAAGGGCTGGAGTTTTCTACTGTTTTTTTTATGAAGGACCAGGCCTCGAACAATGACAAATAACTCGACAACGGAAGCAGCTATTCACAAAATTCTTTCACAGTGAGCGCTAGAAGGGTCTCCTGAATAAAATGATGTATTTTTTTGTTTGTATTGTTAAAAATGAGGACGCTACAGGGAGTTAAAAACGAGTGACTTTTCAGCAACGTTTATACTGGGAGTCAATGAGGCCGCTCACCTGTGCTCTCCTCACTTTGAGGCTTGTCATTCAAAAACCGTAAATCCTATCGTTTAGGTAGACACATTGTGTGAATCAGGACAAGTTTTCCTACTACTTTTGAGAAAATCATGTCTGTAGAGTGAAATTTGTGGCTGAGAACACAGTTTAAGCGAGAAAGTTTGAGCTTTTTTTTCAAACTGTCTACACTCTGAGCTTAACGAGATTCACTGGTGTGTAACGCAATAGACACCCATTCAAAAGCCGGATTTTCTCCCGGAACCCACATGGCGTTTGAGCCGGGCCTGATCCGAAAGTGTAGAACCTAGCAGAAAAGTTGCATGACAGATCCACAGAGGAGAAGTTTTCCTACGTTTTAGAGTTTGAATCACGTCTCTAGGTGAAAGCATGCCAGAGCAGCAGACGTTTGAAAAACGTTGAAAAAGTGCTTTTTTTCAATTAATTCCATAGAAATGAATGGGGTTTTTTTGTGACGATTTTTTCGCGACTACGTCGCGAAAAAATGGTATTCTGTAGAGAAAAGGAATAGCATAGCGAGTCCGATCGAGCCGCACGTTTTGATATATTGTTTGTCTGTGTGCAACGAACGGTTATTGAGTTAATCGAAATCGAAATTTGCGTAGGATGAGTAACAAATATAACACTAGACCGGACAATTCCCCGGGGGAAATTGTGAGAGGATGCAGTGCGCGAAGCAATTCGCTCACGCATGTTCGCTGGCCGTGAATGTGTGACCCGCAATGATGTTTCAATGCAATGATCGTGTGTGTGCTCGAGACAGCAGCCATCATGAAGAAGACCTATTCAAGAGTATGACCAAAGTGACTACAGGCGGAAATTAGCATGTACTGCTATAACCTGGGACAGACATCTGTCCTTAACACAAGGATAATGTTTAATTTGTGCACTGTCCCTTTTAAAAATAAAATAAACTCTAAACTCTAAGAAGAGTGTTTGTAGTTTGTATGTACGAACAGAAGTGTTCCTAATAAAGTGGGCGGCTAAGGTGAGGCTGACACACAAGGGCTGGAGTTTTCTACTGTTTTTTTTATGAAGGACCAGGCCTCGAACAATGACAAATAACTCGACAACGGAAGCAGCTATTCACAAAATTCTTTCACAGTGAGCGCTAGAAGGGTCTCCTGAATAAAATGATGTATTTTTTTGTTTGTATTGTTAAAAATGAGGACGCTACAGGGAGTTAAAAACGAGTGACTTTTCAGCAACGTTTATACTGGGAGTCAATGAGGCCGCTCACCTGTGCTCTCCTCACTTTGAGGCTTGTCATTCAAAAACCGTAAATCCTATCGTTTAGGTAGACACATTGTGTGAATCAGGACAAGTTTTCCCACTACTTTTGAGAAAATCATGTCTGTAGAGGTAAATTTGTGGCTGAAAACAGAGTTTAAGCGAGAAAGTTTGACCTTTTTTTTGAACCTCTCTCCACTCTGACCTTAACGAGGTCCACTGGTGTGTAACGCAATAGACACCCATTCAAAAGCCGGATTTTCTCCCAGAAACCACATGGCGTTTGACCCGGGACTGATCCGAAAGTGTAGAACCTAGCAGAAAAGTTGAATGCCAGATCCACAGAGGAGAAGTTTTCCTACGTTTTAGAGTTTGAATCACGTCTCTAGGTGAAAGCATGCCAGAGCAGCGGACGTTTGAAAAACGTTGAAAAAGTGCTTTTTTTTCAATTAATTCCATAGAAATGAATGGGGTTTTTTTGGACGATTTTTTCGCGACTACGTCGCGAAAAAATCGTATTCTATAGAGAAAAGTAATAGCATAGCGAGTCCGATCAAGCCGCACGTTTTGATACATTGTTTGTCTGTGTGCGACGTACGGTTATTGTGTTACTCGAAATCAAAATTTGTGTAGGAAGAGTAACAAATATAACACTAGACCGGACAATTCCCCGGGGGAAATTGTGAGAGGATGCAGTGCGCGAAGCAATTCGCTCACGCACGTTCGCTGGCCGTGAACGTGTGACCCGCAATGATGTTTCAATGCAATGATCATGTGTGTGCTCGAGACAGCAGCCATCATGAAGAAGACCTATTCAAGAGTATGACCAAAGTGACTACAGGCGGAAATTAGCATGTACTGCTATAACCTGGGACAGACATCTGTCCTTAACACAAGGATAATGTTTGATTTGTGCACTGTCCCTTTTAAAAATAAAATAAACTCTAAACTCTAAGAAGAGTGTTTGTAGTTTGTATGTACGAACAGAAGTGTTCCTAATAAAGTGGGCGGCTAAGGTGAGGCTGACACACAAGGGCTGGAGTTTTCTACTGTTTTTTTTATGAAGGACCAGGCCTCGAACAATGACAAATAACTCGACAACGGAAGCAGCTATTCACAAAATTCTTTCACAGTGAGCGCTCGAAGGGTCTCCTGAATAAAATGATGTATTTTTTTGTTTGTATTGTTAAAAATGAGGACGCTACAGGGAGTTAAAAACGAGTGACTTTTCAGCAACGTTTATACTGGGAGTCAATGAGGCCGCTCACCTGTGCTCTCCTCGCTTTGAGGCTTGTCATTCGAAAACCGTAAATCCTACCGTTTAGGTAGACACATTGTGTGAATCAGGACAAGTTTTCCTACTACTTTTGAGAAAATCATGTCTGTAGAGTGAAATTTGTGGCTGAAAACAGAGTTTAAGCGAGAAAGTTTGACCTTTTTTTTGAACCTCTCTCCACTCTGACCTTAACGAGGTCCACTGGTGTGTAACGCAATAGACACCCATTCAAAAGCCGGATTTTCTCCCAGACACCACATGGCGTTTGACCCGGGACTGATCCGAAAGTGTAGAACCTAGCAGAAAAGTTGAATGCCAGATCCACAGAGGAGAAGTTTTCCTACGTTTTAGAGTTTGAATCACGTCTCTAGGTGAAAGCATGCCAGAGCAGCGGATGTTTGAAAAACGTTGAAAAAGTGCTTTTTTTTCAATTAATTCCATCGAAATGAATGGGGTTTTTTGAGACGATTTTTTCGCGACTACGTCGCGAAAAAATCGTATTCTGTAGAGAAAAGTAATAGCATAGCGAGTCCAATCAAGCCGCACGTTTTGTTATATTGTTTGTCTGTGTGCGACGTACGGTTGTGTGACCTGCTATGAAGCTACAATGCCATGATATATGTGTGTGCTTGAGACAGCCGGCCCCTCCCCTCTGTGCTCGCTTACTGAAGCCAGTCGGCATGGTAAAGGGCCTGAGCAGGTTAAAAAACACACACAAGAGTTTGTCAGGTGTCTGCTGAATTTTGCTAAGGGACAGGCCTCGAACAATGACAAATAACTCGACAACGGAAGCAGCTATTCACAAAATTCTTTCACAGTGAGCGCTAGAAGGGTCTCCTGAATAAAATGATGTATTTTTTTGTTTGTATTGTTAAAAATGAGGACGCTACAGGGAGTTAAAAACGAGTGACTTTTCAGCAACGTTTATACTGGGAGTCAATGAGGCCGCTCACCTGTGCTCTCCTCACTTTGAGGCTTGTCATTCGAAAACCGTAAATCCTATCGTTTAGGTAGACACATTGTGTGAATCAGGACAAGTTTTCCTACTACTTTTGAGAAAATCATGTCTGTAGAGTGAAATTTGTGGCTGAAAACAGAGTTTAAGCGAGAAAGTTTGACCTTTTTTTTGAAGCCACCTACACTCTAAGCTTAATGACCCTCACTGGTGTGTAACGCAATAGACACCCATTCAAAAGCCGGATTTTCTCCCAGAAACCACATGGCGTTTGAACCGGGCCTGATCCGAAAGTGTAAAACCTAGCAGAAAAGTTGAATGCCAGATCCACAGAGGAGAAGTTCCTTACCACAAGGATAATGTTGAATTTGTGCACTGTCCCTTTTAAAAATAAAATAAACTCTAAACTCTAAGAAGAGTGTTTGTAGTTTGTATGTACGAACAGAAGTGTTCCTAATAAAGTGGGCGGCTAAGGTGAGGCTGACACACAAGGGCTGGAGTTTTCTACTGTTTTTTTTATGAAGGACCAGGCCTCGAACAATGACAAATAACTCGACAACGGAAGCAGCTATTCACAAAATTCTTTCACAGTGAGCGCTAGAAGGGTCTCCTGAATAAAATGATGTATTTTTTTGTTTGTATTGATAAAAATGAGGACGCTACAGGGAGTTAAAAACGAGTGACTTTTCTATCCCGTTTATAATGCATGTCAATGAGCTAACACACACAAGGTCTTGAATTTTGTGCTGTTTTTTACTACGGACCAGACCTCAAACAATCACAAATAACTCGACAACGAAAGCAGCTATTCACAAAATTCTTTCACAGTGAGCGCTAGAAGGGTCTCCTGAATAAAATGATGTATTTTTTTGTTTGTATTGTTAAAAATGAGGACGCTACAGGGAGTTAAAAACGAGTGACTTTTCAGCAACGTTTATACTGGGAGTCAATGAGGCCGCTCACCTGTGCTCTCCTCACTTTGAGGCTTGTCATTCAAAAACCGTAAATCCTACCGTTTAGGTAGACACATTGTGTGAATCAGGACAAGTTTTCCTACTACTTTTGAGAAAATCATGTCTGTAGAGTGAAATTTGTGGATGAAAACACGGTTTAAGCGAGAAAGTTTGAGCTTTTTTTTGAAGCCGCCTACACTCTAAGTAAACGACCCTCACTGGTGTGTAACGCAATAGACACCCATTCAAAAGCCGGATTTTCTCCCAGAAACCACATGGCGTTTGAACCGGGCCTGATCCGAAAGTGTAAAACCTAGCAGAAAAGTTGAATGCCAGATCCACAGAGGAGAAGTTTTCCTACGTTTTAGAGTTTGAATCATGTCTCTAGGTGAAAGCATGCCAGAGCAGTGGATGTTTGAAAAACATTGAAAAAGTGCTTTTTTTTCAATTAATTCCATAGAAATGAATGGGGTTTTTTGGGGCGATTTTTTCGCGACTACGTCGCGAAAAAATCGTATTCTATAGAGAAAAGTAATAGCATAGCGAGTCCGATCGAGCCGCACGTTTTGATATATTGTTTGTCTGTGTGCGACGTACGGTTATTCAGTTATTCGAAATCAAAATTTGCGTAGGAATAATAAAAATAATAATAATAAGAAGAAACACGTAGAAGAACAATAGTTGCAGTGCTTTGCACTGCAACCTATGGGCTCCCCTAGGGGAGCCCATAGGTTGCTGTGCTGCAGCACTGCATCCTAACTAGACCGGACAATTCCCCGGGGGAAATTGTGAGAGGATGCAGTGCGCGAAGCAATTCGCTCACGCATGTTCGCTGGCCGTGAACGCGTGACCCGCAATGATGTTTCAATGCAATGATCGTGTGTGTGCTCGAGACAGCAGCCATCATGAAGAAGACCTATTCAAGAGTATGACCAAAGTGACTACAGGCGGAAATTAGCATGTACTGCTATAACCTGGGACAGACATCTGTCCTTAACACAAGGGTAATGTTTAATTTGTGCACTGTCCCTTTTAAAAATAAAATAAACTCTAAACTCTAAGAAGAGTGTTTGTAGTTTGTATGTACGAACAGAAGTGTTCCTAATAAAGTGGGCGGCTAAGGTGAGGCTGACACACAAGGGCTGGAGTTTTCTACTGTTTTTTTTATGAAGGACCAGGCCTCGAACAATGACAAATAACTCGACAACGGAAGCAGCTATTCACAAAATTCTTTCACAGTGAGCGCTAGAACGGTCTCCTGAATAAAATGATGTATTTTTTTGTTTGTACTCTTAAAAATAACGACAATAGAGCGATTTAAAAACGAGTGACTTTTCTCTCATGTTTACAATGGGTTTCAATGAAGCCTGTCAGCTGCCCTGTCCTCAGTTTGACGCTTGTCATTCAAAAACAGTAAATCCTATCGTTTAGGTAGACACATTGTGTGAATCAGGACAAGTTTTCCTACAAGGATAATGTTTAATTTGTGCACTGTCCCTTTTAAAAATAAAATAAACTCTAAACTCTAAGAAGAGTGTTTGTAGTTTGTATGTACGAACAGAAGTGTTCCTAATAAAGTGGGCGGCTAAGGTGAGGCTGACACACAAGGGCTGGAGTTTTCTACTGTTTTTTTTATGAAGGACCAGGCCTCGAACAATGACAAATAACTCGACAACGGAAGCAGCTATTCACAAAATTCTTTCACAGTGAGCGCTAGAAGGGTTTCCTGAATAAAATGATGTATTTTTTTGTTTGTATTGTTAAAAATGAGGACGCTACAGGGAGTTAAAAACGAGTGACTTTTCAGCAACGTTTATACTGGGAGTCAATGAGGCCGCTCACCTGTGCTCTCCTCACTTTGAGGCTTGTCATTCAAAAACCGTAAATCCTATCGTTTAGGTAGACACATTGTGTGAATCAGGACAAGTTTTCCTACTACTTTTGAGAAAATCATGTCTGTAGAGTGAAATTTGTGGCGGAAAACACGGTTTAAGCGAGAAAGTTTGAGCTTTTTTTTGAAGCCGCCTACACTCTAAGCTTAAAGACCCTCACTGGTGTGTAACGCAATAGACACCCATTCAAAAGCCGGATTTTCTCCCAGAAACCACATGGCGTTTGAACCGGGACTGATCCGAAAGTGTAAAACCTAGCAGAAAAGTTGAATGCCAGATCCACAGAGGAGAAGTTTTCCTACGTTTTAGAGTTTGAATCATGTCTCTAGGTGAAAGCATGCCAGAGCAACGGATGTTTGAAAAACGTTGAAAAAGTGCTTTTTTTTCAATTAATTCCATAGAAATGAATGGGGTTTTTTGGGGCGATTTTTTCATGACTATGTCGCGAAAAAATCGTATTCTATAGAGAAAAGTAATGTACTGTTTGTTTGCATGTACTGCTATAACCTGGGACAGACATCTGTCCTTAACACAAGGATAATGTTTAATTTGTGCACTGTCCCTTTTAAAAATAAAATAAACTCTAAACTCTAAGAAGAGTGTTTGTAGTTTGTATGTACGAACAGAAGTGTTCCTAATAAAGTGGGCGGCTAAGGTGAGGCTGACACATCAAGGGCTGGAGTTTTCTACTGTTTTTTTATGAAGGACCAGGCCTCGAACAATGACAAATAACTCGACAACGGAAGCAGCTATTCACAAAATTCTTTCACAGTGAGCGCTAGAAGGGTCTCCTGAATAAAATGATGTATTTTTTGGTTTGTATTGTTAAAAATGAGGACGCTACAGGGAGTTAAAAACGAGTGACTTTTCAGCAACATTTATACTGGGAGTCAATGAGGCTGCTCACCTGTGCTCTCCTCACTTTGAGGCTTGTCATTCAAAAACCGTAAATCCTACCGTTTAGGTAGACACATTGTGTGAATCAGGACAAGTTTTCCTACTACTTTTGAGAAAATAATGTCTGTAGAGTGAAATTTGTGGCTGAAAACGGAGTTTAAGCGAGAAAGTTTGACCTTTTTTTTGAAGCCGCCTACACTCTAAGTTTAACGACCCTCACTGGTGTGTAACGCAATAGACACCCATTCAAAAGCCGGATTTTCTCCCAGAAACCACATGGCGTTTGAACCGGGCCTGATCCGAAAGTGTAAAACCTAGCAGAAAAGTTGAATGCCAGATCCACAGAGGAGAAGTTTTCCTACGTTTTAGAGTTTGAATCATGTCTCTAGGTGAAAGCATGCCAGAGCAGTGGATGTTTGAAAAACATTGAAAAAGTGCTTTTTTTTCAATTAATTCCATAGAAATGAATGGGGTTTTTTGGGGCGATTTTTTCGCGACTACGTCGCGAAAAAATCGTATTCTATAGAGAAAAGTAATAGCATAGCGAGTCCGATCGAGCCGCACGTTTTGATATATTGTTTGTCTGTGTGCGACGTACGGTTATTGAGTTATTCGAAATCAAAATTTGCGTAGGAATAATAAGAAGAAGAAGAAATACGTAGAAGAACAATAGTTGCAGTGCTTTGCACTGCATCCTATGGGCTCCCCTAGGGGAGCCCATAGGTTGCTGTGCTGCAGCACTGCATCCTAACTAGACCGGACAATTCCCCGGGGGAAATTGTGAGAGGATGCAGTGCGCGAAGCAATTCGCTCACGCATGTTCGCTGGCCGTGAATGTGTGACCCGCAATGATGTTTCAATGCAATGATCGTGTGTGTGCTCGAGACAGCAGCCATCATGAAGAAGACCTATTCAAGAGTATGACCAAAGTGACTACAGGCGGAAATTAGCATGTACTGCTATAACCTGGGACAGACATCTGTCCTTAACACAAGGATAATGTTTAATTTGTGCACTGTCACTTTTAAAAATAAAATAAACTCTAAACTCTAAGAAGAGTGTTTGTAGTTTGTATGTACGAACAGAAGTGTTCCTAATAAAGTGGGCGGCTAAGGTGAGGCTGACACACAAGGGCTGGAGTTTTCTACTGTTTTTTTTATGAAGGACCAGGCCTCGAACAATGACAAATAACTCGACAACGGAAGCAGCTATTCACAAAATTCTTTCACAGTGAGCGCTAGAAGGGTCTCCTGAATAAAATGATGTATTTTTTTGTTTGTACTCTTAAAAATAACGACACTAGAGCGATTTAAATACGAGTGACTTTTCACTCACGTTTATAATGTGAGTCAATGAGCTAAGAAACACAAGGTCTTGAATATTGTGCTGTGTTTTACTACGGACCAGACCTCGAACAATGACAAATAACTCGACAACGGAAGCAGCTATTCACAAAATTCTTTCACACTGAGCGCTAGAAGGGTCTCCTGAATAAAATGATGTATTTTTTTGTTTGTACTCTTTAAAATAACGACACTAGAGCGATTTAAAAACGAGTGACTTTTCACTCATGTTTATAATGTGTGTCAATGACCTAAGACACACAAGGTCTTGAATATTGTGCTGTGTTTTACTACGGACCAGACCTCGAACAATGACAAATAACTCGACAACGGAAGCAGCAATTCACAAACTTCTTTCACACTGAGCGCTAGAAGGGTCTCCTGAATAAAATGATGTATTTTTTTGTTTGTACTCTTAAAAATAACGACACTAGAGCGATTTAAAAACGAGTGACTTTTCACTCACGTTTATAATGTGAGTCAATGAGCTAAGAAACACAAGGTCTTGAATATTGTGCTGTGTTTTACTACGGACCAGACCTCGAACAATGACAAATAACTCGACAACGGAAGCAGCTATTCACAAAATTCTTTCACAGTGAGCGCTAGAACGGTCTCCTGAATAAAATTATGTATTTTTTTGTTTGTACTCTTAAAAATAACGACACTAGAGCGATTTAAAAACGAGTGACTTTTCTATCCCGTTTATAATGCATGTCAATGAGCTAAAACACACAAGGTCTTGAATTTTGGGCTGTGTTTTACTACAGACCAGACCTCGAACAATGACAAATAACTCGACAACGGAAGCAGCTATTCACAAAATTCTTTCACAGTGAGCGCTAGAAGGGTCTCCTGAATAAAATGATGTATTTTTTTGTTTGTATTGTTAAAAATGAGGACGCTACAGGGAGTTAAAAACGAGTGACTTTTCAGCAACGTTTATACTGGGAGTCAATGAGGCCGCTCACCTGTGCTCTCCTCACTTTGAGGCTTGTCATTCAAAAACCGTAAATCCTACCGTTTAGGTAGACACATTGTGTGAATCAGGACAAGTTTTCCTACTACTTTTGAGAAAATCATGTCTGTAGAGTGAAATTTGTGGATGAAAACACAGTTTAAGTGAGAAATTTTGAGCTTTTTTTTGAAGCCGCCTACACTCTGAGTTAACGAGGCGCACTGGTGTGTAACGCAATAGACACCCATTCAAAAGCCGGATTTTCTCCCAGAAACCACATGGCGTTTGAACCGGGCCTGATCCGAAAGTGTAAAACCTAGCAGAAAAGTTGAATGCCAGATCCACAGAGGAGAAGTTTTCCTACATTTTAGAGTTTGAATCATGTCTCTAGGTGAAAGCATGCCAGAGCAGCGGATGTTTGAAAAACGTTGAAAAAGTGCTTTTTTTTCAATTAATTCCATAGAAATGAATGGGGTTTTTTGGGGCGATTTTTTCGCGACTACGTCGCGAAAAAATCGTAAACTGTAGAGAAAAGTAATAGCATAGCGAGTCCGATCGAGCCGCACGTTTTGATGTATTGTTTGTCTGTGTGCGACGTACGGTTATTGAGGTATTCGAAATCAAAATTTGCGTAGGAATAATAAGTTTAATAATAATAATAAGAAGAAGAAGAAACACGTAGAAGAACAATAGTTGCAGTGCTTTGCACTGCAACCTATGGGCTCCCCTAGGGGAGCCCATAGGTTGCTGTGCTGCAGCACTGCATCCTAACTAGACCGGACAATTCCCCGGGGGAAATTGTGAGAGGATGCAGTGCGCGAAGCAATTCGCTCACGCATGTTCGCTGGCCGTGAATGTGTGACCCGCAATGATGTTTCAATGCAATGATTGTGTGTGTGCTCTAGACAGCAGCCATCATGAAGAAGAGCGATTCAAGAGCATGAACAAAGTGACTACAGGCGGAAATTAGCATGTACTGCTATAACCTGGGACAGACATCTGTCCTTACCACAAGGATAATGTTTAATTTGTGCACTGTCCCTTTTAAAAATAAAATAAACTCTAAACACTAAGAAGAGTGTTTGTAGTATGTATGTACGAACAGAAGTGTTCCTAATAAAGTGGGCGGCTAAGGTGAGGCTAAGACACACAAGGGCTGGAGTTTTCTACTGTTTTTTTATGAAGGACCAGGCCTCGAACAATAACAAATAACTCGACAACGGAAGCAGCTATTCACAAAATTCTTTCACAGTGAGCGCTAGAAGGGTCTCCTGAATAAAATGATGTATTTTTTTGTTTGTACTCTTAAAAATAACGACAATAGAGCGATTTAAAAACGAGTGACTTATCTCTCATTTTTACAATGGGTTTCAATGAAGCCTGTCAGCTGCCCTGTCCTCAGTTTGACGCTTGTCATTCAAAAACCGTAAATCCTATCGTTTAGGTAGACACATTGTGTGAATCAGGACAAGTTTTCCTACAAGGATAATGTTTAATTTGTGCACTGTCCCTTTTAAAAATAAAATAAACTCTAAACTCTAAGAAGAGTGTTTGTAGTTTGTATGTACGAACAGAAGTGTTCCTAATAAAGTGGGCGGCTAAGGTGAGGCTGACACACAAGGGCTGGAGTTTTCTACTGTTTTTTTTTATGAAGGACCAGGCCTCGAACAATGACAAATAACTCGACAACGGAAGCAGCTATTCACAAAATTCTTTCACAGTGAGCGCTAGAAGGGTCTCCTGAATAAAATGATGTATTTTTTTGTTTGTATTGTTAAAAATGACGACGCTACAGGGAGTTAAAAACGAGTGACTTTTCAGCAACGTTTATACTGGGAGTCAATGAGGCCGCTCACCTGTGCTCTCCTCACTTTGAGGCTTGTCATTCAAAAACCGTAAATCCTATCGTTTAGGTAGACACATTGTGTGAATCAGGACAAGTTTTCCTACTACTTTTGAGAAAATCATGTCTGTAGAGTGAAATTTGTGGATGAAAACACAGTTTAAGCGAGAAAGTTTGACCTTTTTTTTGAACCTCTCTCCACTCTGACCTTAACGAGGTCCACTGGTGTGTAACGCAATAGACACCCATTCAAAAGCCGGATTTTTTCCCAGAAACCACATGGCGTTTGACCCGGGACTGATCCGAAAGTGTAGAACCTAGCAGAAAAGTTGAATGCCAGATCCACAGAGGAGAAGTTTTCCTACGTTTTAGAGTTTGAATCATGCCTCTAGGTGAAAGCATGCCAGAGCAGCGGATGTTTGAAAAACGTTGGAAAAGTGCTTTTTTTTCAATTAATTCCATCGAAATGAATGGGGTTTTTTGAGACGATTTTTTCGCGACTACGTCGCGAAAAAATCGTATTCTGTAGAGAAAAGTAATAGCATAGCGAGTCCAATCAAGCCGCACGTTTTGATATATTGTTTGTCTGTGTGCGACGTACGGTTGTGTGACCTGCTATGAAGCTACAATGCCATGATTCATGTGTGTGCTTGAGACAGCCGGCCCCTCCCCTCTGTGCTCGCTTACTGTAGCCAGTCGGCATGGTAAAGGGCCTGAGCAGGTTAAAAAACACACACAAGAGTTTGTCAGGTGTCTGCTGAATTTTGCTAAGGGACAGGCCTCGAACAATGACAAATAACTCGACAACGGAAGCAGCTATTCACAAAATTCTTTCACAGTGAGCGCTAGAAGGGTTTCCTGAATAAAATGATGTATTTTTTTGTTTGTATTGTTAAAAATGAGGACGCTACAGGGAGTTAAAAACGAGTGACTTTTCAGCAACGTTTATACTGGGAGTCAATGAGGCTGCTCACCTGTGCTCTCCTCACTTTGAGGCTTGTCATTCAAAAACCGTAAATCCTATCGTTTAGGTAGACACATTGTGTGAATCAGGACAAGTTTTCCTACTACTTTTGAGAAAATAATGTCTGTAGAGTGAAATTTGTGGCTGAAAACGGAGTTTAAGCGAGAAAGTTTGACCTTTTTTTTGAAGCCGCCTACACTCTAAGTTTAACGACCCTCACTGGTGTGTAACGCAATAGACACCCATTCAAAAGCCGGATTTTCTCCCAGAAACCACATGGCGTTTGAACCGGGCCTGATCCGAAAGTGTAAAACCTAGCAGAAAAGTTGAATGCCAGATCCACAGAGGAGAAGTTTTCCTACGTTTTAGAGTTTGAATCATGTCTCTAGGTGAAAGCATGCCAGAGCAGTGGATGTTTGAAAAACATTGAAAAAGTGCTTTTTTTTCAATTAATTCCATAGAAATGAATGGGGTTTTTTGGGGCGATTTTTTCGCGACTACGTCGCGAAAAAATCGCATTCTATAGAGAAAAGTAATAGCATAGCGAGTCCGATCGAGCCGCACGTTTTGATATATTGTTTGTCTGTGTGCGACGTACGGTTATTGAGTTATTCGAAATCAAAATTTGCGTAGGAATAATAATAATAATAACTAGACCGGACAATTCCCCGGGGGAAATTGTGAGAGGATGCAGTGCGCGAAGCAATTCGGTCACGCATGTTCGCTGGCCGTGAATGTGTGACCCGCAATGATGTTTCAATGCAATGATCGTGTGTGTGCTCGAGACAGCAGCCATCATGAAGAAGACCTATTCAAGAGTATGACCAAAGTGACTACAGGCGGAAATTAGCATGTACTGCTATAACCTGGGACAGACATCTGTCCTTAACACAAGGATAATGTTTAATTTGTGCACTGTCCCTTTTAAAAATAAAATAAACTCTAAACTCTAAGAAGAGTGTTTGTAGTTTGTATGTACGAACAGAAGTGTTCCTAATAAAGTGGGCGGCTAAGGTGAGGCTGACACACAAGGGCTGGAGTTTTCTACTGTTTTTTTTATGAAGGACCAGGCCTCGAACAATGACAAATAACTCGACAACGGAAGCAGCTATTCACAAAATTCTTTCACAGTGAGCGCTAGAAGGGTCTCCTGAATAAAATGATGTATTTTTTTGTTTGTATTGTTAAAAATGAGGACGCTACAGGGAGTTAAAAACGAGTGACTTTTCAGCAACGTTTATACTGGGAGTCAATGAGGCCGCTCACCTGTGCTCTCCTCACTTTGAGGCTTGTCATTCAAAAACCGTAAATCCTATCGTTTAGGTAGACACATTGTGTGAATCAGGACAAGTTTTCCTACTACTTTTGAGAAAATCATGTCTGTAGAGTGAAATTTGTGGCTGAGAACACAGTTTAAGCGAGAAAGTTTGAGCTTTTTTTTCAAACTGTCTACACTCTGAGCTTAACGAGATTCACTGGTGTGTAACGCAATAGACACCCATTCAAAAGCCGGATTTTCTCCCGGAACCCACATGGCGTTTGAGCCGGGCCTGATCCGAAAGTGTAGAACCTAGCAGAAAAGTTGCATGACAGATCCACAGAGGAGAAGTTTTCCTACGTTTTAGAGTTTGAATCACGTCTCTAGGTGAAAGCATGCCAGAGCAGCAGACGTTTGAAAAACGTTGAAAAAGTGCTTTTTTTCAATTAATTCCATAGAAATGAATGGGGTTTTTTTGTGACGATTTTTTCGCGACTACGTCGCGAAAAAATGGTATTCTGTAGAGAAAAGGAATAGCATAGCGAGTCCGATCGAGCCGCACGTTTTGATATATTGTTTGTCTGTGTGCAACGAACGGTTATTGAGTTAATCGAAATCGAAATTTGCGTAGGATGAGTAACAAATATAACACTAGACCGGACAATTCCCCGGGGGAAATTGTGAGAGGATGCAGTGCGCGAAGCAATTCGCTCACGCATGTTCGCTGGCCGTGAATGTGTGACCCGCAATGATGTTTCAATGCAATGATCGTGTGTGTGCTCGAGACAGCAGCCATCATGAAGAAGACCTATTCAAGAGTATGACCAAAGTGACTACAGGCGGAAATTAGCATGTACTGCTATAACCTGGGACAGACATCTGTCCTTAACACAAGGATAATGTTTAATTTGTGCACTGTCCCTTTTAAAAATAAAATAAACTCTAAACTCTAAGAAGAGTGTTTGTAGTTTGTATGTACGAACAGAAGTGTTCCTAATAAAGTGGGCGGCTAAGGTGAGGCTGACACACAAGGGCTGGAGTTTTCTACTGTTTTTTTTATGAAGGACCAGGCCTCGAACAATGACAAATAACTCGACAACGGAAGCAGCTATTCACAAAATTCTTTCACAGTGAGCGCTAGAAGGGTCTCCTGAATAAAATGATGTATTTTTTTGTTTGTATTGTTAAAAATGAGGACGCTACAGGGAGTTAAAAACGAGTGACTTTTCAGCAACGTTTATACTGGGAGTCAATGAGGCCGCTCACCTGTGCTCTCCTCACTTTGAGGCTTGTCATTCAAAAACCGTAAATCCTATCGTTTAGGTAGACACATTGTGTGAATCAGGACAAGTTTTCCCACTACTTTTGAGAAAATCATGTCTGTAGAGGTAAATTTGTGGCTGAAAACAGAGTTTAAGCGAGAAAGTTTGACCTTTTTTTTGAACCTCTCTCCACTCTGACCTTAACGAGGTCCACTGGTGTGTAACGCAATAGACACCCATTCAAAAGCCGGATTTTCTCCCAGAAACCACATGGCGTTTGACCCGGGACTGATCCGAAAGTGTAGAACCTAGCAGAAAAGTTGAATGCCAGATCCACAGAGGAGAAGTTTTCCTACGTTTTAGAGTTTGAATCACGTCTCTAGGTGAAAGCATGCCAGAGCAGCGGACGTTTGAAAAACGTTGAAAAAGTGCTTTTTTTTCAATTAATTCCATAGAAATGAATGGGGTTTTTTTGGACGATTTTTTCGCGACTACGTCGCGAAAAAATCGTATTCTATAGAGAAAAGTAATAGCATAGCGAGTCCGATCAAGCCGCACGTTTTGATACATTGTTTGTCTGTGTGCGACGTACGGTTATTGTGTTACTCGAAATCAAAATTTGTGTAGGAAGAGTAACAAATATAACACTAGACCGGACAATTCCCCGGGGGAAATTGTGAGAGGATGCAGTGCGCGAAGCAATTCGCTCACGCACGTTCGCTGGCCGTGAACGTGTGACCCGCAATGATGTTTCAATGCAATGATCATGTGTGTGCTCGAGACAGCAGCCATCATGAAGAAGACCTATTCAAGAGTATGACCAAAGTGACTACAGGCGGAAATTAGCATGTACTGCTATAACCTGGGACAGACATCTGTCCTTAACACAAGGATAATGTTTGATTTGTGCACTGTCCCTTTTAAAAATAAAATAAACTCTAAACTCTAAGAAGAGTGTTTGTAGTTTGTATGTACGAACAGAAGTGTTCCTAATAAAGTGGGCGGCTAAGGTGAGGCTGACACACAAGGGCTGGAGTTTTCTACTGTTTTTTTTATGAAGGACCAGGCCTCGAACAATGACAAATAACTCGACAACGGAAGCAGCTATTCACAAAATTCTTTCACAGTGAGCGCTCGAAGGGTCTCCTGAATAAAATGATGTATTTTTTTGTTTGTATTGTTAAAAATGAGGACGCTACAGGGAGTTAAAAACGAGTGACTTTTCAGCAACGTTTATACTGGGAGTCAATGAGGCCGCTCACCTGTGCTCTCCTCGCTTTGAGGCTTGTCATTCGAAAACCGTAAATCCTACCGTTTAGGTAGACACATTGTGTGAATCAGGACAAGTTTTCCTACTACTTTTGAGAAAATCATGTCTGTAGAGTGAAATTTGTGGCTGAAAACAGAGTTTAAGCGAGAAAGTTTGACCTTTTTTTTGAACCTCTCTCCACTCTGACCTTAACGAGGTCCACTGGTGTGTAACGCAATAGACACCCATTCAAAAGCCGGATTTTCTCCCAGACACCACATGGCGTTTGACCCGGGACTGATCCGAAAGTGTAGAACCTAGCAGAAAAGTTGAATGCCAGATCCACAGAGGAGAAGTTTTCCTACGTTTTAGAGTTTGAATCACGTCTCTAGGTGAAAGCATGCCAGAGCAGCGGATGTTTGAAAAACGTTGAAAAAGTGCTTTTTTTTCAATTAATTCCATCGAAATGAATGGGGTTTTTTGAGACGATTTTTTCGCGACTACGTCGCGAAAAAATCGTATTCTGTAGAGAAAAGTAATAGCATAGCGAGTCCAATCAAGCCGCACGTTTTGTTATATTGTTTGTCTGTGTGCGACGTACGGTTGTGTGACCTGCTATGAAGCTACAATGCCATGATATATGTGTGTGCTTGAGACAGCCGGCCCCTCCCCTCTGTGCTCGCTTACTGAAGCCAGTCGGCATGGTAAAGGGCCTGAGCAGGTTAAAAAACACACACAAGAGTTTGTCAGGTGTCTGCTGAATTTTGCTAAGGGACAGGCCTCGAACAATGACAAATAACTCGACAACGGAAGCAGCTATTCACAAAATTCTTTCACAGTGAGCGCTAGAAGGGTCTCCTGAATAAAATGATGTATTTTTTTGTTTGTATTGTTAAAAATGAGGACGCTACAGGGAGTTAAAAACGAGTGACTTTTCAGCAACGTTTATACTGGGAGTCAATGAGGCCGCTCACCTGTGCTCTCCTCACTTTGAGGCTTGTCATTCGAAAACCGTAAATCCTATCGTTTAGGTAGACACATTGTGTGAATCAGGACAAGTTTTCCTACTACTTTTGAGAAAATCATGTCTGTAGAGTGAAATTTGTGGCTGAAAACAGAGTTTAAGCGAGAAAGTTTGACCTTTTTTTTGAAGCCACCTACACTCTAAGCTTAATGACCCTCACTGGTGTGTAACGCAATAGACACCCATTCAAAAGCCGGATTTTCTCCCAGAAACCACATGGCGTTTGAACCGGGCCTGATCCGAAAGTGTAAAACCTAGCAGAAAAGTTGAATGCCAGATCCACAGAGGAGAAGTTCCTTACCACAAGGATAATGTTGAATTTGTGCACTGTCCCTTTTAAAAATAAAATAAACTCTAAACTCTAAGAAGAGTGTTTGTAGTTTGTATGTACGAACAGAAGTGTTCCTAATAAAGTGGGCGGCTAAGGTGAGGCTGACACACAAGGGCTGGAGTTTTCTACTGTTTTTTTTATGAAGGACCAGGCCTCGAACAATGACAAATAACTCGACAACGGAAGCAGCTATTCACAAAATTCTTTCACAGTGAGCGCTAGAAGGGTCTCCTGAATAAAATGATGTATTTTTTTGTTTGTATTGATAAAAATGAGGACGCTACAGGGAGTTAAAAACGAGTGACTTTTCTATCCCGTTTATAATGCATGTCAATGAGCTAACACACACAAGGTCTTGAATTTTGTGCTGTTTTTTACTACGGACCAGACCTCAAACAATCACAAATAACTCGACAACGAAAGCAGCTATTCACAAAATTCTTTCACAGTGAGCGCTAGAAGGGTCTCCTGAATAAAATGATGTATTTTTTTGTTTGTATTGTTAAAAATGAGGACGCTACAGGGAGTTAAAAACGAGTGACTTTTCAGCAACGTTTATACTGGGAGTCAATGAGGCCGCTCACCTGTGCTCTCCTCACTTTGAGGCTTGTCATTCAAAAACCGTAAATCCTACCGTTTAGGTAGACACATTGTGTGAATCAGGACAAGTTTTCCTACTACTTTTGAGAAAATCATGTCTGTAGAGTGAAATTTGTGGATGAAAACACGGTTTAAGCGAGAAAGTTTGAGCTTTTTTTTGAAGCCGCCTACACTCTAAGTAAACGACCCTCACTGGTGTGTAACGCAATAGACACCCATTCAAAAGCCGGATTTTCTCCCAGAAACCACATGGCGTTTGAACCGGGCCTGATCCGAAAGTGTAAAACCTAGCAGAAAAGTTGAATGCCAGATCCACAGAGGAGAAGTTTTCCTACGTTTTAGAGTTTGAATCATGTCTCTAGGTGAAAGCATGCCAGAGCAGTGGATGTTTGAAAAACATTGAAAAAGTGCTTTTTTTTCAATTAATTCCATAGAAATGAATGGGGTTTTTTGGGGCGATTTTTTCGCGACTACGTCGCGAAAAAATCGTATTCTATAGAGAAAAGTAATAGCATAGCGAGTCCGATCGAGCCGCACGTTTTGATATATTGTTTGTCTGTGTGCGACGTACGGTTATTCAGTTATTCGAAATCAAAATTTGCGTAGGAATAATAAAAATAATAACTAGACCGGACAATTCCCCGGGGGAAATTGTGAGAGGATGCAGTGCGCGAAGCAATTCGCTCACGCATGTTCGCTGGCCGTGAATGTGTGACCCGCAATGATGTTTCAATGCAATGATTGTGTGTGTGCTCGAGACAGCAGCCATCATGAAGAAGACCTATTCAAGAGTATGACCAAAGTGACTACAGGCGGAAATTAGCATGTACTGCTATAACCTGGGACAGACATCTGTCCTTACCACAAGGATAATGTTTAATTTGTGCACTGTCCCTTTTAAAAATAAAATAAACTCTAAACTCTAAGAAGAGTGTTTGTAGGTTGTATGTACGAACAGAAGTGTTCCTAATAAAGTGGGCGGCTAAGGTGAGGCCTGTCGGCTGCCCTCCTCTCAGTTTCTCAGAGCAGCGGATGTTTGAAAAAGTGCTTTTTTTTCCAATTAATTCCATAGAAATGAATGGGTTTTTTTTGGGACAAGTGTGACTACTACTTTTGAGAAAATTATGTCTGTAGTGTGAAATTTGTGGCTGAAAACAGTTTAAGTTTGAAATTTTGAGCATGATGTGTGTGTTCTTGAGACAGCTTTTCCCTCTGCCCCGTCACTGGCCCCAATTGGCATGGTGATGGGCCTGAACAGGAGAGTTAAGAAACACACACAAGATTATGTCAGGTGTCTGCTGTAAATTGCTATGGACCAGGCCTCGAACAATGACAAATAACTCGACAACGGAAGCAGCTATTCACAAAATTCTTTCACAGTGAGCGCTAGAAGGGTCTCCTGAATAAAATGATGTATTTTTTTGTTTGTATTGTTAAAAATGAGGACGCTACAGGGAGTTAAAAACGAGTGACTTTTCAGCAACGTTTATACTGGGAGTCAATGAGGCCGCTCACCTGTGCTCTCCTCACTTTGAGGCTTGTCATTCAAAAACCGTAAATCCTATCGTTTAGGTAGACACATTGTGTGAATCAGGACAAGTTTTCCTACTACTTTTGAGAAAATCATGTCTGTAGAGTGAAATTTGTGGCTGAAAACAGAGTTTAAGCGAGAAAGTTTGACCTTTTTTTTGAACCTCTCTCCACTCTGACCTTAACGAGGTCCACTGGTGTGTAACGCAATAGACACCCATTCAAAAGCCGGATTTTCTCCCAGAAACCACATGGCGTTTGAACCGGGCCTGATCCGAAAGTGTAAAACCTAGCAGAAAAGTTGAATGCCAGATCCACAGAGGAGAAGTTTTCCTACGTTTTAGAGTTTGAATCATGTCTCTAGGTGAAAGCATGCCAGAGCAGCGGATGTTTGAAAAACATTGAAAAAGTGCTTTTTTTCAATTAATTCCATAGAAATGAATGGGGTTTTTTGGGGCGATTTTTTCGCGACTACGTCGCGAAAAAATCGTATTCTATAGAGAAAAGTAATAGCATAGCGAGTCCGATCGAGCCGCACGTTTTGATATATTGTTTGTCTGTGTGCGACGTACGGTTGTGTGACCTGCTATGAAGCTACAATGCCATGATTTGTGTGCTTGAGACAGCCGGCCCCTCCCCTCTGTGCTCGCTTACTGAAGCCAGTAAACATGGTGACAGGCCTGAGCAGGTTATGAAACACACACAAGATTTTATCAGGTGTCTGCTGTAAATTGCTATGGACCAGGCCTCGAACAATGACAAATAACTCGACAACGGAAGCAGCTATTCACAAAATTCTTTCACAGTGAGCGCTAGAAGGGTCTCCTGAATAAAATGATGTATTTTTTTGTTTGTATTGTTAAAAATGAGGACGCTACAGGGAGTTAAAAACGAGTGACTTTTCAGCAACGTTTATACTGGGAGTCAATGAGGCCGCTCACCTGTGCTCTCCTCGCTTTGAGGCTTGTCATTCAAAAACCGTAAATCCTACCGTTTAGGTAGACACATTGTGTGAATCAGGACAAGTTTTCCTACTACTTTTGAGAAAATCATGTCTGTAGAGTGAAATTTGTGGATGAAAACACAGTTTAAGTGAGAAATTTTGAGCTTTTTTTTGAAGCCACCTACACTCTGAGTTAATGAGGCGCACTGGTGTGTAACGCAATAGACACCCATTCAAAAGCCGGATTTTCTCCCAGAAACCACATGGCGTTTGAACCGGGCCTGATCCGAAAGTGTAAAACCTAGCAGAAAAGTTGAATGCCAGATCCACAGAGGAGAAGTTTTCCTACGTTTTAGAGTTTGAATCATGTCTCTAGGTGAAAGCATGCCAGAGCAGTGGATGTTTGAAAAACATTGAAAAAGTGCTTTTTTTTCAATTAATTCCATAGAAATGAATGGGGTTTTTTGGGGCGATTTTTTCGCGACTACGTCGCGACAAAATCGTATTCTATAGAGAAAAGTAATAGCATAGCGAGTCCGATCGAGCCGCACGTTTTGATATATTGTTTGTCTGTGTGCGACGTACGGTTATTGAGTTAATCGAAATCAAAATTTGCGTAGGAATAATAAATACTAGACCGGACAATTCCCCGGGGGAAATTGTGAGAGGATGCAGTGCGCGAAGCAATTCGCTCACGCATGTTCGCTGGCCGTGAACGCGTGACCCGCAATGATGTTTCAATGCAATGATCGTGTGTGTGCTCGAGACAGCAGCCATCATGAAGAAGACCTATTCAAGAGTATGACCAAAGTGACTACAGGCGGAAATTAGCATGTACTGCTATAACCTGGGACAGACATCTGTCCTTAACACAAGGATAATGTTTAATTTGTGCACTGTCCCTTTTAAAAATAAAATAAACTCTAAACTCTAAGAAGAGTGTTTGTAGTTTGTATGTACGAACAGAAGTGTTCCTAATAAAGTGGGCGGCTAAGGTGAGGCTGACACACAAGGGCTGGAGTTTTCTACTGTTTTTTTCATGAAGGACCAGGCCTCGAACAATGACAAATAACTCGACAACGGAAGCAGCTATTCACAAAATTCTTTCACCGTGAGCGCTAGAAGGGTCTCCTGAATAAAATGATGTATTTTTTTGTTTGTATTGTTAAAAATGAGGACGCTACAGGGAGTTAAAAACGAGTGACTTTTCAGCAACGTTTATACTGGGAGTCAATGAGGCCGCTCACCTGTGCTCTCCTCACTTTGAGGCTTGTCATTCAAAAACCGTAAATCCTATCGTTTAGGTAGACACATTGTGTGAATCAGGACAAGTTTTCCTACTACTTTTGAGAAAATCATGTCTGTAGAGTGAAATTTGTGGCGGAAAACACGGTTTAAGCGAGAAAGTTTGAGCTTTTTTTTGAAGCCGCCTACACTCTAAGCGTAACGACCCTCACTGGTGTGTAACGCAATAGACACCCATTCAAAAGCCGGATTTTCTCCCAGAAACCACATGGCGTTTGAACCGGGACTGATCCGAAAGTGTAAAACCTAGCAGAAAAGTTGAATGCCAGATCCACAGAGGAGAAGTTTTCCTACGTTTTAGAGTTTGAATCATGTCTCTAGGTGAAAGCATGCCAGAGCAACGGATGTTTGAAAAACGTTGAAAAAGTGCTTTTTTTTCAATTAATTCCATAGAAATGAATGGGGTTTTTTGGGGCGATTTTTTCACGACTACGTCGCGAAAAAATCGTATTCTATAGAGAAAAGTAATGTACTGTTTGTTTGCATGTACTGCTATAACCTGGGACAGACATCTGTCCTTAACACAAGGATAATGTTTAATTTGTGCACTGTCCCTTTTAAAAATAAAATAAACTCTAAACTCTAAGAAGAGTGTTTGTAGTTTGTATGTACGAACAGAAGTGTTCCTAATAAAGTGGGCGGCTAAGGTGAGGCTGACACATCAAGGGCTGGAGTTTTCTACTGTTTTTTTATGAAGGACCAGGCCTCGAACAATGACAAATAACTCGACAACGGAAGCAGCTATTCACAAAATTCTTTCACAGTGAGCGCTAGAAGGGTCTCCTGAATAAAATGATGTATTTTTTTGTTTGTATTGTTAAAAATGAGGACGCTACAGGGAGTTAAAAACGAGTGACTTTTCAGCAACATTTATACTGGGAGTCAATGAGGCCGCTCACCTGTGCTCTCCTCACTTTGAGGCTTGTCATTCAAAAACCGTAAATCCTACCGTTTAGGTAGACACATTGTGTGAATCAGGACAAGTTTTCCTACTACTTTTGAGAAAATCATGTCTGTAGAGTGAAATTTGTGGCTGAAAACGGAGTTTAAGCGAGAAAGTTTGACCTTTTTTTTGAAGCCGCCTACACTCTAAGTTTAACGACCCTCACTGGTGTGTAACGCAATAGACACCCATTCAAAAGCCGGATTTTCTCCCAGAAACCACATGGCGTTTGAACCGGGCCTGATCCGAAAGTGTAAAACCTAGCAGAAAAGTTGAATGCCAGATCCACAGAGGAGAAGTTTTCCTACGTTTTAGAGTTTGAATCATGTCTCTAGGTGAAAGCATGCCAGAGCAGTGGATGTTTGAAAAACATTGAAAAAGTGCTTTTTTTTCAATTAATTCCATAGAAATGAATGGGGTTTTTTGGGGCGATTTTTTCGCGACTACGTCGCGAAAAAATCGTATTCTACAGAGAAAAGTAATAGCATAGCGAGTCCGATCGAGCCGCACGTTTTGATATATTGTTTGTCTGTGTGCGACGTACGGTTATTGAGTTATTCGAAATCAAAATTTGCGTAGGAATAATAAGAAGAAGAAGAAATACGTAGAAGAACAATAGTTGCAGTGCTTTGCACTGCAACCTATGGGCTCCCCTAGGGGAGCCCATAGGTTGCTGTGCTGCAGCACTGCATCCTAACTAGACCGGACAATTCCCCGGGGGAAATTGTGAGAGGATGCAGTGCGCGAAGCAATTCGCTCACGCATGTTCGCTGGCCGTGAACGCGTGACCCGCAATGATGTTTCAATGCAATGATCGTGTGTGTGCTCGAGACAGCAGCCATCATGAAGAAGACCTATTCAAGAGTATGACCAAAGTGACTACAGGCGGAAATTAGCATGTACTGCTATAACCTGGGACAGACATCTGTCCTTAACACAAGGATAATGTTTAATTTGTGCACTGTCCCTTTTAAAAATAAAATAAACTCTAAACTCTAAGAAGAGTGTTTGTAGTTTGTATGTACGAACAGAAGTGTTCCTAATAAAGTGGGCGGCTAAGGTGAGGCTGACACACAAGGGCTGGAGTTTTCTACTGTTTTTTTCATGAAGGACCAGGCCTCGAACAATGACAAATAACTCGACAACGGAAGCAGCTATTCACAAAATTCTTTCACCGTGAGCGCTAGAAGGGTCTCCTGAATAAAATGATGTATTTTTTTGTTTGTATTGTTAAAAATGAGGACGCTACAGGGAGTTAAAAACGAGTGACTTTTCAGCAACGTTTATACTGGGAGTCAATGAGGCCGCTCACCTGTGCTCTCCTCACTTTGAGGCTTGTCATTCAAAAACCGTAAATCCTATCGTTTAGGTAGACACATTGTGTGAATCTGGACAAGTTTTCCTACTACTTTTGAGAAAATCATGTCTGTAGAGTGAAATTTGTGGCGGAAAACACGGTTTAAGCGAGAAAGTTTGAGCTTTTTTTTGAAGCCGCCTACACTCTAAGCGTAACGACCCTCACTGGTGTGTAACGCAATAGACACCCATTCAAAAGCCGGATTTTCTCCCAGAAACCACATGGCGTTTGAACCGGGACTGATCCGAAAGTGTAAAACCTAGCAGAAAAGTTGAATGCCAGATCCACAGAGGAGAAGTTTTCCTACGTTTTAGAGTTTGAATCATGTCTCTAGGTGAAAGCATGCCAGAGCAACGGATGTTTGAAAAACGTTGAAAAAGTGCTTTTTTTTCAATTAATTCCATAGAAATGAATGGGGTTTTTTGGGGCGATTTTTTCACGACTACGTCGCGAAAAAATCGTATTCTATAGAGAAAAGTAATGTACTGTTTGTTTGCATGTACTGCTATAACCTGGGACAGACATCTGTCCTTAACACAAGGATAATGTTTAATTTGTGCACTGTCCCTTTTAAAAATAAAATAAACTCTAAACTCTAAGAAGAGTGTTTGTAGTTTGTATGTACGAACAGAAGTGTTCCTAATAAAGTGGGCGGCTAAGGTGAGGCTGACACATCAAGGGCTGGAGTTTTCTACTGTTTTTTTATGAAGGACCAGGCCTCGAACAATGACAAATAACTCGACAACGGAAGCAGCTATTCACAAAATTCTTTCACAGTGAGCGCTAGAAGGGTCTCCTGAATAAAATGATGTATTTTTTTGTTTGTATTGTTAAAAATGAGGACGCTACAGGGAGTTAAAAACGAGTGACTTTTCAGCAACATTTATACTGGGAGTCAATGAGGCCGCTCACCTGTGCTCTCCTCACTTTGAGGCTTGTCATTCAAAAACCGTAAATCCTACCGTTTAGGTAGACACATTGTGTGAATCAGGACAAGTTTTCCTACTACTTTTGAGAAAATCATGTCTGTAGAGTGAAATTTGTGGCTGAAAACGGAGTTTAAGCGAGAAAGTTTGACCTTTTTTTTGAAGCCGCCTACACTCTAAGTTTAACGACCCTCACTGGTGTGTAACGCAATAGACACCCATTCAAAAGCCGGATTTTCTCCCAGAAACCACATGGCGTTTGAACCGGGCCTGATCCGAAAGTGTAAAACCTAGCAGAAAAGTTGAATGCCAGATCCACAGAGGAGAAGTTTTCCTACGTTTTAGAGTTTGAATCATGTCTCTAGGTGAAAGCATGCCAGAGCAGTGGATGTTTGAAAAACATTGAAAAAGTGCTTTTTTTTCAATTAATTCCATAGAAATGAATGGGGTTTTTTGGGGCGATTTTTTCGCGACTACGTCGCGAAAAAATCGTATTCTACAGAGAAAAGTAATAGCATAGCGAGTCCGATCGAGCCGCACGTTTTGATATATTGTTTGTCTGTGTGCGACGTACGGTTATTGAGTTATTCGAAATCAAAATTTGCGTAGGAATAATAAGAAGAAGAAGAAGAAGAAGAAATACGTAGAAGAACAATAGTTGCAGTGCTTTGCACTGCAACCTATGGGCTCCCCTAGGGGAGCCCATAGGTTGCTGTGCTGCAGCACTGCATCCTAACTAGACCGGACAATTCCCCGGGGGAAATTGTGAGAGGATGCAGTGCGCGAAGCAATTCGCTCACGCATGTTCGCTGGCCGTGAATGTGTGACCCGCAATGATGTTTCAATGCAATGATCGTGTGTGTGCTCGAGACAGCAGCCATCATGAAGAAGACCTATTCAAGAGTATGACCAAAGTGACTACAGGCGGAAATTAGCATGTACTGCTATAACCTGGGACAGACATCTGTCCTTAACACAAGGATAATGTTTAATTTGTGCACTGTCCCTTTTAAAAATGAAATAAACTCTAAACTCTAAGAAGAGTGTTTGTAGTTTGTATGTACGAACAGAAGTGTTCCTAATAAAGTGGGCGGCTAAGGTGAGGCTGACACACAAGGGCTGGAGTTTTCTACTGTTTTTTTTATGAAGGACCAGGCCTCGAACAATGACAAATAACTCGACAACGGAAGCAGCTATTCACAAAATTCTTTCACAGTGAGCGCTAGAAGGGTCTCCTGAATAAAATGATGTATTTTTTTGTTTGTATTGTTAAAAATGAGGACGCTACAGGGAGTTAAAAACGAGTGACTTTTCAGCAACGTTTATACTGGGAGTCAATGAGGCCGCTCACCTGTGCTCTCCTCACTTTGAGGCTTGTCATTCAAAAACCGTAAATCCTATCGTTTAGGTAGACACATTGTGTGAATCAGGACAAGTTTTCCTACTACTTTTGAGAAAATCATGTCTGTAGAGTGAAATTTGTGGCTGAAAACACGGTTTAAAAATAAAATAAACTCTAAACTCTAAGAAGAGTGTTTGTAGTTTGTATGTACGAACAGAAGTGTTCCTAATAATGTGGGCGGCTAAGGTGAGGCTGACACACAAGGGCTGGAGTTTTCTACTGTTTTTTTTATGAAGGACCAGGCCTCGAACAATGACAAATAACTCGACAACGGAAGCAGCTATTCACAAAATTCTTTCACAGTGAGCGCTAGAAGGGTCTCCTGAATAAAATGATGTATTTTTTTGTTTGTATTGTTAAAAATAAGGACGCTACAGGGAGTTAAAAACGAGTGACTTTTCAGCAACGTTTATACTGGGAGTCAATGAGGCCGCTCACCTGTGCTCTCCTCACTTTGAGGCTTGTCATTCAAAAACCGTAAATCCTATCGTTTAGGTAGACACATTGTGTGAATCAGGACAAGTTTTCCTACTACTTTTGAGAAAATCATGTCTGTAGAGTGAAATTTGTGGCTGAAAACACGGTTTAAAAATAAAATAAACTCTAAACTCTAAGAAGAGTGTTTGTAGTTTGTATGTACGAACAGAAGTGTTCCTAATAATGTGGGCGGCTAAGGTGAGGCTGACACACAAGGGCTGGAGTTTTCTACTGTTTTTTTTATGAAGGACCAGGCCTCGAACAATGACAAATAACTCGACAACGGAAGCAGCTATTCACAAAATTCTTTCACAGTGAGCGCTAGAAGGGTCTCCTGAATAAAATGATGTATTTTTTTGTTTGTATTGTTAAAAATGAGGACGCTACAGGGAGTTAAAAACGAGTGACTTTTCAGCAACGTTTATACTGGGAGACAATGAGGCCGCTCACCTGTGCTCTCCTCACTTTGAGGCTTGTCATTCGAAAACCGTAAATCCTATCGTTTAGGTAGACACATTGTGTGAATCAGGACAAGTTTTCCTACTACTTTTGAGAAAATCATGTCTGTAGAGTGTAATTTGTGGCTGAAAACACGGTTTAAGAGAGAAAGTTTGAGCTTTTTTTTGAAGCCGCCTACACTCTAAGATTAACGACCATCACTGGTGTGTAACGCAATAGACACCCATTCAAAAGCCGGATTTTCTCCCAGAACTCACATCGTGTTTGAGCCGGGCCTGATCCGAAAGTGTAGAACCTTGCAGAAAAGTTGAATGCCAGATCCACAGAGGAGAAGTTTTCCTACGTTTTAGAGTTTGAATCACGTCTCTAGGTTAAAGCATGCCAGAGCAGCGGACGTTTGAAAAACGTTGAAAAAGTGCTTTTTTTTCAATTAATTCCATAGAAATGAATGGGGTTTTTTGGGGCGATTTTTTCGCGACTACGTCGCGAAAAAATCGTATTCTGTAGAGAAAAGTAATAGCATAGCGAGTCCGATCGAGCCGCACATTTTAATATATTGTTTGTCTGTGTGCGATGTACGGTTATTGAGTTACTCGAAATCGAAATTTGTGTAGGAAGAGTAACAAATATAACACTAGACTGGACAATTCCCCGGGGGAAATTGTGAGAGGATGCAGTGCGCGAAGCAATTCGGTCACGCATGTTTGCTGGCCGTGAATGTGTGACCCGCAATGATGTTTCAATGCAATGATTGTGTGTGTGCTCGAGACAGCAGCCGTCATGAAGAAGAGCTATTCAAGAGCATGAACAAAGTGACTACAGGCGGAAATTAGCATGTACTGCTATAACCTGGGACAGACATCTGTCCTTACCACAAGGATAATGTTTAATTTGTGCACTGTCCCTTTTAAAAATAAAATAAACTCTAAACTCTAAGAAGAGTGTTTGTAGTTTGTATGTACGAACAGAAGTGTTCCTAATAAAGTGGGCGGCTAAGGTGAGGCTAAGACACACAAGGGCTGGAGTTTTCTACTGTTTTTTTATGAAGGACCAGGCCTCGAACAATGACAAATAACTCGACAACGGAAGCAGCTATTCACAAAATTCTTTCACACTGAGCGCTAGAAGGGTCTCCTGAATAGACTGATGTAATTTTTTTGTCTGTCTTGTTAAAAATGAGGACGCTACAGGGAGTTAAAAACGAGTGACTTTTCAGCAACGTTTATAATGGGAGTCAATGAGGCCGCTCACCTGTGCTCTCCTCACTTTGAGGCTTGTCATTCAAAAACCGTAAATAATATCGTTTAGGTAGACACATTGTGTGAATCAGGACAAGTTTTCCTACTACTTTTGAGAAAATCATGTCTGTAGAGTGAAATTTGTGGCTGAAAACAGAGTTTAAGCGAGAAAGTTTGACCTTTTTTTTGAACCTCTCTCCACTCTGACCTTAACGAGGTCCACTGGTGTGTAACGCAATAGACACCCATTCAAAAGCCGGATTTTCTCCCAGAAACCACATGGCGTTTGACCCGGGACTGATCCGAAAGTGTAGAACCTTGCAGAAAAGTTGAATGCCAGATCCACAGAGGAGAAGTTTTCCTACGTTTTAGAGTTTGAATCACGTCTCTAGGTGAAAGCATGCCAGAGCAGTGGACGTTTGAAAAACGTTGAAAAAGTGCTTTTTTTTCAATTAATTCCATAGAAATGAATGGGGTTTTTTTGGACGATTTTTTTGCGACTACTTCGCGAAAAAATCGTATTCTATAGAGAAAAGTAATAGCATAGCGAGTCCGATCGAGCCGCACGTTTTGATATATTGTTTGTCTGTGTGCGACGTACGATTATTGTGTTACTCGAAATCAAAATTTGTGTAGGAAGAGTAACAAATATAACACTAGACCGGACAATTCCCCGGGGGAAATTGTGAGAGGATGCAGTGCGCGAAGCAATTCGGTCACGCACGTTTGCTGGCCGTGAATGTGTGACCCGCAATGATGTTTCAACGCAATGATTATGTGTGTGCTTGAGACAGCAGCCGTCATGAAGAAGAGCCATTCAAGACTATAACCAAAGTGACTACAGGCGGAAATTAGCATGTACTGCTATAACCTGGGACAGACATCTGTCCTTACCACAAGGATAATGTTTAATTTGTGCACTGTCCCTTTTAAAAATAAAATAAACTCTAAACACTAAGAAGAGTGTTTGTAGGTTGTATGTACGAACAGAAGTGTTCCTAATAAAGTGGGCGGCTAAGGTGAGGCTAAGACACACAAGGGCTGGAGTTTTCTACTGTTTTTTTTATGAAGGACCAGGCCTCGAACAATGACAAATAACTCGACAACGGAAGCAGCTATTCACAAAATTCTTTCACAGTGAGCGCTAGAAGGGTCTCCTGAATAAAATTATGTATTTTTTTGTTTGTACTCTTAAAAATAACGACACTAGAGCGATTTAAAAACGAGTGACTTTTCTCTCACGTTTACAATGGGTTTCAATGAAGCCTGTCAGCTGCCCTGTCCTCAGTTTGACGCTTGTCATTCAAAAACCGTAAATCCTATCGTTTAGGTAGACACATTGTGTGAATCAGGACAAGTTTTCCTACTACTTTTGAGAAAATCATGTCTGTAGAGTGAAATTTGTGGCTGAAAACACGGTTTAAAAATAAAATAAACTCTAAACTCTAAGAAGAGTGTTTGTAGTTTGTATGTACGAACAGAAGTGTTCCTAATAAAGTGGGCGGCTAAGGTGAGGCTGACACACAAGGGCTGGAGTTTTCTACTGTTTTTTTTATGAAGGACCAGGCCTCGAACAATGACAAATAACTCGACAACGGAAGCAGCTATTCACAAAATTCTTTCACAGTGAGCGCTAGAAGGGTCTCCTGAATAAAATGATGTATTTTTTTGTTTGTATTGTTAAAAATGAGGACGCTACAGGGAGTTAAAAACGAGTGACTTTTCAGCAACGTTTATACTGGGAGTCAATGAGGCCGCTCACCTGTGCTCTCCTCACTTTGAGGCTTGTCATTCAAAAACCGTAAATCCTATCGTTTAGGTAGACACATTGTGTGAATCAGGACAAGTTTTCCTACTACTTTTGAGAAAATCATGTCTGTAGAGTGAAATTTGTGGCTGAAAACAGAGTTTAAGCGAGAAAGTTTGAGCTTTTTTTTGAAGCCGCCTACACTCTAAGCTTAAGGACCCTCACTGGTGTGTAACGCAATAGACACCCATTCAAAAGCCGGATTTTCTCCCAGAAACCACATGGCGTTTGAACCGGGCCTGATCCGAAAGTGTAAAACCTAGCAGAAAAGTTGAATGCCAGATCCACAGAGGAGAAGTTTTCCTACGTTTTAGAGTTTGAATCATGTCTCTAGGTGAAAGCATTCCAGAGCAGCGGATGTTTGAAAAACGTTGAAAAAGTGCTTTTTTTTTCAATTAATTCCATAGAAATGAATGGGGTTTTTTTGGGACAAGTGTGACTACTACTTTTGAGAAAATTATGTCTGTAGTGTTAAATTTGTGGCTGAAAACAGTTTAAGTTTGAAATTTTGAGCATGATGTGTGTGTTCTTGAGACAGCTTTTCCCTCTGCCCCGTCACTGGCCCCAATTGGCATGGTGATGGGCCTGAACAGGAGAGTTAAGAAACACACACAAGATTATGTCAGGTGTCTGCTGTAAATTGCTATGGACCAGGCCTCGAACAATGACAAATAACTCGACAACGGAAGCAGCTATTCACAAAATTCTTTCACAGTGAGCGCTAGAAGGGTCTCCTGAATAAAATGATGTATTTTTTTGTTTGTATTGTTAAAAATGAGGACGCTACAGGGAGTTAAAAACGAGTGACTTTTCAGCAACATTTATACTGGGAGTCAATGAGGCCGCTCACCTGTGCTCTCCTCACTTTGAGGCTTGTCATTCAAAAACCGTAAATCCTACCGTTTAGGTAGACACATTGTGTGAATCAGGACAAGTTTTCCTACTACTTTTGAGAAAATAATGTCTGTAGAGTGAAATTTGTGGCTGAAAACGGAGTTTAAGCGAGAAAGTTTGACCTTTTTTTTGAAGCCGCCTACACTCTAAGTTTAACGACCCTCACTGGTGTGTAACGCAATAGACACCCATTCAAAAGCCGGATTTTCTCCCAGAAACCACATGGCGTTTGAACCGGGCCTGATCCGAAAGTGTAAAACCTAGCAGAAAAGTTGAATGCCAGATCCACAGAGGAGACGTTTTCCTACGTTTTAGAGTTTGAATCATGTCTCTAGGTGAAAGCATGCCAGAGCAGTGGATGTTTGAAAAACATTGAAAAAGTGCTTTTTTTTCAATTAATTCCATAGAAATGAATGGGGTTTTTTGGGGCGATTTTTTCGCGACTACGTCGCGAAAAAATCGTATTCTATAGAGAAAAGTAATAGCATAGCGAGTCCGATCGAGCCGCACGTTTTGATATATTGTTTGTCTGTGTGCGACGTACGGTTATTGAGTTATTCGAAATCAAAATTTGCGTAGGAATAATAAGAAGAAGAAGAAATACGTAGAAGAACAATAGTTGCAGTGCTTTGCACTGCAACCTATGGGCTCCCCTAGGGGAGCCCATAGGTTGCTGTGCTGCAGCACTGCATCCTAACTAGACCGGACAATTCCCCGGGGGAAATTGTGAGAGGATGCAGTGCGCGAAGCAATTCGGTCACGCGTGTTCGCTGGCCGTGAATGTGTGACCCGCAATGATGTTTCAATGCAATGATCGTGTGTGTGCTCGAGACAGCAGTCGTCATGAAGAAGAGCTTTTCAAGAGTATGAACAAAGTGACTACAGGCGGAAATTAGCATGTACTGCTATAACCTGGGACAGACATCTGTCCTTACCACAAGGATAATGTTTAATTTGTGCACTGTCCCTTTTAAAATTAAAATAAACTCTAAACTCTAAGAAGAGTGTTTGTAGTTTGTATGTACGAACAGAAGTGTTCCTAATAAAGTGGGCGGCTAAGGTGAGGCTAAGACACACAAGGGCTGGAGTTTTCTACTGTTTTTTTTATGAAGGACCAGGCCTCGAACAATGACAAATAACTCGACAACGGAAGCAGCTATTCACAAAATTCTTTCACACTGAGCGCTAGAAGGGTCTCCTGAATAAAATGATGTATTTTTTTGTTTGTACTCTTAAAAATAACGACAGTAGAGCGATTTAAAAACGAGTGACATTTCTCTCACGTTTACAATGGGTTTCAATGAAGCCTGTCAGCTGCCCTGTCCTCAGTTTGACGCTTGTCATTCAAAAACCGTAAATCCTATCGTTTAGGTAGACACATTGTGTGAATCAGGACAAGTTTTCCTACTACTTTTGAGAAAATCATGTCTGTAGAGTGAAATTTGTGGCTGAAAACAGAGTTTAAGCGAGAAAGTTTGACCTTTTTTTTGAACCTCTCTCCACTCTGAGCTTAACGAGGTCCACTGGTGTGTAACGCAATAGACACCCATAAAAAGCCGGATTTTCTCCCGGAACCAACATGGCGTTTGAGCCGGGACTGATCCGAAAGTGTAGAACCTAGCAGAAAAGTTGAAGGCCAGATCCACAGAGGAGAAGTTTTCCTACGTTTTAGAGTTTGAATCACGTCTCTAGGTGAAAGCATGCCAGAGCAGCGGATGTTTGAAAAACGTTGAAAAAGTGCTTTTTTTTCAATTAATTCCATAGAAATGAATGGGGTTTTTTTGGACGATTTTTTCGCGACTACGTCGCGAAAAAATCGTATTCTATAGAGAAAAGTAATAGCATAGCGAGTCCGATCGAGCCGCACGTTTTGATACATTGTTTGTCTGTGTGCGACGTACGGTTATTGTGTTACTCGAAATCAAAATTTGTGTAGGAAGAGTAACAAATATAACACTAGACCGGACAATTCCCCGGGGGAAATTGTGAGAGGATGCAGTGCGCGAAGCAATTCGCTCACGCATGTTCGCTGGCCGTGAATGTGTGACCCGCAATGATGTTTCAATGCAATGATCGTGTGTGTGCTCGAGACAGCAGCCATCATGAAGAAGACCTATTCAAGAGTATGACCAAAGTGACTACAGGCGGAAATTAGCATGTACTGCTATAACCTGGGACAGACATCTGTCCTTAACACAAGGATAATGTTTAATTTGTGCACTGTCCCTTTTAAAAATAAAATAAACTCTAAACTCTAAGAAGAGTGTTTGTAGTTTGTATGTACGAACAGAAGTGTTCCTAATAAAGTGGGCGGCTAAGGTGAGGCTGACACACAAGGGCTGGAGTTTTCTACTGGTTTTTTTATGAAGGACCAGGCCTCGAACAATGACAAATAACTCGACAACGGAAGCAGCTATTCACAAAATTCTTTCACAGTGAGCGCTAGAAGGGTCTCCTGAATAAAATGATGTATTTTTTTGTTTGTATTGTTAAAAATGAGGACGCTACAGGGAGTTAAAAACGAGTGACTTTTCAGCAACGTTTATACTGGGAGTCAATGAGGCCGCTCACCTGTGCTCTCCTCGATTTGAGGCTTGTCATTCAAAAACCGTAAATCCTATCGTTTAGGTAGACACATTGTGTGAAGCAGGACAAGTTTTCCTACTACTTTTGAGAAAATCATGTCTGTAGAGTGAAATTTGTGGCTGAAAACACGGTTTAAGCGAGAAAGTTTGAGCTTTTTTTTGAAGCCGCCTACACTCTAAGCTTAACGACCCTCACTGGTGTGTAACGCAATAGACACCCATTCAAAAGCCGGATTTTCTCCCAGAAACCACATGGCGTTTGAACCGGGCCTGATCCGAAAGTGTAAAACCTAGCAGAAAAGTTGAATGCCAGATCCACAGAGGAGAGGTTTTCCTACGTTTTAGAGTTTGAATCATGTCTCTAGGTGAAAGCATGCCAGAGCAGTGGATGTTTGAAAAACATTGAAAAAGTGCTTTTTTTTCAATTAATTCCATAGAAATGAATGGGGTTTTTTGGGGCGATTTTTTCGCGACTACGTCGCGAAAAAATCGTATTCTATAGAGAAAAGTAATAGCATAGCGAGTCCGATCGAGCCGCACGTTTTGATATATTGTTTGTCTGTGTGCGACGTACGGTTATTGAGTTAATCGAAATCGAAATTTGCGTAGGAAGAGTAACAAATATAACACTAGACCGGACAATTCCCCGGGGGAAATTGTGAGAGGATGCAGTGCGCGAAGCAATTCGCTCACGCATGTTTGCTGGCCGTGAACGTGTGACCCGCAATGATGTTTCAATGCAATGATCGTGTGTGTGCTCGAGACAGCAGCCATCATGAAGAAGACCTATTCAAGAGTATGACCAAAGTGACTACAGGCGGAAATTAGCATGTACTGCTATAACCTGGGACAGACATCTGTCCTTAACACAAGGATAATGTTTAATTTGTGCACTGTCACTTTTAAAAATAAAATAAACTCTAAACTCTAAGAAGAGTGTTTGTAGTTTGTATGTACGAACAGAAGTGTTCCTAATAAAGTGGGCGGCTAAGGTGAGGCTGACACACAAGGGCTGGAGTTTTCTACTGTTTTTTTTATGAAGGACCAGGCCTCGAACAATGACAAATAACTCGACAACGGAAGCAGCTATTCACAAAATTCTTTCACAGTGAGCGCTAGAAAGGTCTCCTGAATAAAATGATGTAATTTTTTGTTTGTACTCTTAAAAATAACGACACTAGAGCGATTTAAATACGAGTGACTTTTCACTCACGTTTATAATGTGAGTCAATGAGCTAAGAAACACAAGGTCTTGAATATTGTGCTGTGTTTTACTACGGACCAGACCTCGAACAATGACAAATAACTCGACAACGGAAGCAGCTATTCACAAAATTCTTTCACACTGAGCGCTAGAAGGGTCTCCTGAATAAAATGATGTATTTTTTTGTTTGTACTCTTTAAAATAACGACACTAGAGCGATTTAAAAACGAGTGACTTTTCACTCATGTTTATAATGTGTGTCAATGACCTAAGACACACAAGGTCTTGAATATTGTGCTGTGTTTTACTACGGACCAGACCTCGAACAATGACAAATAACTCGACAACGGAAGCAGCTATTCACAAAATTCTTTCACACTGAGCGCTAGAAGGGTCTCCTGAATAAAATGATGTATTTTTTTGTTTGTACTCTTAAAAATAACGACACTAGAGCGATTTAAAAACGAGTGACTTTTCACTCACGTTTATAATGTGAGTCAATGAGCTAAGAAACACAAGGTCTTGAATATTGTGCTGTGTTTTACTACAGACCAGACCTCGAACAATGACAAATAACTCGACAACGGAAGCAGCTATTCACAAAATTCTTTCACAGTGAGCGCTAGAAGGGTCTCCTGAATAAAATTATGTATTTTTTTGTTTGTACTCTTAAAAATAACGACACTAGAGCGATTTAAAAACGAGTGACTTTTCTATCCCGTTTATAATGCATGTCAATGAGCTAAAACACACAAGGTCTTGAATTTTGGGCTGTGTTTTACTACAGACCAGACCTCGAACAATGACAAATAACTCGACAACGGAAGCAGCTATTCACAAAATTCTTTCACAGTGAGCGCTAGAAGGGTCTCCTGAATAAAATGATGTATTTTTTTGTTTGTATTGTTAAAAATGAGGACGCTACAGGGAGTTAAAAACGAGTGACTTTTCAGCAACGTTTATACTGGGAGTCAATGAGGCCGCTCACCTGTGCTCTCCTCACTTTGAGGCTTGTCATTCAAAAACCGTAAATCCTATCGTTTAGGTAGACACATTGTGTGAATCAGGACAAGTTTTCCTACTACTTTTGAGAAAATCATGTCTGTAGAGTGAAATTTGTGGCTGAAAACAGAGTTTAAGCGAGAAAGTTTGACCTTTTTTTTCAAACTGTCTACACTCTAAGATAATGACCTTCACTGGTGTGTAACGCAATAGACACCCATTCAAAAGCCGGATTTTCTCCCAGAAACCACATGGCGGTTGAGCCGGGACTGATCCGAAAGTGTAGAACCTAGCAGAAAAGTTTAATGCCAGATCCACAGAGGAGAAGTTTTCCTACGTTTTAGAGGTTGAATCACGTCTCTAGGTGAAAGCATGCCAGAGCAGCGGATGTTTGAAAAACGTTGAAAAAGTGCTTTTTTTTCAATTAATTCCATAGAAATGAATGGGGTTTTTTGGGGCGATTTTTTCGCGACTACGTCGCGAAAAAATCGTAAACTGTAGAGAAAAGTAATAGCATAGCGAGTCCGATCGAGCCGCACGTTTTGATGTATTGTTTGTCTGTGTGCGACGTACGGTTATTGAGGTATTCGAAATCAAAATTTGCGTAGGAATAATAATAATAACTAGACCGGACAATTCCCCGGGGGAAATTGTGAGAGGATGCAGTGCGCGAAGCAATTCGGTCACGCACGTTCGCTGGCCGTGAACGTGTGACCCGCAATGATGTTTCAATGCAATGATTATGTGTGTGCTTGAGACAGCAGCCGTCATGAAGAGCTATTCAACAGTACAACCAAAGTGACTACAGGCGGAAATTAGCATGTACTGCTATAACCTGGGACAGACATCTGTCCTTACCACAAGGATAATGTTTAATTTGTGCACTGTCCCTTTTAAAAATAAAATAAACTCTAAGAAGAGTGTTTGTAGTTTGTATGTACGAACAGACGTGTTCCTAATAAAGTGGGCGGCTAAGGTGAGGCCTGTCGGCTGCCCTCTTCTCAGTTTCTCAGAGCAGCGGATGTTTGAAAAAGTGCTTTTTTTTCCAATTAATTCCATAGAAATTAATGGGGTTTTTTTGGGACAAGTGTGACTACTACTTTTGAGAAAATTATGTCTGTAGTGTGAAATTTGTGGCTGAAAACAGTTTAAGTTTGAAATTTTGAGCATGTAAGTGTAGAACCTAGCAGAAAAGTTGAATGACAGATCCACAGAGGAGAAGTTTTCCTACGTTTTAGAGTTTGAATCACGTCTCTAGGTGAAAGCATGCAAGAGCAGCAGACGTTTGAAAAACGTTGAAAAAGTGCTTTTTTTCAATTAATTCCATAGAAATGAATGGGGTTTTTTTGTGACGATTTTTTCGCGACTACGTCGCGAAAAAATGGTATTCTGTAGAGAAAAGTAATAGCATAGCGAGTCTGATCGAGCCGCACGTTTTGATATATTGTTTGTCTGTGTGCAACGTACGGTTATTGAGTTAATCGAAATCGAAATTTGCATAGGAAGAGTAACAAATATAACACTAGACTGGACAATTCCCCGGGGGAAATTGTGAGAGGATGCAGTGCGCGAAGCAATTCGGTCACGCATGTTCGCTGGCCGTGAATGTGTGACCCGCAATGATGTTTCAATGCAATGATTGTGTGTGTGCTCGAGACAGCAGCCGTCATGAAGAAGAGCTATCCAAGAGCAAGAACAAAGTGACTACAGGCGGAAATTAGCATGTACTGCTATAACCTGGGACAGACATCTGTCCTTACCACAAGGATAATGTTTAATTTGTGCACTGTCCCTTTTAAAAATAAAATAAACTCTAAACTCTAAGAAGAGTGTTTGTAGGTTGTATGTACGAACAGAAGTGTTCCTAATAAAGTGGGCGGCTAAGGTGAGGCTAAGACACACAAGGGCTGGAGTTTTCTACTGTTTTTTTTATGAAGGACCAGGCCTCGAACAATGACAAATAACTCGACAACGGAAGCAGCTATTCACAAAATTCTTTCACAGTGAGCGCTAGAAGGGTCTCCTGAATAAAATGATGTATTTTTTTGTTTGTACTCTTAAAAACAATGACACTAGAGCGATTTAAAAACGAGTGACTTTTCTCTCACGTTTACAATGGGTTTCAATGAAGCCTGTCAGCTGCCCTGTCCTCAGTTTGACGCTTGTCATTCAAAAACCATAAATCCTATCGTTTAGGTAGACACATTGTGTGAATCAGGACAAGTTTTCCTACTACTTTTCAGAAAATCATGTCTGTAGAGTGAAATTTGTGGCTGAAAACAGAGTTTAAGCGAGAAAGTTTGACCTTTTTTTTTAACCTCTCTCCACTCTGAGCTTAACGAAGTCCACTGGTGTGTAACGCAATAGACACCCATAAAAAGCCGGATTTTCTCCCGGAACCAACATGGCGTTTGAGCCGGGACTGATCCGAAAGTGTAGAACCTAGCAGAAAAGTTGAAGGCCAGATCCACAGAGGAGAAGTTTTCCTACGTTTTAGAGTTTGAATCACGTCTCTAGGTGAAAGCATGCCAGAGCAGCGGATGTTTGAAAAACGTTGAAAAAGTGCTTTTTTTTCAATTAATTCCATAGAAATGAATGGGGTTTTTTTGGACGATTTTTTCGCAACTACGTCGCGAAAAAATCGTATTCTATAGAGAAAAGTAATAGCATAGCGAGTCCGATCGAGCCGCACGTTTTGATACATTGTTTGTCTGTGTGCGACGTACGGTTATTGTGTTACTCGAAATCAAAATTTGTGTAGGAAGAGTAACAAATATAACACTAGACCGGACAATTCCCCGGGGGAAATTGTGAGAGGATGCAGTGCGCGAAGCAATTCGCTCACGCATGTTCGCTGGCCGTGAATGTGTGACCCGCAATGATGTTTCAATGCAATGATTGTGTGTGTGCTCGAGACAGCAGCCATCATGAAGAAGACCTATTCAAGAGTATGACCAAAGTGACTACAGGCGGAAATTAGCATGTACTGCTATAACCTGGGACAGACATCTGTCCTTAACACAAGGATAATGTTCAATTTGTGCACTGTCCCTTTTAAAAATAAAATAAACTCTAAACTCTAAGAAGAGTGTTTGTAGTTTGTATGTACGAACAGAAGTGTTCCTAATAAAGTGGGCGGCTAAGGTGAGGCTGACACACAAGGGCTGGAGTTTTCTACTGTTTTTTTTATGAAGGACCAGGCCTCGAACAATGACAAATAACTCGACAACGGAAGCAGCTATTCACAAAATTCTTTCACAGTGAGCGCTAGAAGGGTCTCCTGAATAAAATGATGTATTTTTTTGTTTGTATTGTTAAAAATGAGGACGCTACAGGGAGTTAAAAACGAGTGACTTTTCAGCAACGTTTATACTGGGAGTCAATGAGGCCGCTCACCTGTGCTCTCCTCACTTTGAGGCTTGTCATTCAAAAACCGTAAATCCTATCGTTTAGGTAGACACATTGTGTGAATCAGGACAAGTTTTCCTACTACTTTTGAGAAAATCATGTCTGTAGAGTGAAATTTGTGGCTGAAAACAGAGTTTAAGCGAGAAAGTTTGACCTTTTTTTTGAACCTCTCTCCACTCTGACCTTAACGAGGTCCACTGGTGTGTAACGCAATAGACACCCATTCAAAAGCCGGATTTTCTCCCAGAAACCACATGGCGTTTGACCCGGGACTGATCCGAAAGTGTAGAACCTAGCAGAAAAGTTGAATGCCAGATCCACAGAGGAGAAGTTTTCCTACGTTTTAGAGTTTGAATCACGTCTCTAGGTGAAAGCATGACAGAGCAGCGGACGTTTGAAAAACGTTGAAAAAGTGCTTTTTTTTTCAATTAATTCCATAGAAATGAATGGGGTTTTTTTGGACGATTTTTTCGCGACTACGTCGCGAAAAAATCGTATTCTATAGAGAAAAGTAATAGCATAGCGAGTCCGATCAAGCCGCACGTTTTGATACATTGTTTGTCTGTGTGCGACGTACGGTTATTGTGTTACTCGAAATCAAAATTTGTGTAGGAAGAGTAACAAATATAACACTAGACCGGACAATTCCCCGGGGGAAATTGTGAGAGGATGCAGTGCGCGAAGCAATTCGCTCACGCATGTTCGCTGGCCGTGAATGTGTGACCCGCAATGATGTTTCAATGCAATGATTGTGTGTGTGCTCGAGACAGCAGCCATCATGAAGAAGACCTATTCAAGAGCATGACCAAATTGACTACAGGCGGAAATTAGCATGTACTGCTATAACCTGGGACAGACATCTGTCCTTACCACAAGGATAATGTTTAATTTGTGCACTGTCCCTTTTAAAAATAAAATAAACTCTAAACTCTAAGAAGAGTGTTTGTAGTTTGTATGTACGAACAGAAGTGTTCCTAATAAAGTGGGCGGCTAAGGTGAGGCTAAGACACACAAGGGCTGGAGTTTTCTACTGTTTTTTTTTATGAAGGACCAGGCCTCGAACAATGACAAATAACTCGACAACGGAAGCAGCTATTCACAAAATTCTTTCACAGTGAGTGCTAGAAGGGTCTCCTGAATAAAATTATGTATTTTTTTGTTTGTACTCTTAAAAATAACGACACTAGAGCGATTTAAAAACGAGTGACTTTTCTCTCACGTTTACAATGGGTTTCAATGAAGCCTGTCAGCTGCCCTGTCCTCAGTTTGACGCTTGTCATTCAAAAACCGTAAATCCTATCGTTTAGGTAGACACATTGTGTGAATCAGGACAAGTTTTCCTACAAGGATAATGTTTAATTTGTGCACTGTCCCTTTTAAAAATAAAATAAACTCTAAACTCTAAGAAGAGTGTTTGTAGTTTGTATGTACGAACAGAAGTGTTCCTAATAAAGTGGGCGGCTAAGGTGAGGCTGACACACAAGGGCTGGAGTTTTCTACTGTTTTTTTTTATGAAGGACCAGGCCTCGAACAATGACAAATAACTCGACAACGGAAGCAGCTATTCACAAAATTCTTTCACAGTGAGCGCTAGAAGGGTTTCCTGAATAAAATGATGTATTTTTTTGTTTGTATTGTTAAAAATGAGGACGCTACAGGGAGTTAAAAACGAGTGACTTTTCAGCAACGTTTATACTGGGAGTCAATGAGGCTGCTCACCTGTGCTCTCCTCACTTTGAGGCTTGTCATTCAAAAACCGTAAATCCTATCGTTTAGGTAGACACATTGTGTGAATCAGGACAAGTTTTCCTACTACTTTTGAGAAAATAATGTCTGTAGAGTGAAATTTGTGGCTGAAAACGGAGTTTAAGCGAGAAAGTTTGACCTTTTTTTTGAAGCCGCCTACACTCTAAGTTTAACGACCCTCACTGGTGTGTAACGCAATAGACACCCATTCAAAAGCCGGATTTTCTCCCAGAAACCACATGGCGTTTGAACCGGGCCTGATCCGAAAGTGTAAAACCTAGCAGAAAAGTTGAATGCCAGATCCACAGAGGAGAAGTTTTCCTACGTTTTAGAGTTTGAATCATGTCTCTAGGTGAAAGCATGCCAGAGCAGTGGATGTTTGAAAAACATTGAAAAAGTGCTTTTTTTTCAATTAATTCCATAGAAATGAATGGGGTTTTTTGGGGCGATTTTTTCGCGACTACGTCGCGAAAAAATCGCATTCTATAGAGAAAAGTAATAGCATAGCGAGTCCGATCGAGCCGCACGTTTTGATATATTGTTTGTCTGTGTGCGACGTACGGTTATTGAGTTATTCGAAATCAAAATTTGCGTAGGAATAATAATAATAATAATAAGAAGAAGAAATACGTAGAAGAACAATAGTTGCAGTGCTTTGCACTGCAACCTATGGGCTCCCCTAGGGGAGCCCATAGGTTGCTGTGCTGCAGCACTGCATCCTAACTAGACCGGACAATTCCCCGGGGGAAATTGTGAGAGGATGCAGTGCGCGAAGCAATTCGCTCACGCACGTTCGCTGGCCGTGAACGTGTGACCCGCAATGATGTTTCAATGCAATGATCGTGTGTGTGCTCGAGACAGCAGCCATCATGAAGAAGACCTATTCAAGAGTATGACCAAAGTGACTACAGGCAGAAATTAGCATGTACTGCTATAACCTGGGACAGACATCTGTCCTTAACACAAGGATAATGTTTAATTTGTGCACTGTCCCTTTTAAAAATAAAATAAACTCTAAACTCTAAGAAGAGTGTTTGTAGTTTGTATGTACGAACAGAAGTGTTCCTAATAAAGTGGGCGGCTAAGGTGAGGCTGACACACAAGGGCTGGAGTTTTCTACTGTTTTTTTTATGAAGGACCAGGCCTCGAACAATGACAAATAACTCGACAACGGAAGCAGCTATTCACAAAATTCTTTCACAGTGAGCGCTAGAAGGGTCTCCTGAATAAAATGATGTATTTTTTTGTTTGTATTGTTAAAAATGAGGACGCTACAGGGAGTTAAAAACGAGTGACTTTTCAGCAACGTTTATACTGGGAGTCAATGAGGCCGCTCACCTGTGCTCTCCTCACTTTGAGGCTTGTCATTCAAAAACCGTAAATCCTATCGTTTAGGTAGACACATTGTGTGAATCAGGACAAGTTTTCCTACTACTTTTGAGAAAATCATGTCTGTAGAGTGAAATTTGTGGCTGAAAACAGAGTTTAAGCCAGAAAGTTTGACCTTTTTTTTGAACCTCTCTCCACTCTGAGCTAAACGAGGTCCACTGGTGTGTAACGCAATAGACACCCATTCAAAAGCCGGATTTTCTCCCAGAAACCACATGGCGTTTGACCCGGGACTGATCCGAAAGTGTAGAACCTAGCAGAAAAGTTGAATGCCAGATCCACAGAGGAGAAGTTTTCCTACGTTTTAGAGTTTGAATCACGTCTCTAGGTGAAAGCATGCCAGAGCAGCGGACGTTTGAAAAACGTTGAAAAAGTGCTTTTTTTCAAATTAATTCCATAGAAATGAATGGGGTTTTTTTGGACGATTTTTTCGCGACTACGTCGCGAAAAAATCGTTTTCTGTAGAGAAAAGTAATAGCATAACGAGTCCGATCGAGCCGCACGTTTTGATACATTGTTTGTCTGTGTGGGAAGTACGGTTATTGTGTTACTCGAAATCAAAATTTGTGTAGGAAGAGTAACAAATATAACACTAGACCGGACAATTCCCCGGGGGAAATTGTGAGAGGATGCAGTGCGCGAAGCAATTCGCTCACGCATGTTCGCTGGCCGTGAATGTGTGACCCGCAATGATGTTTCAATGCAATGATCGTGTGTGTGCTCGAGACAGCAGCCATCATGAAGAAGACCTATTCAAGAGTATGACCAAAGTGACTACAGGCGGAAATTAGCATGTACTGCTATAACCTGGGACAGACATCTGTCCTTACCACAAGGATAATGTTTAATTTGTGCACTGTCCCTTTTAAAAATAAAATAAACTCTAAACTCTAAGAAGAGTGTTTGTAGTTTGTATGTACGAACAGAAGTGTTCCTAATAAAGTGGGCGGCTAAGGTGAGGCTAAGACACACAAGGGCTCGAGTTTTCTACTGTTTTTTTTATGAAGGACCAGGCCTCGAACAATGACAAATAACTCGACAACGGAAGCAGCTATTCACAAAATAAGTGCCGAAAGTGTAGAACCTAGCAGAAAAGTTGAATGCCAGATCCACAGAGGAGAAGTTTTCCTACGTTTTAGAGTTTGAATCACGTCTCTAGGTTAAAGCATGCCAGAGCAGCGGATGTTTGAAAAACGTTGAAAAAGTGCTTTTTTTCAAATTAATTCCATAGAAATGAATGGGGTTTTTTTTGGACGATTTTTTCGCGACTACGTCGCGAAAAAATCGTATTCTGTAGAGAAAAGTAATAGCATAGCGAGTCCGATCGAGCCGTACGTTTTGATACATTGTTTGTCTGTGTGCGACGTACGGTTATTGTGTTACTCGAAATCAAAATTTGTGTAGGAAGAGTAACAAATATAACACTAGACCGGACAATTCCCCGGGGGAAATTGTGAGAGGATGCAGTGCGCGAAGCAATTCGGTCATGCATGTTTGCCGGCCGTGAATGTGTGACCAGCAATGATGTTTCAATGCAATGATTGTGTGTGTGCTTGAGACAGCAGCCGTCATGAAGGAGACCTATTCAAGAGCATGAACAAAGTGACTACAGGCGGAAATTAGCATGTACTGCTATAACCTGGGACAGACATCTGTCCTTACCACAAGGATAATGTTTAATTTGTGCACTGTCCCTTTTAAAAATAAAATAAACTCTAAACTCTAAGAAGAGTGTTTGAAGTTTATATGTACGAACAGAAGTGTTCCTAATAAAGTGGGCGGCTAAGGTGAGGCTAAGACACACAAGGGCTGGAGTTTTCTACTGTTTTTTTTATGAAGGACCAGGCCTCGAACAATGACAAATAACTCGACAACGGAAGCAGCTATTCACAAAATTCTTTCACAGTGAGCGCTAGAAGGGTCTCCTGAATAAAATGATGTATTTTTTTGTTTGTACTCTTTAAAATAACGACACTATAGCGATTTAAAAATGAGTGACTTTTCTATCACGTTTATAATGGTTGTCAATGAAGCCTGTCAGCTGCACTGTCCTCAGTTTGACGCTTGTCATTCAAAAACCGTAAATCCTATCGTTTAGGTAGACACATTGTGTGAATCAGGACAAGTTTTCCTACTACTTTTGAGAAAATCATGTCTGTAGAGTGAAATTTGTGGCTGAAAACAGAGTTTAAGCGAGAAAGTTTGACCTTTTTTTTGAAGCCGCCTACACTCTGAGTTAACGAGGCGCACTGGTGTGTAACGCAATAGACACCCATTCAAAAGCCGGATTTTCTCCCAGAAACCACATGGCGTTTGACCCGGGACTGATCCGAAAGTGTAGAACCTAGCAGAAAAGTTGAATGCCAGATCCACAGAGGAGAAGTTTTCCTACGTTTTAGAGTTTGAATCACGTCTCTAGGTGAAAGCATGCCAGAGCAGCGGATGTTTGAAAAACGTTGAAAAAGTGCTTTTTTTCAAATTAATTCCATAGAAATGAATGGGGTTTTTTTGGACGATTTTTTCGCGACTACGTCGCGAAAAAATCGTTTTCTATAGAGAAAAGTAATAGCATAGCGAGTCCGATCGAGCCGCACGTTTTGATATATTGTTTGTCTGTGTGCAACGTACGGTTATTGAGTTAATCGAAATCGAAATTTGCGTAGGAAGAGTAACAAATATAACACTAGACCGGACAATTCCCCGGGGGGAAATTGTGAGAGGATGCAGTGCGCGAAGCAATTTGGTCACGCATGTTTGCTGGACGTGAATGTGTGACCCGCAATGACGTTTCAATGCAATGATTATGTGTGTGCTTGAGACAGCAGCCGTCATGAAGAAGAGCTATTCAACAGTATGACCAAAGTGACTACAGGCGGAAATTAGCATGTACTGCTATAACCTGGGACAGACATCTGTCCTTACCACAAGGATAATGTTTAATTTGTGCACTGTCCCTTTTAAAAATAAAATAAACTCTAAACTCTAAGAAGAGTGTTTGTAGTTTGTATGTACGAACAGAAGTGTTCCTAATAAAGTGGGCGGCTAAGGTGAGGCTGACACACAAGGGCTGGAGTTTTCTACTGTTTTTTTTTATGAAGGACCAGGCCTCGAACAATGACAAATAACTCTTCAACGGAAGCAGCTATTCACAAAATTCTTTCACAGTGAGCGCTAGAAGGGTCTCCTGAATAAAATGATGTATTTTTTTGTTTGTATTTTTAAAAATGAGGACGCTACAGGGAGTTAAAAACGAGTGACTTTTCAGCAACGTTTATACTGGGAGTCAATGAGGCCGCTCACCTGTGCTCTCCTCACTTTGAGGCTTGTCATTCGAAAACCGTAAATCCTATCGTGTAGGTAGACACATTGTGTGAATCAGGACAAGTTTTCCTACTACTTTTGAGAAAATCATGTCTGTAGAGTGAAATTTGTGGCTGAAAACACGGTTTAAGCGAGAAAGTTTGAGCTTTTTTTTGAAGCCGCCTACACTCTAAGCTTAAAGACCCTCACTGGTGTGTAACGCAATAGACACCCATTCAAAAGCCGGATTTTCTCCCAGAAACCACATGGCGTTTGAACCGGGACTGATCCGAAAGTGTAAAACCTAGCAGAAAAGTTGAATGCCAGATCCACAGAGGAGAAGTTTTCCTACGTTTTAGAGTTTGAATCATGTCTCTAGGTGAAAGCATGCCAGAGCAACGGATGTTTGAAAAACGTTGAAAAAGTGCTTTTTTTCAATTAATTCCATAGAAATGAATGGGGTTTTTTGGGGCGATTTTTTCACGACTACGTCGCGAAAAAATCGTATTCTATAGAGAAAAGTAATGTACTGTTTGTTTGCATGTACTGCTATAACCTGGGACAGACATCTGTCCTTAACACAAGGATAATGTTTAATTTGTGCACTGTCCCTTTTAAAAATAAAATAAACTCTAAACTCTAAGAAGAGTGTTTGTAGTTTGTATGTACGAACAGAAGTGTTCCTAATAAAGTGGGCGGCTAAGGTGAGGCTGACACACAAGGGCTGGAGTTTTCTACTGTTTTTTTATGAAGGACCAGGCCTCGAACAATGACAAATTACTCGACAACGGAAGCAGCTATTCACAAAATTCTTTCACAGTGAGCGCTAGAAGGGTTTCCTGAATAAAATGATGTATTTTTTTGTTTGTATTGTTAAAAATGAGGACGCTACAGGGAGTTAAAAACGAGTGACTTTTCAGCAACGTTTATACTGGGAGTCAATGAGGCTGCTCACCTGTGCTCTCCTCACTTTGAGGCTTGTCATTCAAAAACCGTAAATCCTATCGTTTAGGTAGACACATTGTGTGAATCAGGACAAGTTTTCCTACTACTTTTGAGAAAATAATGTCTGTAGAGTGAAATTTGTGGCTGAAAACGGAGTTTAAGCGAGAAAGTTTGACCTTTTTTTTGAAGCCGCCTACACTCTAAGTTTAACGACCCTCACTGGTGTGTAACGCAATAGACACCCATTCAAAAGCCGGATTTTCTCCCAGAAACCACATGGCGTTTGAACCGGGCCTGATCCGAAAGTGTAAAACCTAGCAGAAAAGTTGAATGCCAGATCCACAGAGGAGAAGTTTTCCTACGTTTTAGAGTTTGAATCATGTCTCTAGGTGAAAGCATGCCAGAGCAGTGGATGTTTGAAAAACATTGAAAAAGTGCTTTTTTTTTCAATTAATTCCATAGAAATGAATGGGGTTTTTTGGGGCGATTTTTATTTTTATAGAATACGAAAGTTGTGTATAGGACCATAACGAGCTGCACTGGTGTGTAACGCAATAGACACCCATTCAAAAGCCGGATTTTCTCCCGGAACCCACATGGCGTTTGAGCCGGGACTGATCCGAAAGTGTAGAACCTAGCAGAAAAGTTGAATGCCAGATCCACAGAGGAGAAGTTTTCCTACGTTTTAGAGTTTGAATCATGTCTCTAGGTGAAAGCATGCCAGAGCAGTGGACGTTTGAAAAACGTTGAAAAAGTGCTTTTTTTTCAATTAATTCCATAGAAATAAATGGGGGGGTTTTCGACGATTTTTTCGCGACTACGTCTGTCCTTACCACAAGGATAATGTTTAATTTGTGCACTGTCCCTTTTAAAAATAAAATAAACTCTAAACTCTAAGAAGAGTGTTTGTAGTTTGTATGTACGAACAGAAGTGTTCCTAATAAAGTGGGCGGCTAAGGTGAGGCTAAGACACACAAGGGCTGGAGTTTTCTACTGTTTTTTTTATGAAGGACCAGGCCTCGAACAATGACAAATAACTCGACAACGGAAGCAGCTATTCACAAAATTCTTTCACACTGAGCGCTAGAAGGGTCTCCTGAATAAAATGCTGTATTTTTTTGTTTGTACTCTTTAAAATAACGACACTAGAGCGATTTAAAAACGAGTGACTTTTCACTCACGTTTATAATGTGTGTCAATGAGCTAAGATACACAAGGTCTTGAATATTGTGCTGTGTTTTACTACGGACCAGACCTCGAACAATTACAAATAACTCGACAACGGAAGCAGCTATTCACAAAATTCTTTCACACTGAGCGCTAGAAGGGTCTCCTGAATAAAATGATGTATTTTTTTGTTTGTATTGTTAAAAATGAAGACGCTACAGGGAGTTAAAAACGAGTGACTTTTCAGCAACGTTTATACTGGGAGTCAATGAGGCCGCTCACCTGTGCTCTCCTCACTTTGAGGCTTGTCATTCAAAAACCGTAAATCCTATCGTTTAGGTAGACACATTGTGTGAATCAGGACAAGTTTTCCTACTACTTTTGAGAAAATCATGTCTGTAGAGTGAAATTTGTGGCTGAAAACAGAGTTTAAGCGAGAAAGTTTGACCTTTTGTTTTAACCTCTCTCCACTCTGAGCATAACGAGGTCCACTGGTGTGTAACGCAATAGACACCCATTCAAAAGCCGGATTTTCTCCCAGAACTCACATCGTGTTTGAGCCGGGCCTGATCCGAAAGTGTAGAACCTTGCAGAAAAGTTGAATGCCAGATCCACAGAGGAGAAGTTTTCCTACGTTTTAGAGTTTGAATCACGTCTCTAGGTTAAAGCATGCCAGAGCAGCGGATGTTTGAAAAACGTTGAAAAAGTGCTTTTTTTCAAATTAATTCCATAGAAATGAATGGGGTTTTTTTGGACGATTTTTTCGCGACTACGTCGCGAAAAAATCGTAAACTGTAGAGAAAAGTAATAGCATAGCGAGTCCGATCGAGCCGCATGTTTTGATATATTGTTTGTCTGTGTGCGACGTACGGTTATTGAGTTATTCGAAATCAAAATTTGCGTAGGAATAATAAATATAAGAACTAGACCGGACAATTCCCCGGGGGAAATTGTGAGAGGATGCAGTGCGCGAAGCAATTCGCTCACGCATGTTCGCTGGCCGTGAATGTGTGACCCGCAATGATGTTTCAATGCAATGATCGTGTGTGTGCTCGAGACAGCAGCCATCATGAAGAAGACCTATTCAAGAGTATGACCAAAGTGACTACAGGCGGAAATTAGCATGTACTGCTATAACCTGGGACAGACATCTGTCCTTAACACAAGGATAATGTTTAATTTGTGCACTGTCCCTTTTAAAAATAAAATAAACTCTAAACTCTAAGAAGAGTGTTTGTAGTTTGTATGTACGAACAGAAGTGTTCCTAATAAAGTGGGCGGCTAAGGTGAGGCTGACACACAAGGGCTGGAGTTTTCTACTGTTTTTTTTATGAAGGACCAGGCCTCGAACAATGACAAATAACTCGACAACGGAAGCAGCTATTCACAAAATTCTTTGACACTGAGCGCTAGAAGGGTCTCCTGAATAAAATGATGTATTTTTTTCTTTGTACTCTTTAAAATAACGTCACTAGAGCGATTTAAAAACGAGTGACTTTTCTATCACGTTTATAATGGATGTCAATGAAGCCTGTCAGCTGCACTGTCCTCAGTTTGACGCTTGTCATTCAAAAACCGTAAATCCTACCGTTTAGGTAGACACATTGTGTGAATCAGGACAAGTTTTCCTACTACTTTTGAGAAAATCATGTCTGTAGAGTGAAATTTGTGGATGAAAACACAGTTTAAGTGAGAAATTTTGAGCTTTTTTTTGAAGCCGCCTACACTCTGAGTTAACGAGGCGCACTGGTGTGTAACGCAATAGACACCCATTCAAAAGCCGGATTTTCTATCAGAACCCACATGGCGTTTGACCCGGGACTGATCTGAAAGTGTAGAACCTAGCAGAAAAGTTGAATGCCAGATCCACAGAGGAGAAGTTTTCCTACGTTTTAGAGTTTGAATCACGTCTCTAGGTGAAAGCATGCCAGAGCAGTGGACGTTTGAAAAACGTTGAAAAAGTGCTTTTTTTTCAATTAATTCCATAGAAATGAATGGGTTTTTTTTGGGGCGCATTTATCGCGACTACGTCGCGAAAAAATCGCAATCTATAGAGCAAAGTAATAGCATAGCGAGTCCGATCGAGCCGCACGTTTTGATATATTGTTTGTCTGTGTGCGACGTACGGTTATTGAGTTAATCGAAATCGAAATTTGTGTAGGAAGAGTAACAAATATAACACTAGACCGGACAATTCCCCGGGGGAAATTGTGAGAGGATGCAGTGCGCGAAGCAAATCGGTCACGCATGTTCGCTGGCCGTGAACGTGTGACCCGCAATGATGTTTCAATGCAATGATTGTGTGTGTGTGCTTGAGACAGCAGCCGTCATGAAGAAGAGCTATTCAACAGTATAACCAAAGTGACTACAGGCGGAAATTAGCATGTACTGCTATAACCTGGGACAGACATCTGTCCTTACCACAAGGATAATGTTTAATTTGTGCACTGTCCCTTTTAAAAATAGAATAAACTTTAAGAAGAGTGGTTGTAGTTTGTATGTACGAACAGAAGTGTTCCTAATAAAGTGGGCGGCTAAGGTGAGGCCATTTGGCTGCCCTCTTCTCAGTTTGAGGCTTCTCATTCAAAAATTGTAAATCCTATCATTTAGATAGACACACTGTGTGAATCAGGACAAGTTTTCCTACTACTTTTGAGAAAATCATGTCTGTAGAGTGAAATTTGTGGATGAAAACACAGTTTAAGCGAGAAAGTTTGAGCTTTTATTCCAAGCTGTCTACACTCTAAGCTTAACGACCTTCACTGGTGTGTAACGCAATAGACACCCATTCAAAAGCCGGATTTTCTCCCGGAACCCACATGGCGTTTGAGCAGGGACTGATCCAAAAGTGTAGAACCTAGCAGGAAAGTTGAATGCCAGATCCACAGAGGAGAAGTTTTCCTACGTTTTAGAGTTTGAATCACGTCTCTAGGTTAAAGCATGCCAGAGCAGCGGACGTTTGAAAAACGTTGAAAAAGTGCTTTTTTTCAGTTAATTCCATAGAAATGAATGGGGTTTTTTTGGGGTGATTTTTTCGCGACTACGTCGCGAAAAAATCGTATTCTGTAGAGAAAAGTAATAGCATAGCGAGTCCGATCGAGCCGCACGTTTTGATATATTGCTTGTCTGTGTGCGACGTACGGTTATTGAGTTAATCGAAATCGAAATTTGTGTAGGAAGAGTAACAAATATAACACTAGACCGGACAATTCCCCGGGGGAAATTGTGAGAGGATGCAGTGCGCGAAGCAATTCGGTCACGCATGTTCGCTGGCCGTGAACGTGTGACCTGCAATGACGATTCAATGCAATGATTATGTGTGTGCTTGAGACAGCAGCCATCATGAAGAAGAGCTATTCAACAGTATGAACAAAGTGACTACAGGCGGAAATTAGCATGTACTGCTTTAACCTGGGACAGACATCTGTCCTTACCGCAAGGATAATGTTTAATTTGTGCACTGTCCCTTTTAAAAATAAAATAAACTCTAAGAAGAGTGTTTATAGTTTGTATGTACGAACAGAAGTGTTCCTAATAAAGTGGGCGGCTAAGGTGAGGCCTGTCGGCTGATCTCTTCTCAGTTTCTCAGAGCAGCGGATGTTTGAAAAAGTGCTTTTTTTTTCCAATTAATTCCATAGAAATGAATGGGTTTTTTTTGGGACAAGTGTGACTACTACTTTTGAGAAAATTATGTCTGTAGTGTGAAATTTGTGGCTGAAAACAGTTTAAGTTTGAAATTTTGAGCATGATGTGTGTGTGCTTGAGACAGCTTTTCCCTCTGCCCCGTCACTGGCCCCAATTGGCATGGTGACGGGCCTGAACAGGAGAGTTAAGAGACACACACAAGATTATGTCAGGTTTCTGCTGTGTTTTGCTAAGAAGTAGGCCTCGAACAATCACAAGTAACTCGACAACGAAAGCTTCTATTCACAAAATTCTTTCACAGTGAGCGCTAGAAGGGTCTCCTGAATAAAATGATGTATTTTTTTGTTTGTACTCTTAAAAATAACGACAATAGAGCGATTTAAAAACGAGTGACTTTTCTCTCATGTTTACAATGGGTTTCAATGAAGCCTGTCAGCTGCCCTGTCCTCAGTTTGACGCTTGTCATTCAAAAACCGTAAATCCTATCGTATAGGTAGACACATTGTGTGAATCAGGACAAGTTTTCCTACAAGGATAATGTTTAATTTGTGCACTGTCCCTTTTAAAAATAAAATAAACTCTAAACTCTAAGAAGAGTGTTTGTAGTTTGTATGTACGAACAGAAGTGTTCCTAATAAAGTGGGCGGCTAAGGTGAGGCTGACACACAAGGGCTGGAGTTTTCTACTGTTTTTTTATGAAGGACCAGGCCTCGAACAATGACAAATAACTCGACAACGGAAGCAGCTATTCACAAAATTCTTTCACAGTGAGCGCTAGAAGGGTCTCCTGAATAAAATGATGTATTTTTTTGTTTGTATTGTTAAAAATGAGGACGCTACAGGGAGTTAAAAACGAGTGACTTTTCAGCAACATTTATACTGGGAGTCAATGAGGCCGCTCACCTGTGCTCTCCTCACTTTGAGGCTTGTCATTCAAAAACCGTAAATCCTACCGTTTAGGTAGACACATTGTGTGAATCAGGACAAGTTTTCCTACTACTTTTGAGAAAATCATGTCTGTAGAGTGAAATTTGTGGCTGAAAACGGAGTTTAAGCGAGAAAGTTTGACCTTTTTTTTGAAGCCGCCTACACTCTAAGCTAAACGACCCTCACTGGTGTGTAACGCAATAGACACCCATTCAAAAGCCGGATTTTCTCACAGAAACCACATGGCGTTTGAACCGGGACTGATCCGAAAGTGTAAAACCTAGCAGAAAAGTTGAATGCCAGATCCACAGAGGAGAAGTTTTCCTACGTTTTAGAGTTTGAATCATGTCTCTAGGTGAAAGCATGCCAGAGCAGTGGATGTTTGAAAAACATTGAAAAAGTGTTTTTTTTTCAGTTAATTCCATAGAAATGAATGGGGTTTTTTGGGGCGATTTTTTCGCGACTACGTCGCGAAAAAATCGTATTCTATAGAGAAAAGAAATAGCATAGCGAGTCCGATCGAGCCGCACGTTTTGATATATTGTTTGTCTGTGTGCGACGTACGGTTATTGAGTTATTCGAAATCAAAATTTGCGTAGGAATAATAAGAAGAAGAAGAAGAAGAAGAAATACGTAGAAGAACAATAGTTGCAGTGCTTTGCACTGCAACCTATGGGCTCCCCTAGGGGAGCCCATAGGTTGCTGTGCTGCAGCACTGCATCCTAATAAGAAGAAGAAGAAGAAACACGTAGAAGAACAATAGTTGCAGTGCTTTGCACTGCAACCTATGGGCTCCCCTAGGGGAGCCCATAGGTTGCTGTGCTGCAGCACTGCATCCTAACTAGACTGGACAATTCCCCGGGGGAAATTGTGAGAGGATGCAGTGCGCGAAGCAATTCGGTCACGCATGTTTGCTGGCCGTGAATGTGTGACCCGCAATGATGTTTCAATGCAATGATTGTGTGTGTGCTCGAGACAGCAGCCGTCATGAAGAAGAGCTATTCAAGAGCATGAACAAAGTGACTACAGGCGGAAATTAGCATGTACTGCTATAACCTGGGACAGACATCTGTCCTTACCACAAGGATAATGTTTAATTTGTGCACTGTCCCTTTTAAAAATAAAATAAACTCTAAACTCTAAGAAGAGTGTTTGTAGTTTGTATGTACGAACAGAAGTGTTCCTAATAAAGTGGGCGGCTAAGGTGAGGCTAAGACACACAAGGGCTGGAGTTTTCTACTGTTTTTTTATGAAGGACCAGGCCTCGAACAATGACAAATAACTCGACAACGGAAGCAGCTATTCACAAAATTCTTTCACACTGAGCGCTAGAAGGGTCTCCTGAATAGACTGATGTAATTTTTTTGTCTGTCTTGTTAAAAATGAGGACGCTACAGGGAGTTAAAAACGAGTGACTTTTCAGCAACGTTTATAATGGGAGTCAATGAGGCCGCTCACCTGTGCTCTCCTCACTTTGAGGCTTGTCATTCAAAAACCGTAAATAATATCGTTTAGGTAGACACATTGTGTGAATCAGGACAAGTTTTCCTACTACTTTTGAGAAAATCATGTCTGTAGAGTGAAATTTGTGGCTGAAAACAGAGTTTAAGCGAGAAAGTTTGACCTTTTTTTTGAACCTCTCTCCACTCTGACCTTAACGAGGTCCACTGGTGTGTAACGCAATAGACACCCATTCAAAAGCCGGATTTTCTCCCAGAAACCACATGGCGTTTGACCCGGGACTGATCCGAAAGTGTAGAACCTTGCAGAAAAGTTGAATGCCAGATCCACAGAGGAGAAGTTTTCCTACGTTTTAGAGTTTGAATCACGTCTCTAGGTGAAAGCATGCCAGAGCAGTGGACGTTTGAAAAACGTTGAAAAAGTGCTTTTTTTTCAATTAATTCCATAGAAATGAATGGGGTTTTTTTGGACGATTTTTTTGCGACTACTTCGCGAAAAAATCGTATTCTATAGAGAAAAGTAATAGCATAGCGAGTCCGATCGAGCCGCACGTTTTGATATATTGTTTGTCTGTGTGCGACGTACGATTATTGTGTTACTCGAAATCAAAATTTGTGTAGGAAGAGTAACAAATATAACACTTGACCGGACAATTCCCCGGGGGAAATTGTGAGAGGATGCAGTGCGCGAAGCAATTCGCTCACGCATGTTCGCTGGCCGTGAATGTGTGACCCGCAATGATGTTTCAATGCAATGATCGTGTGTGTGCTCGAGACAGCAGCCATCATGAAGAAGACCTATTCAAGAGTATGACCAAAGTGACTACAGGCGGAAATTAGCATGTACTGCTATAACCTGGGACAGACATCTGTCCTTAACACAAGGATAATGTTTAATTTGTGCACTGTCACTTTTAAAAATAAAATAAACTCTAAACTCTAAGAAGAGTGTTTGTAGTTTGTATGTACGAACAGAAGTGTTCCTAATAAAGTGGGCGGCTAAGGTGAGGCTGACACACAAGGGCTGGAGTTTTCTACTGTTTTTTTTATGAAGGACCAGGCCTCGAACAATGACAAATAACTCGACAACGGAAGCAGCTATTCACAAAATTCTTTCACAGTGAGCGCTAGAAGGGTCTCCTGAATAAAATGATGTATTTTTTTGTTTGTACTCTTAAAAATAACGACACTAGAGCGATTTAAATACGAGTGACTTTTCACTCACGTTTATAATGTGAGTCAATGAGCTAAGAAACACAAGGTCTTGAATATTGTGCTGTGTTTTACTACGGACCAGACCTCGAACAATGACAAATAACTCGACAACGGAAGCAGCTATTCACAAAATTCTTTCACACTGAGCGCTAGAAGGGTCTCCTGAATAAAATGATGTATTTTTTTGTTTGTACTCTTTAAAATAACGACACTAGAGCGATTTAAAAACGAGTGACTTTTCACTCATGTTTATAATGTGTGTCAATGACCTAAGACACACAAGGTCTTGAATATTGTGCTGTGTTTTACTACGGACCAGACCTCGAACAATGACAAATAACTCGACAACGGAAGCAGCTATTCACAAAATTCTTTCACACTGAGCGCTAGAAGGGTCTCCTGAATAAAATGATGTATTTTTTTGTTTGTACTCTTAAAAATAACGACACTAGAGCGATTTAAAAACGAGTGACTTTTCACTCACGTTTATAATGTGAGTCAATGAGCTAAGAAACACAAGGTCTTGAATATTGTGCTGTGTTTTACTACGGACCAGACCTCGAACAATGACAAATAACTCGACAACGGAAGCAGCTATTCACAAAATTCTTTCACAGTGAGCGCTAGAACGGTCTCCTGAATAAAATTATGTATTTTTTTGTTTGTACTCTTAAAAATAACGACACTAGAGCGATTTAAAAACGAGTGACTTTTCTATCCCGTTTATAATGCATGTCAATGAGCTAAAACACACAAGGTCTTGAATTTTGGGCTGTGTTTTACTACAGACCAGACCTCGAACAATGACAAATAACTCGACAACGGAAGCAGCTATTCACAAAATTCTTTCACAGTGAGCGCTAGAAGGGTCTCCTGAATAAAATGATGTATTTTTTTGTTTGTATTGTTAAAAATGAGGACGCTACAGGGAGTTAAAAACGAGTGACTTTTCAGCAACGTTTATACTGGGAGTCAATGAGGCCGCTCACCTGTGCTCTCCTCACTTTGAGGCTTGTCATTCAAAAACCGTAAATCCTACCGTTTAGGTAGACACATTGTGTGAATCAGGACAAGTTTTCCTACTACTTTTGAGAAAATCATGTCTGTAGAGTGAAATTTGTGGATGAAAACACAGTTTAAGTGAGAAATTTTGAGCTTTTTTTTGAAGCCGCCTACACTCTGAGTTAACGAGGCGCACTGGTGTGTAACGCAATAGACACCCATTCAAAAGCCGGATTTTCTCCCAGAAACCACATGGCGTTTGAACCGGGCCTGATCCGAAAGTGTAAAACCTAGCAGAAAAGTTGAATGCCAGATCCACAGAGGAGAAGTTTTCCTACGTTTTAGAGTTTGAATCATGTCTCTAGGTGAAAGCATGCCAGAGCAGCGGATGTTTGAAAAACGTTGAAAAAGTGCTTTTTTTTCAATTAATTCCATAGAAATGAATGGGGTTTTTTGGGGCGATTTTTTCGCGACTACGTCGCGAAAAAATCGTAAACTGTAGAGAAAAGTAATAGCATAGCGAGTCCGATCGAGCCGCACGTTTTGATGTATTGTTTGTCTGTGTGCGACGTACGGTTATTGAGGTATTCGAAATCAAAATTTGCGTAGGAATAATAAGTTTAACTAGACCGGACAATTCCCCGGGGGAAATTGTGAGAGGATGCAGTGCGCGAAGCAATTCGCTCACGCACGTTCGCTGGCCGTGAACGTGTGACCCGCAATGATGTTTCAATGCAATGATCGTGTGTGTGCTCGAGACAGCAGCCATCATGAAGAAGACCTATTCAAGAGTATGACCAAAGTGACTACAGGCGGAAATTAGCATGTACTGCTATAACCTGGGACAGACATCTGTCCTTAACACAAGGATAATGTTTAATTTGTGCACTGTCCCTTTTAAAAATAAAATAAACTCTAAACTCTAAGAAGAGTGTTTGTAGTTTGTATGTACGAACAGAAGTGTTCCTAATAAAGTGGGCGGCTAAGGTGAGGCTGACACACAAGGGCTGGAGTTTTCTACTGTTTTTTTTATGAAGGACCAGGCCTCGAACAATGACAAATAACTCGACAACGGAAGCAGCTATTCACAAAATTCTTTCACAGTGAGCGCTAGAAGGGTCTCCTGAATAAAATGATGTATTTTTTTGTTTGTATTGTTAAAAATGAGGACGCTACAGGGAGTTAAAAACGAGTGACTTTTCAGCAACGTTTATACTGGGAGTCAATGAGGCCGCTCACCTGTGCTCTCCTCACTTTGAGGCTTGTCATTCAAAAACCGTAAATCCTATCGTTTAGGTAGACACATTGTGTGAATCAGGACAAGTTTTCCTACTACTTTTGAGAAAATCATGTCTGTAGAGTGAAATTTGTGGCTGAAAACACGGTTTAAAAATAAAATAAACTCTAAACTCTAAGAAGAGTGTTTGTAGTTTGTATGTACGAACAGAAGTGTTCCTAATAATGTGGGCGGCTAAGGTGAGGCTGACACACAAGGGCTGGAGTTTTCTACTGTTTTTTTTATGAAGGACCAGGCCTCGAACAATGACAAATAACTCGACAACGGAAGCAGCTATTCACAAAATTCTTTCACAGTGAGCGCTAGAAGGGTCTCCTGAATAAAATGATGTATTTTTTTGTTTGTATTGTTAAAAATGAGGACGCTACAGGGAGTTAAAAACGAGTGACTTTTCAGCAACGTTTATACTGGGAGTCAATGAGGCCGCTCACCTGTGCTCTCCTCACTTTGAGGCTTGTCATTCAAAAACCGTAAATCCTATCGTTTAGGTAGACACATTGTGTGAATCAGGACAAGTTTTCCTACTACTTTTGAGAAAATCATGTCTGTAGAGTGAAATTTGTGGCTGAAAACACGGTTTAAGCGAGAAAGTTTGAGCTTTTTTTTGAAGCCGCCTACACTCTAAGCTTAACGACCCTCACTGGTGTGTAACGCAATAGACACCCATTCAAAAGCCGGATTTTCTCCCAGAAACCACATGGCGTTTGAACCGGGCCTGATCCGAAAGTGTAAAACCTAGCAGAAAAGTTGAATGCCAGATCCACAGAGGAGAAGTTTTCCTACGTTTTAGAGTTTGAATCATGTCTCTAGGTGAAAGCATGCCAGAGCAGTGGATGTTTGAAAAACATTGAAAAAGTGCTTTTTTTTCAATTAATTCCATAGAAATGAATGGGTTTTTTTTGGGGCGCATTTATCGCGACTATGTCGCGAAAAAATCGCAATCTATAGAGCAAAGTAATAGCATAGCGAGTCCGATCGAGCCGCACGTTTTGATATATTGTTTGTCTGTGTGCGACGTACGGTTATTGAGTTAATCGAAATCGAAATTTGTGTAGGAAGAGTAACAAATATAACACTAGACCGGACAATTCCCCGGGGGAAATTGTGAGAGGATGCAGTGCGCGAAGCAATTCGCTCACGCACGTTCGCTGGCCGTGAACGTGTGACCCGCAATGATGTTTCAATGCAATGATCGTGTGTGTGCTCGAGACAGCAGCCATCATGAAGAAGACCTATTCAAGAGTATGACCAAAGTGACTACAGGCGGAAATTAGCATGTACTGCTATAACCTGGGACAGACATCTGTCCTTAACACAAGGATAATGTTTAATTTGTGCACTGTCCCTTTTAAAAATAAAATAAACTCTAAACTCTAAGAAGAGTGTTTGTAGTTTGTATGTACGAACAGAAGTGTTCCTAATAAAGTGGGCGGCTAAGGTGAGGCTGACACACAAGGGCTGGAGTTTTCTACTGTTTTTTTTATGAAGGACCAGGCCTCGAACAATGACAAATAACTCGACAACGGAAGCAGCTATTCACAAAATTCTTTCACAGTGAGCGCTAGAAGGGTCTCCTGAATAAAATGATGTATTTTTTTGTTTGTATTGTTAAAAATGAGGACGCTACAGGGAGTTAAAAACGAGTGACTTTTCAGCAACATTTATACTGGGAGTCAATGAGGCCGCTCACCTGTGCTCTCCTCACTTTGAGGCTTGTCATTCAAAAACCGTAAATCCTATCGTTTAGGTAGACACATTGTGTGAATCAGGACAAGTTTTCCTACTACTTTTGAGAAAATCATGTCTGTAGAGTGAAATTTGTGGCTGAAAACACGGTTTAAGCGAGAAAGTTTGAGCTTTTTTTTGAAACTGTCTGCACTCTAAGCTTAACGACCCTCACTGGTGTGTAACGCAATAGACACCCATTCAAAAGCCGGATTTTCTCCCAGAAACCACATGGCGTTTGAACCGGGCCTGATCCGAAAGTGTAGAACCTAGCAGAAAAGTTGAATGCCAGATCCACAGAGGAGAAGTTTTCCTACGTTTTAGAGTTTGAATCACGTCTCTAGGTGAAAGCATGCCAGAGCAGCGGACGTTTGAAAAACGTTGAAAAAGTGCTTTTTTTTCAATTAATTCCATAGAAATGAATGGGGTTTTTTGGGGGGATTTTTTCACGACTACGTCGCGAAAAAATCGTATTCTGCAGAGAAAAGTAAAAGCATAGCGAGTCCGATCGAGCCGCACGTTTTGATACATTGTTTGTCTGTGTGCGACGTACGGTTATTGTGTTACTCGAAATCAAAATTTGTGTAGGAAGAGTAACAAATATAACACTAGACCGGACAATTCCCCGGGGGAAATTGTGAGAGGATGCAGTGCGCGAAGCAATTCGCTCACGCATGTTCGCTGGCCGTGAATGTGTGACCCGCAATGTTGTTTCAATGCAATGATCGTGTGTGTGCTCGAGACAGCAGCCATCATGAAGAAGACCTATTCAAGACTATGACCAAAGTGACTACAGGCGGAAATTAGCATGTACTGCTATAACCTGGGACAGACATCTGTCCTTAACACAAGGATAATGTTTAATTTGTGCACTGTCCCTTTTAAAAATAAAATAAACTCTAAACTCTAAGAAGAGTGTTTGTAGTTTGTATGTACGAACAGAAGTGTTCCTAATAAAGTGGGCGGCTAAGGTGAGGCTGACACACAAGGGCTGGAGTTTTCTACTGTTTTTTTTATGAAGGACCAGGCCTCGAACAATGACAAATAACTCGACAACGGAAGCAGCTATTCACAAAATTCTTTCACAGTGAGCGCTAGAAGGGTCTCCTGAATAAAATGATGTATTTTTTTGTTTGTATTGTTAAAAATGAGGACGCTACAGGGAGTTAAAAACGAGTGACTTTTCAGCAACGTTTATACTGGGAGTCAATGAGGCCGCTCACCTGTGCTCTCCTCACTTTGAGGCTTGTCATTCAAAAACCGTAAATCCTATCGTTTAGGTAGACACATTGTGTGAATCAGGACAAGTTTTCCTACTACTTTTGAGAAAATCATGTCTGTAGAGTGAAATTTGTGGCAGAAAACACGGTTTAAGCGAGAAAGTTTGAGCTTTTTTTTGAAGCCGCCTACACTCTAATCTTAACGACCCTCACTGGTGTGTAACGCAATAGACACCCATTCAAAAGCCGGATTTTCTCCCAGAAACCACATGGCGTTTGAACCGGGCCTGATCCGAAAGTGTAAAACCTAGCAGAAAAGTTGAATGCCAGATCCACAGAGGAGAAGTTTTCCTACGTTTTAGAGTTTGAATCATGTCTCTAGGTGAAAGCATGCCAGAGCAGCGGATGTTTGAAAAACGTTGAAAAAGTGCTTTTTTTTCAATTAATTCCATAGAAATGAATGGGGTTTTTTGGGGCGATTTTTTCGCGACTACGTCGCGAAAAAATCGTATTCTATAGAGAAAAGTAATAGCATAGCGAGTCCGATCGAGCCGCACGTTTTGATATATTGTTTGTCTGTGTGCGACGTACGGTTGTGTGACCTGCTATGAAGCTACAATGCCATGATTTGTGTGCTTGAGACAGCCGGCCCCTCCCCTCTGTGCTCGCTTACTGAAGCCAGTAAGCATGGTAACAGGCCTGAGCAGGTTATGAAACACACACAAGATTTTATCAGGTGTCTGCTGTAAATTGCTATGGACCAGGCCTCGAACAATGACAAATAACTCGACAACGGAAGCAGCTATTCACAAAATTCTTTCACAGTGAGCGCTAGAAGGGTCTCCTGAATAAAATGATGTATTTTTTTGTTTGTATTGTTAAAAATGAGGACGCTACAGGGAGTTAAAAACGAGTGACTTTTCAGCAACGTTTATACTGGGAGTCAATGAGGCCGCTCACCTGTGCTCTCCTCACTTTGAGGCTTGTCATTCAAAAACCGTAAATCCTATCGTTTAGGTAGACACATTGTGTGAATCAGGACAAGTTTTCCTACTACTTTTGAGAAAATCATGTCTGTAGAGTGAAATTTGTGGCTGAAAACACGGTTTAATTGAGAAAGTTTGAGCTTTTATTTCAAACTGTCTGCACTCTAAGCTTAATGACCCTCACTGGTGTGTAACGCAATAGACACCCATTCAAAAGCCGGATTTTCTCCCAGAAACCACATGGCGTTTGAACCGGGCCTGATCCGAAAGTGTAAAACCTAGCAGAAAAGTTGAATGCCAGATCCACAGAGGAGAAGTTTTCCTACGTTTTAGAGTTTGAATCATGTCTTTAGGTGAAAGCATGCCAGAGCAGCGGATGTTTGAAAAACGTTGAAAAAGTGCTTTTTTTTCAATTAATTCCATAGAAATGAATGGGGTGTTTTTGGACGATTTTTTCGCGACTACGTCGCGAAAAAATCGTAATCTGCAGAGAAAAGTAATAGCATAGCGAGTCCGATCGAGCCGCACGTTTTGATGTATTGTTTGTCCGTGTGCGACGTACGGTTATTGTGTTACTCGAAATCAAAATTTGTGTAGGAAGAGTAACAAATATAACACTAGACCGGACAATTCCCCGGGGGAAATTGTGAGAGGATGCAGTGCGCGAAGCAATTCGGTCATGCATGTTTGCCGGCCGTGAATGTGTGACCAGCAATGATGTTTCAATGCAATGATCGTGTGTGTGCTTGAGACAGGAGCCGTCATGAAGGAGACCTATTCAAGAGCATGAACAAAGTAACTACAGGCGGAAATTAGCATGTACTGCTATAACCTGGGACAGACATCTGTCCTTACCACAAGGATAATGTTTAATTTGTGCACTGTCCCTTTTAAAAATAAAATAAACTCTAAACACTAAGAAGAGTGTTTGTAGTTTGTATGTACGAACAGAAGTGTTCCTAATAAAGTGGGCGGCTAAGGTGAGGCCTGTCGGCTGCCCTCTTCTCAGTTTCTCAGAGCAGCGGATGTTTGAAAAAGTGCTTTTTTTTCCAATTAATTCCATAGAAATTAATGGGTTTTTTTTGGGACAAGTGTGACTACTACTTCTGAGAAAATTATGTCTGTAGTGTGAAATTTGTGGCTGAAAACAGTTTAAGTTTGAAATTTTGAGCATGTAAGTGTAGAACCTAGCAGAAAAGTTGAATGCCAGATCCACAGAGGAGAAGTTTTCCTACGTTTTAGAGTTTGAATCACGTCTCTAGGTGAAAGCATGCCAGAGCAGCAGACGTTTGAAAAACGTTGAAAAAGTGCTTTTTTTCAATAAATTCCATAGAAATGAATGGGGTTTTTTTGTGACGATTTTTTTTTTTATAACCTGGGACAGACATCTGATCTTAACACAAGGATAATGTTTAATTTGTGCACTGTCCCTTTTAAAAATAAAATAAACTCTAAACTCTAAGAAGAGTGTTTGTAGTTTGTATGTACGAACAGAAGTGTTCCTAATAAAGTGGGCGGCTAAGGTGAGGCTGCCACACAAGGGCTGGAGCTTTCTACTGTTTTTTTATGAAGGACCAGGCCTCGAACAATGACAAATAACTCGACAACGGAAGCAGCTATTCACAAAATTCTTTCACAGTGAGCGCTAGAAGGGTCTCCTGAATAAAATGATGTATTTTTTTGTTTGTATTGTTAAAAATGAGGACGCTACAGGGAGTTAAAAACGAGTGACTTTTCAGCAACGTTTATACTGGGAGTCAATGAGGCCGCTCACCTGTGCTCTCCTCACTTTGAGGCTTGTCATTCAAAAACCGTAAATCCTATCGTTTAGGTAGACACATTGTGTGAATCAGGACAAGTTTTCCTACTACTTTTGAGAAAATCATGTCTGTAGAGTGAAATTTGTGGCTGAAAACACGGTTTAAAAATAAAATAAACTCTAAACTCTAAGAAGAGTGTTTGTAGTTTGTATGTACGAACAGAAGTGTTCCTAATAAAGTGGGCGGCTAAGGTGAGGCTGACACACAAGGGCTGGAGTTTTCTACTGTTTTTTTTATGAAGGACCAGGCCTCGAACAATGACAAATAACTCGACAACGGAAGCAGCTATTCACAAAATTCTTTCACAGTGAGCGCTAGAAGGGTCTCCTGAATAAAATGATGTATTTTTTTGTTTGTATTGTTAAAAATGAGGACGCTACAGGGAGTTAAAAACGAGTGACTTTTCAGCAACGTTTACAATGGGAGTCAATGAGGCCGCTCACCTGTGCTCTCCTCACTTTGAGGCTTGTCATTCAAAAACCGTAAATCCTATCGTTTAGGTAGACACATTGTGTGAATCAGGACAAGTTTTCCTAGTACTTTTGAGAAAATCATGTCTGTAGAGTGAAATTTGTGGCTGAAAACGGAGTTTAAGCGAGAAAGTTTGACCTTTTTTTTGAAGCCGCCTACACTCTAATCTTAATGACCCTCACTGGTGTGTAACGCAATAGACACCCATTCAAAAGCCGGATTTTCTCCCAGAAACCACATGGCGTTTGAACCGGGCCTGATCCGAAAGTGTAAAACCTAGCAGAAAAGTTGAATGCCAGATCCACAGAGGAGAAGTTTTCCTACGTTTTAGAGTTTGAATCATGTCTCTAGGTGAAAGCATGCCAGAGCAGTGGATGTTTGAAAAACATTGAAAAAGTGCTTTTTTTTCAATTAATTCCATAGAAATGAATGGGGTTTTTTGGGGCGATTTTTTCGCGACTACGTCGCGAAAAAATCGTATTCTATAGAGAAAAGTAATAGCATAGCGAGTCCGATCGAGCCGCACGTTTTGATATATTGTTTGTCTGTGTGCGACGTACGGTTATTGAGTTATTCGAAATCAAAATTTGCGTAGGAATAATAATAAGAAGAAGAAATACGTAGAAGAACAATAGTTGCAGTGCTTTGCACTGCAACCTATGGGCTCCCCTAGGGGAGCCCATAGGTTGCTGTGCTGCAGCACTGCATCCTAATAATAATAATAAGAAGAAGAAGAAACACGTAGAAGAACAATAGTTGCAGTGCTTTGCACTGCAACCTATGGGCTCCCCTAGGGGAGCCCATAGGTTGCTGTGCTGCAGCACTGCATCCTAACTAGACCGGACAATTCCCCGGGGGAAATTGTGAGAGGATGCAGTGCGCGAAGCAATTCGCTCACGCATGTTCGCTGGCCGTGAACGCGTGACCCGCAATGATGTTTCAATGCAATGATCGTGTGTGTGCTCGAGACAGCAGCCATCATGAAGAAGACCTATTCAAGAGTATGACCAAAGTGACTACAGGCGGAAATTAGCATGTACTGCTATAACCTGGGACAGACATCTGTCCTTAACACAAGGATAATGTTTAATTTGTGCACTCTCCCTTTTAAAAATAAAATAAACTCTAAACTCTAAGAAGAGTGTTTGTAGTTTGTATGTACGAACAGAAGTGTTCCTAATAAAGTGGGCGGCTAAGGTGAGGCTGACACACAAGGGCTGGAGTTTTCTACTGTTTTTTTCATGAAGGACCAGGCCTCGAACAATGACAAATAACTCGACAACGGAAGCAGCTATTCACAAAATTCTTTCACCGTGAGCGCTAGAAGGGTCTCCTGAATAAAATGATGTATTTTTTTGTTTGTATTGTTAAAAATGAGGACGCTACAGGGAGTTAAAAACGAGTGACTTTTCAGCAACGTTTATACTGGGAGTCAATGAGGCCGCTCACCTGTGCTCTCCTCACTTTGAGGCTTGTCATTCAAAAACCGTAAATCCTATCGTTTAGGTAGACACATTGTGTGAATCAGGACAAGTTTTCCTACTACTTTTGAGAAAATCATGTCTGTAGAGTGAAATTTGTGGCGGAAAACACGGTTTAAGCGAGAAAGTTTGAGCTTTTTTTTGAAGCCGCCTACACTCTAAGCGTAACGACCCTCACTGGTGTGTAACGCAATAGACACCCATTCAAAAGCCGGATTTTCTCCCAGAAACCACATGGCGTTTGAACCGGGACTGATCCGAAAGTGTAAAACCTAGCAGAAAAGTTGAATGCCAGATCCACAGAGGAGAAGTTTTCCTACGTTTTAGAGTTTGAATCATGTCTCTAGGTGAAAGCATGCCAGAGCAACGGATGTTTGAAAAACGTTGAAAAAGTGCTTTTTTTTCAATTAATTCCATAGAAATGAATGGGGTTTTTTGGGGCGATTTTTTCACGACTACGTCGCGAAAAAATCGTATTCTATAGAGAAAAGTAATGTACTGTTTGTTTGCATGTACTGCTATAACCTGGGACAGACATCTGTCCTTAACACAAGGATAATGTTTAATTTGTGCACTGTCCCTTTTAAAAATAAAATAAACTCTAAACTCTAAGAAGAGTGTTTGTAGTTTGTATGTACGAACAGAAGTGTTCCTAATAAAGTGGGCGGCTAAGGTGAGGCTGACACATCAAGGGCTGGAGTTTTCTACTGTTTTTTTATGAAGGACCAGGCCTCGAACAATGACAAATAACTCGACAACGGAAGCAGCTATTCACAAAATTCTTTCACAGTGAGCGCTAGAAGGGTCTCCTGAATAAAATGATGTATTTTTTTGTTTGTATTGTTAAAAATGAGGACGCTACAGGGAGTTAAAAACGAGTGACTTTTCAGCAACATTTATACTGGGAGTCAATGAGGCCGCTCACCTGTGCTCTCCTCACTTTGAGGCTTGTCATTCAAAAACCGTAAATCCTACCGTTTAGGTAGACACATTGTGTGAATCAGGACAAGTTTTCCTACTACTTTTGAGAAAATCATGTCTGTAGAGTGAAATTTGTGGCTGAAAACGGAGTTTAAGCGAGAAAGTTTGACCTTTTTTTTGAAGCCGCCTACACTCTAAGTTTAACGACCCTCACTGGTGTGTAACGCAATAGACACCCATTCAAAAGCCGGATTTTCTCCCAGAAACCACATGGCGTTTGAACCGGGCCTGATCCGAAAGTGTAAAACCTAGCAGAAAAGTTGAATGCCAGATCCACAGAGGAGAAGTTTTCCTACGTTTTAGAGTTTGAATCATGTCTCTAGGTGAAAGCATGCCAGAGCAGTGGATGTTTGAAAAACATTGAAAAAGTGCTTTTTTTTCAATTAATTCCATAGAAATGAATGGGGTTTTTTGGGGCGATTTTTTCGCGACTACGTCGCGAAAAAATCGTATTCTACAGAGAAAAGTAATAGCATAGCGAGTCCGATCGAGCCGCACGTTTTGATATATTGTTTGTCTGTGTGCGACGTACGGTTATTGAGTTATTCGAAATCAAAATTTGCGTAGGAATAATAAGAAGAAGAAGAAGAAGAAGAAATACGTAGAAGAACAATAGTTGCAGTGCTTTGCACTGCAACCTATGGGCTCCCCTAGGGGAGCCCATAGGTTGCTGTGCTGCAGCACTGCATCCTAACTAGACCGGACAATTCCCCGGGGGAAATTGTGAGAGGATGCAGTGCGCGAAGCAATTCGGTCACGCATGTTCGCCGGCCGTGAATGTGTGACCCGCAATGATGTTTCAATGCAATGATTATGTGTGTGCTTGAGACAGCAGCCGTCATGAAGAAGAGCTATTCAAGACTATAACCAAAGTCACTACAGGCGGAAATTAGCATGTACTGCTATAACCTGGGACAGACATCTGTCCTTACCACAAGGATAATGTTTAATTTGTGCACTGTCCCTTTTAAAAATAAAATAAACTCTAAACTCTAAGAAGAGTGTTTGTAGGTTGTATGTACGAACAGAAGTGTTCCTAATAAAGTGGGCGGCTAAGGTGAGGCCTGTCGGCTGCCCTCCTCTCAGTTTCTCAGAGCAGTGGATGTTTGAAAAAGTGCTTTTTTTTCCAATTAATTCCATAGAAATGAATGGGTTTTTTTTGGGACAAGTGTGACTACTACTTTTGAGAAAATTATGTCTGTAGTGTGAAATTTGTGGCTGAAAACAGTTTAAGTTTGAAATTTTGAGCATGATGTGTGTGTTCTTGAGACAGCTTTTCCCTCTGCCCCGTCACTGGCCCCAATTGGCATGGTGATGGGCCTGAACAGGAGAGTTAAGAAACACACACAAGATTATGTCAGGTGTCTGCTGTAAATTGCTATGGACCAGGCCTCGAACAATGACAAATAACTCGACAACGGAAGCAGCTATTCACAAAATTCTTTCACAGTGAGCGCTAGAAGGGTCTCCTGAATAAAATGATGTATTTTTTTGTTTGTATTGTTAAAAATGAGGACGCTACAGGGAGTTAAAAACGAGTGACTTTTCAGCAACGTTTATACTGGGAGTCAATGAGGCCGCTCACCTGTGCTCTCCTCACTTTGAGGCTTGTCATTCAAAAACCGTAAATCCTATCGTTTAGGTAGACACATTGAGTGAATCAGGACAAGTTTTCCTACTACTTTTGAGAAAATCATGTCTGTAGAGTGAAATTTGTGGCTGAAAACACGGTTTAAAAATAAAATAAACTCTAAACTCTAAGAAGAGTGTTTGTAGTTTGTATGTACGAACAGAAGTGTTCCTAATAAAGTGGGCGGCTAAGGTGAGGCTGACACACAAGGGCTGGAGTTTTCTACTGTTTTTTTTATGAAGGACCAGGCCTCGAACAATGACAAATAACTCGACAACGGAAGCAGCTATTCACAAAATTCTTTCACAGTGAGCGCTAGAAGGGTCTCCTGAATAAAATGATGTATTTTTTTGTTTGTATTGTTAAAAATGAGGACGCTACAGGGAGTTAAAAACGAGTGACTTTTCAGCAACGTTTATACTGGGAGTCAATGAGGCCGCTCACCTGTGCTCTCCTCACTTTGAGGCTTGTCATTCAAAAACCGTAAATCCTATCGTTTAGGTAGACACATTGTGTGAATCAGGACAAGTTTTCCTACTACTTTTGAGAAAATCATGTCTGTAGAGTGAAATTTGTGGCTGAAAACACGGTTTAAGCGAGAAAGTTTGAGCTTTTTTTTGAAGCCGCCTACACTCTAAGCTTAACGACCCTCACTGGTGTGTAACGCAATAGACACCCATTCAAAAGCCGGATTTTCTCCCAGAAACCACATGGCGTTTGAACCGGGCCTGATCCGAAAGTGTAAAACCTAGCAGAAAAGTTGAATGCCAGATCCACAGAGGAGAAGTTTTCCTACGTTTTAGAGTTTGAATCATGTCTCTAGGTGAAAGCATGCCAGAGCAGTGGATGTTTGAAAAACATTGAAAAAGTGCTTTTTTTTCAATTAATTCCATAGAAATGAATGGGGTTTTTTGGGGCGATTTTTTCGCGACTACGTCGCGAAAAAATCGTATTCTATAGAGAAAAGTAATAGCATAGCGAGTCCGATCGAGCCGCACGTTTTGATATATTGTTTGTCTGTGTGCGACGTACGGTTATTGAGTTATTCGAAATCAAAATTTGCGTAGGATTAATAATAATAAGAAGAAACACGTAGAAGAACAATAGTTGCAGTGCTTTGCACTGCAACCTATGGGCTCCCCTAGGGGAGCCCATAGGTTGCTGTGCTGCAGCACTGCATCCTAACTAGACCGGACAATTCCCCGGGGGAAATTGTGAGAGGATGCAGTGCGCGAAGCAATTCGCTCACGCATGTTCGCTGGCCGTGAACGTGTGACCCGCAATGATGTTTCAATGCAATGATCGTGTGTGTGCTCGAGACAGCAGCCATCATGAAGAAGACCTATTCAAGAGTATGACCAAAGTGACTACAGGCGGAAATTAGCATGTACTGCTATAACCTGGGACAGACATCTGTCCTTAACACAAGGATAATGTTTAATTTGTGCACTGTCCCATTTAAAAATAAAATAAACTCTAAACTCTAAGAAGAGTGTTTGTAGTTTGTATGTACGAACAGAAGTGTTCCTAATAAAGTGGGCGGCTAAGGTGAGGCTGACACACAAGGGCTGGAGTTTTCTACTGTTTTTTTTATGAAGGACCAGGCCTCGAACAATGACAAATAACTCGACAACGGAAGCAGCTATTCACAAAATTCTTTCACAGTGAGCGCTAGAAGGGTCTCCTGAATAAAATGATGTATTTTTTTGTTTGTATTGTTAAAAATGAGGACGCTACAGGGAGTTAAAAACGAGTGACTTTTCAGCAACGTTTATACTGGGAGTCAATGAGGCCGCTCACCTGTGCTCTCCTCACTTTGAGGCTTGTCATTCAAAAACCGTAAATCCTATCGTTTAGGTAGACACATTGTGTGAATGAGGACAAGTTTTCCTACTACTTTTGAGAAAATCATGTCTGTAGAGTGAAATTTGTGGCTGAAAACACGGTTTAAGCGAGAAAGTTTGAGCTTTTTTTTGAAGCCGCCTACACTCTAAGCTTAAAGACCCTCACTGGTGTGTAACGCAATAGACACCCTTTCAAAAGCCGGATTTTCTCCCAGAAACCACATGGCGTTTGAACCGGGACTGATCCGAAAGTGTAAAACCTAGCAGAAAAGTTGAATGCCAGATCCACAGAGGAGAAGTTTTCCTACGTTTTAGAGTTTGAATCATGTCTCTAGGTGAAAGCATGCCAGAGCAACGGATGTTTGAAAAACGTTGAAAAAGTGCTTTTTTTTCAATTAATTCCATAGAAATGAATGGGGTTTTTTGGGGCGATTTTTTCACGACTACGTCGCGAAAAAATCGTATTCTATAGAGAAAAGTAATGTACTGTTTGTTTGCATGTACTGCTATAACCTGGGACAGACATCTGTCCTTAACACAAGGATAATGTTGAATTTGTGCACTGTCCCTTTTAAAAATAAAATAAACTCTAAACTCTAAGAAGAGTGTTTGTAGTTTGTATGTACGAACAGAAGTGTTCCTAATAAAGTGGGCGGCTAAGGTGAGGCTGACACACAAGGGCTGGAGTTTTCTACTGTTTTTTTTATGAAGGACCAGGCCTCGAACAATGACAAATAACTCGACAACGGAAGCAGCTATTCACAAAATTCTTTCACAGTGAGCGCTAGAAGGGTCTCCTGAATAAAATGATGTATTTTTTTGTTTGTATTGTTAAAAATGAGGACGCTACAGGGAGTTAAAAACGAGTGACTTTTCAGCAACGTTTATACTGGGAGTCAATGAGGCCGCTCACCTGTGCTCTCCTCACTTTGAGGCTTGTCATTCAAAAACCGTAAATCCTATCGTTTAGGTAGACACATTGTGTGAATCAGGACAAGTTTTCCTACTACTTTTGAGAAAATCATGTCTGTAGAGTGAAATTTGTGGCTGAAAACAGAGTTTAAGCGAGAAAGTTTGACCTTTTTTTTAAACCTCTCTCCACTCTGACCTTAACGAGGTCCACTGGTGTGTAACGCAATAGACACCCATTCAAAAGCCGGATTTTCTCCCAGAACTCACATCGTGTTTGAGCCGGGCCTGATCCGAAAGTGTAGAACCTAGCAGAAAAGTTGAATGCCAGATCCACAGAGGAGAAGTTTTCCTATGTTTTAGAGTTTGAATCACGTCTCTAGGTTAAAGCATGCCAGAGCAGCGGATGTTTGAAAAACGTTGAAAAAGTGCTTTTTTTCCAATTAATTCCATAGAAATGAATGGGGTTTTTTTGGACGATTTTTTCGCGACTACGTCGCGAAAAAATCTTAATCTATAGAGAAAAGAAATAGCATAGCGAGTCCGATCGAGCCGCACAATTTGATGTATTGTTTGTCTGTGTGCGACGTACGGTTATTGAGTTAATCGAAATCGAAATTTGTGTAGGAAGAGTAACAAATATAACACTAGACCGGACAATTCCCCGGGGGAAATTGTGAGAGGATGCAGTGCGCGAAGCAATTCGCTCACGCATGTTTGCTGGCCGTGAATGTGTGACCCGCAATGATGTTTCAACGCAATGATTGTGTGTGCTCGAGACAGCAGCCATCATGAATAAGAGCTATTCAAGAGAATAACCAAAGTGACTACAGGCGGAAATTAGCATGTACTGCTATAACCTGGGACAGACATCTGCAGCCGGTTTCACTAAAGTAGTTTAGACTGGTCTATGGGTTAAGATTGGTCTTAAGTTTCTTTATAGACCAGTCTAATGCAAGTAAGACAGTTTCACAAAAGTTAAGACTAATTTTTTAAGTCTAATTTTAGGCTTAAAAAGTAAGACACCCTCCCCCCAGTCTAATATGGGTCTAAGGGCTATATCACCATGGTAATAACTGAAATAGTGTGTGAATCAGTGTGTGTGTGTGTGTGTGTGTTGTTGTTGTTGTTGTTGTTGTTATTATTATTATTATTATTATAGTGTTGTTATTGTGTTCTTGTTATTGTGTTCTTGTTATTATTACTATTGTTATTATTATTACTATTGTTACTATTATTACTGGACATACTTTCTTAAATGAATAAAATTGAATTAAAAAAAAGTCAAGCCATAAGTGCCATCAATGTCAATAACTACAAGAAAGCCTGAAATGTTAAGGCAGTGAAGTGCAATTATGTAATGCACAAATTTAGGCTATTATAATCTAACTATAAAGTATTCAATAAAGAACAAACAGTGTAATGCCAGCTTATTCATTTTATTACTTATAAATAATATAAATATATATAAATAATATAAATATATCAATTCATTTATGCATATAATTACATCACCACTCATCACTTATCTCTCTCTCTCTCACACACACACACACACACACACACACACCACTACATCACTCCTCCATCTGCGCGAGTCTCTTCAATTTAAGTTGCAGTCGCTCCAAAAGGAAAGACTGCAACTTAAATTGAAGAGACTCGCGCAGATGGAGGAGTGATGTAGATAATAACGGCGACTCGCCTCCGTAGATCTCTATCACCATTTCGGTGATGACTTTGTTTCTTCGCTTTCCCTCCTCCTGTTGGGGGTCCCGTTTTCCGCTTGTATATTAACTTTTTTGCCTCTGGCAATATTTTTAAACCTCTTCTGCACAGCTGACACGTCTCGTACCGCAGTGGGGTTAACGCTGTTCACCGCATCGGTGATTTTTTTCCACACCTCATGTTTCTTTTTGTTGGTACACTCCTCATTGAATTTCCCCAACAAAACCCCTTTGTAGGAATTAAATTCTTCAAGAATGGCTAAATTCTCTGAGTGCGTGAACAGCACTGACCGGTTGCTGTCCGCCATTTTTTTTTGTTTTGAAAAGAGTCTTAAATTACCAACAATCCTTTGCGGCATAGTACGACTTAAGATAGGCAGAGTCTTAACTGCTTTGTGCAACAGTTTTTGTTAGACGTCTATGCTAAGTCCGACTATACCCTCTGTCTAAGTTATAGTCATAGTCTATCTTAGTGAAACCGGCTCCTGTCCTTACCACAAGGATAATGTTTAATTTGTGCACTGTCCATTTTAAAAATAAAATAAACTCTAAACTCTAAGAAGAGTGTTTGTAGTTTGTATGTACGAACAGAAGTGTTCCTAATAAAGTGGGCGGCTAAGGTGAGGCTGACACACAAGGGCTGGAGTTTTCTACTGTTTTTTTTATGAAGGACCAGGCCTCGAACAATGACAAATAACTCGACAACGGAAGCAGCTATTCACAAAATTCTTTCACAGTGAGCGCTAGAAGGGTCTCCTGAATAAAATGATGTATTTTTTTGTTTGTATTGTTAAAAATGAGGACGATACAGGGAGTTAAAAACGAGTGACTTTTCTATCCCGTTTATAATGCATGTCAATGAGCTAACACACACAAGGTCTTGAATTTTGTGCTGTTTTTTACTACGGACCAGACCTCAAACAATGACAAATAACTCGACAACGAAAGCAGCTATTCACAAAATTCTTTCACAGTGAGCGCTAGAAGGGTCTCCTGAATAAAATGATGTATTTTTTTGTTTGTATTGTTAAAAATGAGGACGCTACAGGGAGTTAAAAACGAGTGACTTTTCAGCAACTTTTATACTGGGAGTCAATGAGGCCGCTCACCTGTGCTCTCCTCACTTTGAGGCTTGTCATTCAAAAACCATAAATCCTATCGTTTAGGTAGACACATTGTGTGAATCAGGACAAGTTTTCCTACTACTTTTGAGAAAATCATGTCTGTAGAGTGAAATTTGTGGCTGAAAACAGAGTTTAAGCGAGAAAGTTTGACCTTTTTTTTCAAACTGTCTACACTCTAAGATAATGACCTTCACTGGTGTGTAACGCAATAGACACCCATTCAAAAGCCGGATTTTCTCCCAGAAACCACATGGCGGTTGAGCCGGGACTGATCGGAAAGTGTAGAACCTAGCAGAAAAGTTTAATGCCAGATCCACAGAGGAGAAGTTTTCCTACGTTTTAGAGTTTAAATCACGTCTCTAGGTGAAAGCATGCCAGAGCAGCGGATGTTTGAAAAACGTTGAAAAAGTGCTTTTTTTTCAATTAATTCCATAGAAATGAATGGGGTTTTTTTGGACGATTTTTTCGCGACTACGTCGCGAAAAAATCGTAATCTATAGAGAAAAGTAATAGCATAGCGAGTCCGATCGATCCGCACGTTTTGATATATTGTTTGTCTGTGTGCGACGTACGGTTATTGAGTTATTCGAAATCAAAATTTGCGTAGGAATAAGAAGAAGAAGAAGAAGAAGAAGAAGAAGAAATACGTAGAAGAACAATAGTTGCAGTGCTTTGCACTGCAACCTATGGGCTCCCCTAGGGGAGCCCATAGGTTGCTGTGCTGCAGCACTGCATCCTAACTAGACCGGACAATTCCCCGGGGGAAATTGTGAGAGGATGCAGTGCACGAAGCAATTCGCTCACGCATGTTCGCTGGCCGTGAACGTGTGACCCGCAATGATGTTTCAATGCAATGATCGTGTGTGTGCTCGAGACAGCAGCCATCATGAAGAAGACCTATTCAAGAGCATGACCAAAGTGACTACAGGCGGAAATTAGCATGTACTGCTATAACCTGGGACAGACATCTGTCCTTACCACAAGGATAATGTTTAATTTGTGCACTGTCCCTTTTAAAAATAAAATAAACTCTAAACTCTAAGAAGAGTGTTTGTAGTTTGTATGTACGAACAGAAGTGTTCCTAATAAAGTGGGCGGCTAAGGTGAGGCTGACACACAAGGGCTGGAGTTTTCTACTGTTTTTTTTATGAAGGACCAGGCCTCGAACAATGACAAATAACTCGACAACGGAAGCAGCTATTCACAAAATTCTTTCACAGTGAGCGCTAGAAGGGTCTCCTGAATAAAATGATGTATTTTTTTTGTTTGTATTGTTAAAAATGAGGACGCTACAGGGAGTTAAAAACGAGTGACTTTTCAGCAACGTTTATACTGGGAGTCAATGAGGCCGCTCACCTGTGCTCTCCTCACTTTGAGGCTTGTCATTCAAAAACCGTAAATCCTATCGTTTAGGTAGACACATTGTGTGAATCAGGACAAGTTTTCCTACTACTTTTGAGAAAATCATGTCTGTAGAGTGAAATTTGTGGCTGAAAACACGGTTTAAGCGAGAAAGTTTGACCTTTTTTTTGAACCTCTCTCCACTCTGACCTTAACGAGGTCCACTGGTGTGTAACGCAATAGACACCCATTCAAAAGCCGGATTTTCTCCCAGAAACCACATGGCGTTTGTCCCGGGACTGATCCGAAAGTGTAGAACCTAGCAGAAAAGTTGAATGCCAGATCCACAGAGGAGAAGTTTTCCTACGTTTTAGAGTTTGAATCACGTCTCTAGGTGAAAGCATGCCAGAGCAGCGGATGTTTGAAAAACGTTGAAAAAGTGCTTTTTTTTCAATTAATTCCATAGAAATGAATGTGGTTTTTTTGGACGATTTTTTCGCGACTACGTCGCGAAAAAATCGTATTCTATAGAGAAAAGTAATAGCATAGCGAGTCTGATCGAGCCGCACGTTTTGATACATTGTTTGTCTGTGTGCGACATACGGTTATTGTGTTACTCGAAATCAAAATTTGTGTAGGAAGAGTAACAAATATAACACTAGACCGGACAATTCCCCGGGGGAAATTGTGAGAGGATGCAGTGCGCGAAGCAATTCGCTCACGCATGTTCGCTGGCCGTGAATGTGTGACCCGCAATGATGTTTCAATGCAATGATCGTGTGTGTGCTCGAGACAGCAGCCATCATGAAGAAGACCTATTCAAGAGTATGACCAAAGTGACTACAGGCGGAAATTAGCATGTACTGCTATAACCTGGGACAGACATCTGTCCTTAACACAAGGATAATGTTTAATTTGTGCACTGTCCCTTTTAAAAATGAAATAAACTCTAAACTCTAAGAAGAGTGTTTGTAGTTTGTATGTACGAACAGAAGTGTTCCTAATAAAGTGGGCGGCTAAGGTGAGGCTGACACACAAGGGCTGGAGTTTTCTACTGTTTTTTTTATGAAGGACCAGGCCTCGAACAATGACAAATAACTCGACAACGGAAGCAGCTATTCACAAAATTCTTTCACAGTGAGCGCTAGAAGGGTCTCCTGAATAAAATGATGTATTTTTTTGTTTGTATTGTTAAAAATGAGGACGCTACAGGGAGTTAAAAACGAGTGACTTTTCAGCAACGTTTATACTGGGAGTCAATGAGGCCGCTCACCTGTGCTCTCCTCACTTTGAGGCTTGTCATTCAAAAACCGTAAATCCTATCGTTTAGGTAGACACATTGTGTGAATCAGGACAAGTTTTCCTACTACTTTTGAGAAAATCATGTCTGTAGAGTGAAATTTGTGGCTGAAAACACGGTTTAAAAATAAAATAAACTCTAAACTCTAAGAAGAGTGTTTGTAGTTTGTATGTACGAACAGAAGTGTTCCTAATAATGTGGGCGGCTAAGGTGAGGCTGACACACAAGGGCTGGAGTTTTCTACTGTTTTTTTTATGAAGGACCAGGCCTCGAACAATGACAAATAACTCGACAACGGAAGCAGCTATTCACAAAATTCTTTCACAGTGAGCGCTAGAAGGGTCTCCTGAATAAAATGATGTATTTTTTTGTTTGTATTGTTAAAAATAAGGACGCTACAGGGAGTTAAAAACGAGTGACTTTTCAGCAACGTTTATACTGGGAGTCAATGAGGCCGCTCACCTGTGCTCTCCTCACTTTGAGGCTTGTCATTCAAAAACCGTAAATCCTATCGTTTAGGTAGACACATTGTGTGAATCAGGACAAGTTTTCCTACTACTTTTGAGAAAATCATGTCTGTAGAGTGAAATTTGTGGCTGAAAACACGGTTTAAAAATAAAATAAACTCTAAACTCTAAGAAGAGTGTTTGTAGTTTGTATGTACGAACAGAAGTGTTCCTAATAATGTGGGCGGCTAAGGTGAGGCTGACACACAAGGGCTGGAGTTTTCTACTGTTTTTTTTATGAAGGACCAGGCCTCGAACAATGACAAATAACTCGACAACGGAAGCAGCTATTCACAAAATTCTTTCACAGTGAGCGCTAGAAGGGTCTCCTGAATAAAATGATGTATTTTTTTGTTTGTATTGTTAAAAATGAGGACGCTACAGGGAGTTAAAAACGAGTGACTTTTCAGCAACGTTTATACTGGGAGACAATGAGGCCGCTCACCTGTGCTCTCCTCACTTTGAGGCTTGTCATTCGAAAACCGTAAATCCTATCGTTTAGGTAGACACATTGTGTGAATCAGGACAAGTTTTCCTACTACTTTTGAGAAAATCATGTCTGTAGAGTGAAATTTGTGGCTGAAAACACGGTTTAAGAGAGAAAGTTTGAGCTTTTTTTTGAAGCCGCCTACACTCTAAGATTAACGACCATCACTGGTGTGTAACGCAATAGACACCCATTCAAAAGCCGGATTTTCTCCCAGAACTCACATCGTGTTTGAGCCGGGCCTGATCCGAAAGTGTAGAACCTTGCAGAAAAGTTGAATGCCAGATCCACAGAGGAGAAGTTTTCCTACGTTTTAGAGTTTGAATCACGTCTCTAGGTTAAAGCATGCCAGAGCAGCGGACGTTTGAAAAACGTTGAAAAAGTGCTTTTTTTTCAATTAATTCCATAGAAATGAATGGGGTTTTTTGGGGCGATTTTTTCGCGACTACGTCGCGAAAAAATCGTATTCTGTAGAGAAAAGTAATAGCATAGCGAGTCCGATCGAGCCGCACATTTTAATATATTGTTTGTCTGTGTGCGATGTACGGTTATTGAGTTACTCGAAATCGAAATTTGTGTAGGAAGAGTAACAAATATAACACTAGACCGGACAATTCCCCGGGGGAAATTGTGAGAGGATGCAGTGCGCGAAGCAATTCGCTCACGCATGTTCGCTGGCCGTGAATGTGTGACCCGCAATGATGTTTCAATGCAATGATTGTGTGTGTGCTCTAGACAGCAGCCATCATGAAGAAGAGCGATTCAAGAGCATGAACAAAGTGACTACAGGCGGAAATTAGCATGTACTGCTATAACCTGGGACAGACATCTGTCCTTACCACAAGGATAATGTTTAATTTGTGCACTGTCCCTTTTAAAAATAAAATAAACTCTAAACACTAAGAAGAGTGTTTGTAGTATGTATGTACGAACAGAAGTGTTCCTAATAAAGTGGGCGGCTAAGGTGAGGCTAAGACACACAAGGGCTGGAGTTTTCTACTGTTTTTTTATGAAGGACCAGGCCTCGAACAATAACAAATAACTCGACAACGGAAGCAGCTATTCACAAAATTCTTTCACAGTGAGCGCTAGAAGGGTCTCCTGAATAAAATGATGTATTTTTTTGTTTGTACTCTTAAAAATAACGACAATAGAGCGATTTAAAAACGAGTGACTTATCTCTCATTTTTACAATGGGTTTCAATGAAGCCTGTCAGCTGCCCTGTCCTCAGTTTGACGCTTGTCATTCAAAAACCGTAAATCCTATCGTTTAGGTAGACACATTGTGTGAATCAGGACAAGTTTTCCTACAAGGATAATGTTTAATTTGTGCACTGTCCCTTTTAAAAATAAAATAAACTCTAAACTCTAAGAAGAGTGTTTGTAGTTTGTATGTACGAACAGAAGTGTTCCTAATAAAGTGGGCGGCTAAGGTGAGGCTGACACACAAGGGCTGGAGTTTTCTACTGTTTTTTTTTATGAAGGACCAGGCCTCGAACAATGACAAATAACTCGACAACGGAAGCAGCTATTCACAAAATTCTTTCACAGTGAGCGCTAGAAGGGTCTCCTGAATAAAATGATGTATTTTTTTGTTTGTATTGTTAAAAATGACGACGCTACAGGGAGTTAAAAACGAGTGACTTTTCAGCAACGTTTATACTGGGAGTCAATGAGGCCGCTCACCTGTGCTCTCCTCACTTTGAGGCTTGTCATTCAAAAACCGTAAATCCTATCGTTTAGGTAGACACATTGTGTGAATCAGGACAAGTTTTCCTACTACTTTTGAGAAAATCATGTCTGTAGAGTGAAATTTGTGGCTGAAAACAGAGTTTAAGCGAGAAAGTTTGACCTTCTTTTTGAAGCCGCCTACACTCTGAGTTAACGAGGCACACTGGTGTGTAACGCAATAGACACCCATTCAAAAGCCGGATTTTCTCCCAGAAACCACATGGCGTTTGACCCGGGACTGATCCGAAAGTGTAGAACCTAGCAGAAAAGTTGAATGCCAGATCCACAGAGGAGAAGTTTTCCTACGTTTTAGAGTTTGAATCACGTCTCTAGGTGAAAGCATGCCAGAGCAGCGGATGTTTGAAAAACGTTGAAAAAGTGCTTTTTTTCAAATTAATTCCATAGAAATGAATGGGGTTTTTTTGGACAATTTTTTCGCGACTACGTCGCGAAAAAATCATTTTCTATAGAGAAAAGTAATAGCATAGCGAGTCCGATCGAGCCGCACGTTTTGATATATTGTTTGTCTGTGTGCAACGTACGGTTATTGAGTTAATCGAAATCGAAATTTGCGTAGGAAGAGTAACAAATATAACACTAGACCGGACAATTCCCCGGGGGAAATTGTGAGAGGATGCAGTGCGCGAAGCAATTCGCTCACGCATGTTCGCTGGCCGTGAATGTGTGACCCGCAATGATGTTTCAATGCAATGATTGTGTGTGTGCTCGAGACAGCAGCCATCATGAAGAAGACCTATTCAAGAGTATGACCAAAGTGACTACAGGCGGAAATTAGCATGTACTGCTATAACCTGGGACAGACATCTGTCCTTACCACAAGGATAATGTTTAATTTGTGCACTGTCCCTTTTAAAAATAAAATAAACTCTAAACTCTAAGAAGAGTGTTTGTAGGTTGTATGTACGAACAGAAGTGTTCCTAATAAAGTGGGCGGCTAAGGTGAGGCCTGTCGGCTGCCCTCCTCTCAGTTTCTCAGAGCAGCGGATGTTTGAAAAAGTGCTTTTTTTTCCAATTAATTCCATAGAAATGAATGGGTTTTTTTTGGGACAAGTGTGACTACTACTTTTGAGAAAATTATGTCTGTAGTGTGAAATTTGTGGCTGAAAACAGTTTAAGTTTGAAATTTTGAGCATGATGTGTGTGTTCTTGAGACAGCTTTTCCCTCTGCCCCGTCACTGGCCCCAATTGGCATGGTGATGGGCCTGAACAGGAGAGTTAAGAAACACACACAAGATTATGTCAGGTGTCTGCTGTAAATTGCTATGGACCAGGCCTCGAACAATGACAAATAACTCGACAACGGAAGCAGCTATTCACAAAATTCTTTCACAGTGAGCGCTAGAAGGGTCTCCTGAATAAAATGATGTATTTTTTTGTTTGTATTGTTAAAAATGAGGACGCTACAGGGAGTTAAAAACGAGTGACTTTTCAGCAACGTTTATACTGGGAGTCAATGAGGCCGCTCACCTGTGCTCTCCTCACTTTGAGGCTTGTCATTCAAAAACCGTAAATCCTATCGTTTAGGTAGACACATTGTGTGAATCAGGACAAGTTTTCCTACTACTTTTGAGAAAATCATGTCTGTAGAGTGAAATTTGTGGCTGAAAACACGGTTTAAAAATAAAATAAACTCTAAACTCTAAGAAGAGTGTTTGTAGTTTGTATGTACGAACAGAAGTGTTCCTAATAAAGTGGGCGGCTAAGGTGAGGCTGACACACAAGGGCTGGAGTTTTCTACTGTTTTTTTTATGAAGGACCAGGCCTCGAACAATGACAAATAACTCGACAACGGAAGCAGCTATTCACAAAATTCTTTCACCGTGAGCGCTAGAAGGGTCTCCTGAATAAAATGATGTATTTTTTTGTTTGTATTGTTAAAAATGAGGACGCTACAGGGAGTTAAAAACGAGTGACTTTTCAGCAACGTTTATACTGGGAGTCAATGAGGCCGCTCACCTGTGCTCTCCTCACTTTGAGGCTTGTCATTCAAAAACCGTAAATCCTATCGTTTAGGTAGACACATTGTGTGAATCAGGACAAGTTTTCCTACTACTTTTGAGAAAATCATGTCTGTAGAGTGAAATTTGTGGCGGAAAACACGGTTTAAGCGAGAAAGTTTGAGCTTTTTTTTGAAGCCGCCTACACTCTAATCGTAACGACCCTCACTGGTGTGTAACGCAATAGACACCCATTCAAAAGCCGGATTTTCTCCCAGAAACCACATGGCGTTTGAACCGGGCCTGATCCGAAAGTGTAAAACCTAGCAGAAAAGTTGAATGCCAGATCCACAGAGGAGAAGTTTTCCTACGTTTGAGAGTTTGAATCATGTCTCTAGGTGAAAGCATGCCAGAGCAGCGGATGTTTGAAAAACGTTGAAAAAGTGCTTTTTTTCCAATTAATTCCATAGAAATGAATGGGGTTTTTTTGGGCGATTTTTTCGCGACTACGTCGCGAAAAAATCGTAATCTGTAGAGAAAACTAATAGCATAGCGAGTCCGATCGATCCGCACGTTTTGATATATTGTTTGTCTGTGTGCGACGTACGGTTGTGTGACCTGCTATGAAGCTACAATGCCATGATTGATGTGTGTGCTTGAGACAGCTGCCCCCCTCCCCTCTGTGCTCGCTTACTGAAGCCAGCAAGCATGGTGACATGCCTGAGCAGGCTAAGAAACACACACAAGATTTTATCAGGTGTCTGCTGTTTTGCTAAGGAGTAGGCCTCGAACAATCACAAATAACTCGACAACGAAAGCAGCTATTCACAAAATTCTTTCACAGTGAGCGCTAGAAGGGTCTCCTGAATAAAATGATGTATTTTTTTGTTTGTATTGTTAAAAATGAGGACGCTACAGGGAGTTAAAAACGAGTGACTTTTCAGCAACGTTTATACTGGGAGTCAATGAGGCCGCTCACCTGTGCTCTCCTCACTTTGAGGCTTGTCATTCAAAAACCGTAAATCCTACCGTTTAGGTAGACACATTGTGTGAATCAGGACAAGTTTTCCTACTACTTTTGAGAAAATCATGTCTGTAGAGTGAAATTTGTGGCTGAAAACAGAGTTTAAGCGAGAAAGTTTGAGCTTTATTTTCAACCTCTCTACACTCTAAGATAACGACCTTCACTGGTGTGTAACGCAATAGACACCCATTCAAAAGCCGGATTTTCTCCCAGAAACCACATGGCGGTTGAGCCGGGACTGATCCGAAAGTGTAGAACCTAGCACAAAAGTTTAATGCCAGATCCACAGAGGAGAAGTTTTCCTACGTTTTAGAGTTTGAATCATGTCTCTAGGTGAAAGCATGCCAGAGCAGTGGATGTTTGAAAAACATTGAAAAAGTGCTTTTTTTTCAATTAATTCCATAGAAATGAATGGGGTTTTTTGGGGCGATTTTTTCGCGACTACGTCGCGAAAAAATCGTATTCTATAGAGAAAAGTAATAGCATAGCGAGTCCGATCGAGCCGCACGTTTTGATATATTGTTTGTCTGTGTGCGACGTACGGTTATTGAGTTATTCGAAATCAAAATTTGCGTAGGAATAATAATAATAAGAAGAAGAAGAAATACGTAGAAGAACAATAGTTGCAGTGCTTTGCACTGCAACCTATGGGCTCCCCTAGGGGAGCCCATAGGTTGCTGTGCTGCAGCACTGCATCCTAACTAGACCGGACAATTCCCCGGGGGAAATTGTGAGAGGATGCAGTGCGCGAAGCAATTCGCTCACGCATGTTTGCTGGCCGTGAACGTGTGACCCGCAATGATGTTTCAATGCAATGATTATGTGTGTGCTTGAGACAGCAGCCGTCATGAATAAGAGCTATTCAAGAGCATGAACAAAGTGACTACAGGCGGAAATTAGCATGTACTGCTATAACCTGGGACAGACATCTGTCCTTACCACAAGGATAATGTTTAATTTGTGCACTGTCCCTTTTAAAAATAAAATAAACTCTAAACTCTAAGAAGAGTGTTTGCAGTTTGTATGTACGAACAGAAGTGTTCCTAATAAAGTGGGCGGCTAAGGTGAAGTGTCATGCTGACCGAGGCTGGTTTTTTTTTTTTGGAGTTTTGTGCTGTTTTATATGAATGACCAGGCCTCGAACAATGACAAATAACTCGACAACGGAAGCAGCTATTCACAAAATTCTTTCACAGTGAGCGCTAGAAGGGTCTCCTGAATAAAATTATGTATTTTTTTGTTTGTATTGTTAAAAATGAGGACGCTACAGGGAGTTAAAAACGAGTGACTTTTCAGCAACGTTTATACTGGGAGTCAATGAGGCCGCTCACCTGTGCTCTCCTCACTTTGAGGCTTGTCATTCAAAAACCGTAAATCCTATCGTTTAGGTAGACACATTGTGTGAATCAGGACAAGTTTTCCTACTACTTTTGAGAAAATCATGTCTGTAGAGTGAAATTTGTGGCTGAAAACACGGTTTAAAAATAAAATAAACTATAAACTCAAAGAAGAGTGTTTGTAGTTTGTATGTACGAACAGAAGTGTTCCTAATAAAGTGGGCGGCTAAGGTGAGGCTAAGACACACAAGGGCTGGAGTTTTCTACTGTTTTTTTATGAAGGACCAGGCCTCGAACAATGACAAATAACTCGACAACGGAAGCAGCTATTCACAAAATTCTTTCACAGTGAGCGCTAGAAGGGTCTCCTGAATAAAATGATGTATTTTTTTGTTTGTATTGTTAAAAATGAGGACGCTACAGGGAGTTAAAAACGAGTGACTTTTCAGCAACGTTTATACTGGGAGTCAATGAGGCCGCTCACCTGTGCTCTCCTCACTTTGAGGCTTGTCATTCGAAAACCGTAAATCCTATCGTTTAGGTAGACACATTGTGTGAATCAGGACAAGTTTTCCTACTACTTTTGAGAAAATCATGTCTGTAGAGTGAAATTTGTGGCAGAAAACACGGTTTAAGCGAGAAAGTTTGAGCTTTTTTTTGAAGCCGCCTACACTCTAATCTTAACGACCCTCACTGGTGTGTAACGCAATAGACACCCATTCAAAAGCCGGATTTTCTCCCAGAAACCACATGGTGTTTGAACCGGGCCTGATCCGAAAGTGTAAAACCTAGCAGAAAAGTTGAATGCCAGATCCACAGAGGAGAAGTTTTCCTACGTTTTAGAGTTTGAATCATGTCTCTAGGTGAAAGCATGCCAGAGCAGCGGATGTTTGAAAAACGTTGAAAAAGTGCTTTTTTTTCAATTAATTCCATAGAAATGAATGGGGTTTTTTGGGGCGATTTTTTCGCGACTACGTCGCGAAAAAATCGTATTCTATAGAGAAAAGTAATAGCATAGCGAGTCCGATCGAGCCGCACGTTTTGATATATTGTTTGTCTGTGTGCGACGTACGGTTGTGTGACCTGCTATGAAGCTACAATGCCATGATTTGTGTGCTTGAGACAGCCGGCCCCTCCCCTCTGTGCTCGCTTACTGAAGCCAGTAAGCATGGTAACAGGCCTGAGCAGGTTATGAAACACACACAAGATTTTATCAGGTGTCTGCTGTAAATTGCTATGGACCAGGCCTCGAACAATGACAAATAACTCGACAACGGAAGCAGCTATTCACAAAATTCTTTCACAGTGAGCGCTAGAAGGGTCTCCTGAATAAAATGATGTATTTTTTTGTTTGTATTGTTAAAAATGAGGACGCTACAGGGAGTTAAAAACGAGTGACTTTTCAGCAACGTTTATACTGGGAGTCAATGAGGCCGCTCACCTGTGCTCTCCTCACTTTGAGGCTTGTCATTCAAAAACCGTAAATCCTATCGTTTAGGTAGACACATTGTGTGAATCAGGACAAGTTTTCCTACTACTTTTGAGAAAATCATGTCTGTAGAGTGAAATTTGTGGCTGAAAACACGGTTTAAGCAAGAAAGTTTGAGCTTTTTTTTGAAGCCGCCTACACTCTAAGCTTAATGACCCTCACTGGTGTGTAACGCAATAGACACCCATTCAAAAGCCGGATTTTCTCCCAGAAACCACATGGCGTTTGAACCGGGCCTGATCCGAAAGTGTAAAACCTAGCAGAAAAGTTGAATGCCAGATCCACAGAGGAGAAGTTTTCCTACGTTTTAGAGTTTGAATCATGTCTCTAGGTGAAAGCATGCCAGAGCAGCGGATGTTTGAAAAACGTTGAAAAAGTGCTTTTTTTTCAATTAATTCCATAGAAATGAATGGGGTTTTTTGGGGCGATTTTTTCGCGACTACGTCGCGAAAAAATCATAAACTGTAGAGAAAAGTAATAGCATAGCGAGTCCGATCGAGCCGCACGTTTTGATGTATTGTTTGTCTGTGTGCGACGTACGGATATTGAGTTAATCGAAATCAAAATTTGTGTAGGAAGAGTAACAAATATAACACTAGACCGGACAATTCCCCGGGGGAAATTGTGAGAGGATGCAGTGCGCGAAGCAATTCGCTCACGCATGTTCGCTGGCCGTGAATGTGTGACCCGCAATGTTGTTTCAATGCAATGATCGTGTGTGTGCTCGAGACAGCAGCCATCATGAAGAAGACCTATTCAAGAGTATGACCAAAGTGACTACAGGCGGAAATTAGCATGTACTGCTATAACCTGGGACAGACATCTGTCCTTAACACAAGGATAATGTTTAATTTGTGCACTGTCCCTTTTAAAAATAAAATAAACTCTAAACTCTAAGAAGAGTGTTTGTAGTTTGTATGTACGAACAGATGTGTTCCTAATAAAGTGGGCGGCTAAGGTGAGGCTGACACACAAGGGCTGGAGTTTTCTACTGTTTTTTTTATGAAGGACCAGGCCTCGAACAATGACAAATAACTCGACAACGGAAGCAGCTATTCACAAAATTCTTTCACAGTGAGCGCTAGAAGGGTCTCCTGAATAGACTGATGTAATTTTTTTGTCTGTATTGTTAAAAATGAGGACGCTACAGGGAGTTAAAAACGAGTGACTTTTCAGCAACGTTTATAATGGGAGTCAATGAGGCCGCTCACCTGTGCTCTCCTCACTTTGAGGCTTGTCATTCAAAAACCGTAAATCCTATCGTTTAGGTAGACACATTGTGTGAATCAGGACAAGTTTTCCTACTACTTTTGAGAAAATCATGTCTGTAGAGTGAAATTTGTGGCTGAAAACACGGTTTAAGCGAGAAAGTTTGACCTTTTTTTTGAACCTCTCTCCACTCTGAGCATAACGAGGTCCACTGGTGTGTAACGCAATAGACACCCATAAAAAGCCGGATTTTCTCCCGGAACCAACATGGCGTTTGAGCCGGGACTGATCCGAAAGTGTAGAACCTAGCAGAAAAGTTGAAGGCCAGATCCACAGAGGAGAAGTTTTCCTACGTTTTAGAGTTTGAATCACGTCTCTAGGTGAAAGCATGCCAGAGCAGCGGATGTTTGAAAAACGTTGAAAAAGTGCTTTTTTTTCAATTAATTCCATAGAAATGAATGGGGTTTTTTTGGACGATTTTTTCGCGACTACGTCGCGAAAAAATCGTATTCTATAGAGAAAAGTAATAGCATAGCGAGTCCGATCGAGCCGCACGTTTTGATACATTGTTTGTCTGTGTGCGATGTACGGTTATTGTGTTACTCGAAATCAAAATTTGTGTAGGAAGAGTAACAAATATAACACTAGACCGGACAATTCCCCGGGGGAAATTGTGAGAGGATGCAGTGCGCGAAGCAATTCGCTCACGCATGTTTGCTGGCCGTGAATGTGTGACCCGCAATGATGTTTCAATGCAATGATTGTGTGTGTGTGCTTGAGACAGCAGCCGTCATGAAGAAGAGCTATTCAAGAGCATGAACAAAGTGACTACAGGCGGAAATTAGCATGTACTGCTATAACCTGGGACAGACATCTGTCCTTACCACAAGGATAATGTTTAATTTGTGCACTGTCCCTTTTAAAAATAAAATAAACTCTAAGAAGAGTGTTTGTAGTTTGTATGTACGAACAGAAGTGTTCCTAATAAAGTGGGCGGCTAAGGTGAGGATAAGACACACAAGGGCTGGAGTTTTCTACTGTTTTTTTTAGGAAGGACCAGGCCTCGAACAATGACAAATAACTCGACAACGGAAGCAGCTATTCACAAAATTCTTTCACACTGAGCGCTAGAAGGGTCTCCTGAATAGACTGATGTAATTTTTTTGTCTGTATTGTTAAAAATGAGGACGCTACAGGGAGTTAAAAACGAGTGACTTTTCAGCAACGTTTATAATGGGAGTCAATGAGGCCGCTCACCTGTGCTCTCCTCACTTTGAGGCTTGTCATTCAAAAACCGTAAATCCTATCATTTAGGTAGACACATTGTGTGAATCAGGACAAGTTTTCCTACTACTTTTGAGAAAATCATGTCTGTAGAGTGAAATTTGTGGCTGAAAACAGAGTTTAAGCGAGAAAGTTTGACCTTTTTTTTGAACCTCTCTCCACTCTGACCTTAACGAGGTCCACTGGTGTGTAACGCAATAGACACCCATTCAAAAGCCGGATTTTTTCCCAGAAACCACATGGCGTTTGACCCGGGACTGATCCGAAAGTGTAGAACCTAGCAGAAAAGTTGAATGCCAGATCCACAGAGGAGAAGTTTTCCTACGTTTTAGAGTTTGAATCACGTCTCTAGGTGAAAGCATGCCAGAGCAGCGGATGTTTGAAAAACGTTGAAAAAGTGCTTTTTTTTCAATTAATTCCATCGAAATGAATGGGGTTTTTTTGGACGATTTTTTCGCGACTACGTCGCGAAAAAATCGTATTCTATAGAGAAAAGTAATAGCATAGCGAGTCCGATCGAGCCGCACGTTTTGATACATTGTTTGTCTGTGTGCGACGTACGGTTATTGTGTTACTCGAAATCAAAATTTGTGTAGGAAGAGTAACAAATATAACACTCGACCGGACAATTCCCCGGGGGAAATTGTGAGAGGATGCAGTGCGCGAAGCAATTCGCTCACGCATGTTCGCTGGCCGTGAACGCGTGACCCGCAATGATGTTTCAATGCAATGATCGTGTGTGTGCTCGAGACAGCAGCCATCATGAAGAAGACCTATTCAAGAGTATGACCAAAGTGACTACAGGCGGAAATTAGCATGTACTGCTATAACCTGGGACAGACATCTGTCCTTAACACAAGGGTAATGTTTAATTTGTGCACTGTCCCTTTTAAAAATAAAATAAACTCTAAACTCTAAGAAGAGTGTTTGTAGTTTGTATGTACGAACAGAAGTGTTCCTAATAAAGTGGGCGGCTAAGGTGAGGCTGACACACAAGGGCTGGAGTTTTCTACTGTTTTTTTTATGAAGGACCAGGCCTCGAACAATGACAAATAACTCGACAACGGAAGCAGCTATTCACAAAATTCTTTCACAGTGAGCGCTAGAAGGGTTTCCTGAATAAAATGATGTATTTTTTTGTTTGTATTGTTAAAAATGAGGACGCTACAGGGAGTTAAAAACGAGTGACTTTTCAGCAACGTTTATACTGGGAGTCAATGAGGCCGCTCACCTGTGCTCTCCTCACTTTGAGGCTTGTCATTCAAAAACCGTAAATCCTATCGTTTAGGTAGACACATTGTGTGAATCAGGACAAGTTTTCCTACTACTTTTGAGAAAATCATGTCTGTAGAGTGAAATTTGTGGCGGAAAACACGGTTTAAGCGAGAAAGTTTGAGCTTTTTTTTGAAGCCGCCTACACTCTAAGCTTAAAGACCCTCACTGGTGTGTAACGCAATAGACACCCATTCAAAAGCCGGATTTTCTCCCAGAAACCACATGGCGTTTGAACCGGGACTGATCCGAAAGTGTAAAACCTAGCAGAAAAGTTGAATGCCAGATCCACAGAGGAGAAGTTTTCCTACGTTTTAGAGTTTGAATCATGTCTCTAGGTGAAAGCATGCCAGAGCAACGGATGTTTGAAAAACGTTGAAAAAGTGCTTTTTTTTCAATTAATTCCATAGAAATGAATGGGGTTTTTTGGGGCGATTTTTTCACGACTATGTCGCGAAAAAATCGTATTCTATAGAGAAAAGTAATGTACTGTTTGTTTGCATGTACTGCTATAACCTGGGACAGACATCTGTCCTTAACACAAGGATAATGTTTAATTTGTGCACTGTCCCTTTTAAAAATAAAATAAACTCTAAACTCTAAGAAGAGTGTTTGTAGTTTGTATGTACGAACAGAAGTGTTCCTAATAAAGTGGGCGGCTAAGGTGAGGCTGACACATCAAGGGCTGGAGTTTTCTACTGTTTTTTTATGAAGGACCAGGCCTCGAACAATGACAAATAACTCGACAACGGAAGCAGCTATTCACAAAATTCTTTCACAGTGAGCGCTAGAAGGGTCTCCTGAATAAAATGATGTATTTTTTGGTTTGTATTGTTAAAAATGAGGACGCTACAGGGAGTTAAAAACGAGTGACTTTTCAGCAACATTTATACTGGGAGTCAATGAGGCTGCTCACCTGTGCTCTCCTCACTTTGAGGCTTGTCATTCAAAAACCGTAAATCCTACCGTTTAGGTAGACACATTGTGTGAATCAGGACAAGTTTTCCTACTACTTTTGAGAAAATAATGTCTGTAGAGTGAAATTTGTGGCTGAAAACGGAGTTTAAGCGAGAAAGTTTGACCTTTTTTTTGAAGCCGCCTACACTCTAAGTTTAACGACCCTCACTGGTGTGTAACGCAATAGACACCCATTCAAAAGCCGGATTTTCTCCCAGAAACCACATGGCGTTTGAACCGGGCCTGATCCGAAAGTGTAAAACCTAGCAGAAAAGTTGAATGCCAGATCCACAGAGGAGAAGTTTTCCTACGTTTTAGAGTTTGAATCATGTCTCTAGGTGAAAGCATGCCAGAGCAGTGGATGTTTGAAAAACATTGAAAAAGTGCTTTTTTTTCAATTAATTCCATAGAAATGAATGGGGTTTTTTGGGGTGATTTTTTCGCGACTACGTCGCGAAAAAATCGCATTCTATAGAGAAAAGTAATAGCATAGCGAGTCCGATCGAGCCGCACGTTTTGATATATTGTTTGTCTGTGTGCGACGTACGGTTATTGAGTTATTCGAAATCAAAATTTGCGTAGGAATAATAAGAAGAAGAAGAAATACGTAGAAGAACAATAGTTGCAGTGCTTTGCACTGCAACCTATGGGCTCCCCTAGGGGAGCCCATAGGTTGCTGTGCTGCAGCACTGCATCCTAACTAGACCGGACAATTCCCCGGGGGAAATTGTGAGAGGATGCAGTGCGCGAAGCAATTCGGTCATGCATGTTTGCCGGCCGTGAACGTGTGACCAGCAATGATGTTTCAATGCAATGATTGTGTGTGTGCTTGAGACAGCAGCCGTCATGAAGGAGACCTATTCAAGAGCATGAACAAAGTGACTACAGGCGGAAATTAGCATGTACTGCAATAACCTGGGACAGACATCTGTCCTTACCACAAGGATAATGTTTAATTTGTGCACTGTCCCTTTTAAAAATAAAATAAACTCTAAACTCTAAGAAGAGTGTTTGTAGTTTGTATGTACGAACAGAAGTGTTCCTAATAAAGTGGGCGGCTAAGGTGAGGCTGACACACAAGGGCTGGAGTTTTCTACTGTTTTTTTTATGAAGGACCAGGCCTCGAACAATGACAAATAACTCGACAACGGAAGCAGCTATTCACAAAATTCTTTCACACTGAGCGCTAGAAGGGTCTCCTGAATAAAATGATGTATTTTTTTGTTTGTACTCTTTAAAATAACGACAATAGAGCGATTTAAATACGAATGACTTTTCTATCACGTTTATAATGGATGTCAATGAAGCCTGTCAGCTGCACTGTCCTCAGTTTGACGCTTGTCATTCAAAAACCGTAAATCCTACCGTTTAGGTAGACACATTGTGTGAATCAGGACAAGTTTTCCTACTACTTTTGAGAAAATCATGTCTATAGAGTGAAATTTGTGGATGAAAACACAGTTTAAGTGAGAAATTTTGAGCTTTTTTTTGAAGCCGCCTACACTCTGAGTTAACGAGGCGCACTGGTGTGTAACGCAATAGACACCCATTCAAAAGCCGGATTTTCTCCCAGAAACCACATGGCGTTTGACCTGGGACTGATCCGAAAGTGTAGAACCTAGCAGAAAAGTTGAATGCCAGATCCACAGAGAAGTTTTCCTACGTTTTAGAGTTTGAATCACGTCTCTAGGTGAAAGCATGCCAGAGCAGCGGATGTTTGAAAAACGTTGAAAAAGTGCTTTTTTTTCAATTAATTCCATAGAAATGAATGGGGTTTTTTTGGACGATTTTTTCGCGACTACGTCGCGAAAAAATCGTATTCTATAGAGAAAAGTAATAGCATAGCGAGTCCGATCGAGCCGCACGTTTTGATACATTGTTTGTCTGTGTGCGACGTACGGTTATTGTGTTACTCGAAATCAAAATTTGTGTAGGAAGAGTAACAAATATAACACTAGACCGGACAATTCCCCGGGGGAAATTGTGAGAGGATGCAGTGCGCGAAGCAATTCGCTCACGCATGTTCGCTGGCCGTGAATGTGTGACCCGCAATGATGTTTCAATGCAATGATCGTGTGTGTGCTCGAGACAGCAGCCATCATGAAGAAGACCTATTCAAGAGCATGACCAAAGTGACTACAGGCGGAAATTAGCATGTACTGCTATAACCTGGGACAGACATCTGTCCTTAACACAAGGATAATGTTTAATTTGTGCACTGTCCCTTTTAAAAATAAAATAAACTCTAAACTCTAAGAAGAGTGTTTGAAGTTTGTATGTACGAACAGAAGTGTTCCTAATAAAGTGGGCGGCTAAGGTGAGGCTGACACACAAGGGCTGGAGTTTTCTACTGTTTTTTTTATGAAGGACCAGGCCTCGAACAATGACAAATAACTCGACAACGGAAGCAGCTATTCACAAAATTCTTTCACAGTGAGCGCTAGAAGGGTCTCCTGAATAAAATGATGTATTTTTTTGTTTGTATTGTTAAAAATGAGGACGCTACAGGGAGTTAAAAACGAGTGACTTTTCAGCAACGTTTATACTGGGACTCAATGAGGCCGCTCACCTGTGCTCTCCTCACTTTGAGGCTTGTCATTCAAAAACCGTAAATCCTATCGTTTAGGTAGACACATTGTGTGATTCAGGACAAGTTTTCCTACTACTTTTGAGAAAATCATGTCTGTAGAGTGAAATTTGTGGCTGAAAACACGGTTTAAAAATAAAATAAACTCTAAACTCTAAGAAGAGTGTTTGAAGTTTGTATGTACGAACAGAAGTGTTCCTAATAAAGTGGGCGGCTAAGGTGAGGCTGACACACAAGGGCTGGAGTTTTCTACTGTTTTTTTTATGAAGGACCAGGCCTCGAACAATGACAAATAACTCGACAACGGAAGCAGCTATTCACAAAATTCTTTCACAGTGAGCGCTAGAAGGGTCTCCTGAATAAAATGATGTATTTTTTTGTTTGTATTGTTAAAAATGAGGACGCTACAGGGAGTTAAAAACGAGTGACTTTTCAGCAACGTTTATACTGGGAGTCAATGAGGCTGCTCACCTGTGCTCTCCTCACTTTGAGGCTTGTCATTCAAAAACCGTAAATCCTATCGTTTAGGTAGACACATTGTGTGAATCAGGACAAGTTTTCCTACTACTTTTGAGAAAATCATGTCTGTAGAGTGAAATTTGTGGCTGAAAACGGAGTTTAAGCGAGAAAGTTTGACCTTTTTTTTGAAGCCGCCTACACTCTAAGTTTAACGACCCTCACTGGTGTGTAACGCAATAGACACCCATTCAAAAGCCGGATTTTCTCCCAGAAACCACATGGCGTTTGAACCGGGCCTGATCCGAAAGTGTAAAACCTAGCAGAAAAGTTGAATGCCAGATCCACAGAGGAGAAGTTTTCCTACGTTTTAGAGTTTGAATCATGTCTCTAGGTGAAAGCATGCCAGAGCAACGGATGTTTGAAAAACGTTGAAAAAGTGCTTTTTTTTCAATTAATTCCATAGAAATGAATGGGGTTTTTTGGGGCGATTTTTTCACGACTACGTCGCGAAAAAATCGTATTCTATAGAGAAAAGTAATGTACTGTTTGTTTGCATGTACTGCTATAACCTGGGACAGACATCTGTCCTTAACACAAGGATAATGTTTAATTTGTGCACTGTCCCTTTTAAAAATAAAATAAACTCTAAACTCTAAGAAGAGTGTTTGTAGTTTGTATGTACGAACAGAAGTGTTCCTAATAAAGTGGGCGGCTAAGGTGAGGCTGACACATCAAGGGCTGGAGTTTTCTACTGTTTTTTTATGAAGGACCAGGCCTCGAACAATGACAAATAACTCGACAACGGAAGCAGCTATTCACAAAATTCTTTCACAGTGAGCGCTAGAAGGGTCTCCTGAATAAAATGATGTATTTTTTGGTTTGTATTGTTAAAAATGAGGACGCTACAGGGAGTTAAAAACGAGTGACTTTTCAGCAACATTTATACTGGGAGTCAATGAGGCTGCTCACCTGTGCTCTCCTCACTTTGAGGCTTGTCATTCAAAAACCGTAAATCCTACCGTTTAGGTAGACACATTGTGTGAATCAGGACAAGTTTTCCTACTACTTTTGAGAAAATAATGTCTGTAGAGTGAAATTTGTGGCTGAAAACGGAGTTTAAGCGAGAAAGTTTGACCTTTTTTTTGAAGCCGCCTACACTCTAAGTTTAACGACCCTCACTGGTGTGTAACGCAATAGACACCCATTCAAAAGCCGGATTTTCTCCCAGAAACCACATGGCGTTTGAACCGGGCCTGATCCGAAAGTGTAAAACCTAGCAGAAAAGTTGAATGCCAGATCCACAGAGGAGAAGTTTTCCTACGTTTTAGAGTTTGAATCATGTCTCTAGGTGAAAGCATGCCAGAGCAGTGGATGTTTGAAAAACATTGAAAAAGTGCTTTTTTTTCAATTAATTCCATAGAAATGAATGGGGTTTTTTGGGGCGATTTTTTCGCGACTACGTCGCGAAAAAATCGTATTCTATAGAGAAAAGTAATAGCATAGCGAGTCCGATCGAGCCGCACGTTTTGATATATTGTTTGTCTGTGTGCGACGTACGGTTATTGAGTTATTCGAAATCAAAATTTGCGTAGGAATAATAAGAAGAAGAAGAAATACGTAGAAGAACAATAGTTGCAGTGCTTTGCACTGCAACCTATGGGCTCCCCTAGGGGAGCCCATAGGTTGCTGTGCTGCAGCACTGCATCCTAACTAGACCGGACAATTCCCCGGGGGAAATTGTGAGAGGATGCAGTGCGCGAAGCAATTCGCTCACGCATGTTCGCTGGCCGTGAACGCGTGACCCGCAATGATGTTTCAATGCAATGATCGTGTGTGTGCTCGAGACAGCAGCCATCATGAAGAAGACCTATTCAAGAGTATGACCAAAGTGACTACAGGCGGAAATTAGCATGTACTGCTATAACCTGGGACAGACATCTGTCCTTAACACAAGGATAATGTTTAATTTGTGCACTGTCCCTTTTAAAAATAAAATAAACTCTAAACTCTAAGAAGAGTGTTTGTAGTTTGTATGTACGAACAGAAGTGTTCCTAATAAAGTGGGCGGCTAAGGTGAGGCTGACACACAAGGGCTGGAGTTTTCTACTGTTTTTTTATGAAGGACCAGGCCTCGAACAATGACAAATAACTCGACAACGGAAGCAGCTATTCACAAAATTCTTTCACAGTGAGCGCTAGAAGGGTCTCCTGAATAAAATGATGTATTTTTTTGTTTGTATTGTTAAAAATGAGGACGCTACAGGGAGTTAAAAACGAGTGACTTTTCAGCAACGTTTATACTGGGAGTCAATGAGGCCGCTCACCTGTGCTCTCCTCACTTTGAGGCTTGTCATTCAAAAACCGTAAATCCTATCGTTTAGGTAGACACATTGTGTGAATCAGGACAAGTTTTCCTACTACTTTTGAGAAAATCATGTCTGTAGAGTGAAATTTGTGGCTGAAAACAGAGTTTAAGCGAGAAAGTTTGACCTTTTTTTTGAAGCCGCCTACACTCTAAGTTTAACGACCCTCACTGGTGTGTAACGCAATAGACACCCATTCAAAAGCCGGATTTTCTCCCAGAAACCACATGGCGTTTGAACCGGGCCTGATCCGAAAGTGTAAAACCTAGCAGAAAAGTTGAATGCCAGATCCACAGAGGAGAAGTTTTCCTACGTTTTAGAGTTTGAATCATGTCTCTAGGTGAAAGCATGCCAGAGCAGCGGATGTTTGAAAAACATTGAAAAAGTGCTTTTTTTCAATTAATTCCATAGAAATGAATGGGGTTTTTTGGGGCGATTTTTTCGCGACTACGTCGCGAAAAAATCGTATTCTATAGAGAAAAGTAATAGCATAGCGAGTCCGATCGAGCCGCACGTTTTGATATATTGTTTGTCTGTGTGCGACGTACGGTTGTGTGACCTGCTATGAAGCTACAATGCCATGATTTGTGTGCTTGAGACAGCCGGCCCCTCCCCTCTGTGCTCGCTTACTGAAGCCAGTAAACATGGTGACAGGCCTGAGCAGGTTATGAAACACACACAAGATTTTATCAGGTGTCTGCTGTAAATTGCTATGGACCAGGCCTCGAACAATGACAAATAACTCGACAACGGAAGCAGCTATTCACAAAATTCTTTCACAGTGAGCGCTAGAAGGGTCTCCTGAATAAAATGATGTATTTTTTTGTTTGTATTGTTAAAAATGAGGACGCTACAGGGAGTTAAAAACGAGTGACTTTTCAGCAACGTTTATACTGGGAGTCAATGAGGCCGCTCACCTGTGCTCTCCTCGCTTTGAGGCTTGTCATTCAAAAACCGTAAATCCTACCGTTTAGGTAGACACATTGTGTGAATCAGGACAAGTTTTCCTACTACTTTTGAGAAAATCATGTCTGTAGAGTGAAATTTGTGGATGAAAACACAGTTTAAGTGAGAAATTTTGAGCTTTTTTTTGAAGCCACCTACACTCTGAGTTAATGAGGCGCACTGGTGTGTAACGCAATAGACACCCATTCAAAAGCCGGATTTTCTCCCAGAAACCACATGGCGTTTGAACCGGGCCTGATCCGAAAGTGTAAAACCTAGCAGAAAAGTTGAATGCCAGATCCACAGAGGAGAAGTTTTCCTACGTTTTAGAGTTTGAATCATGTCTCTAGGTGAAAGCATGCCAGAGCAGTGGATGTTTGAAAAACATTGAAAAAGTGCTTTTTTTTCAATTAATTCCATAGAAATGAATGGGGTTTTTTGGGGCGATTTTTTCGCGACTACGTCGCGACAAAATCGTATTCTATAGAGAAAAGTAATAGCATAGCGAGTCCGATCGAGCCGCACGTTTTGATATATTGTTTGTCTGTGTGCGACGTACGGTTATTGAGTTAATCGAAATCAAAATTTGCGTAGGAATAATAAATACTAGACCGGACAATTCCCCGGGGGAAATTGTGAGAGGATGCAGTGCGCGAAGCAATTCGCTCACGCATGTTCGCTGGCCGTGAACGCGTGACCCGCAATGATGTTTCAATGCAATGATCGTGTGTGTGCTCGAGACAGCAGCCATCATGAAGAAGACCTATTCAAGAGTATGACCAAAGTGACTACAGGCGGAAATTAGCATGTACTGCTATAACCTGGGACAGACATCTGTCCTTAACACAAGGATAATGTTTAATTTGTGCACTGTCCCTTTTAAAAATAAAATAAACTCTAAACTCTAAGAAGAGTGTTTGTAGTTTGTATGTACGAACAGAAGTGTTCCTAATAAAGTGGGCGGCTAAGGTGAGGCTGACACACAAGGGCTGGAGTTTTCTACTGTTTTTTTCATGAAGGACCAGGCCTCGAACAATGACAAATAACTCGACAACGGAAGCAGCTATTCACAAAATTCTTTCACCGTGAGCGCTAGAAGGGTCTCCTGAATAAAATGATGTATTTTTTTGTTTGTATTGTTAAAAATGAGGACGCTACAGGGAGTTAAAAACGAGTGACTTTTCAGCAACGTTTATACTGGGAGTCAATGAGGCCGCTCACCTGTGCTCTCCTCACTTTGAGGCTTGTCATTCAAAAACCGTAAATCCTATCGTTTAGGTAGACACATTGTGTGAATCAGGACAAGTTTTCCTACTACTTTTGAGAAAATCATGTCTGTAGAGTGAAATTTGTGGCGGAAAACACGGTTTAAGCGAGAAAGTTTGAGCTTTTTTTTGAAGCCGCCTACACTCTAAGCGTAACGACCCTCACTGGTGTGTAACGCAATAGACACCCATTCAAAAGCCGGATTTTCTCCCAGAAACCACATGGCGTTTGAACCGGGACTGATCCGAAAGTGTAAAACCTAGCAGAAAAGTTGAATGCCAGATCCACAGAGGAGAAGTTTTCCTACGTTTTAGAGTTTGAATCATGTCTCTAGGTGAAAGCATGCCAGAGCAACGGATGTTTGAAAAACGTTGAAAAAGTGCTTTTTTTTCAATTAATTCCATAGAAATGAATGGGGTTTTTTGGGGCGATTTTTTCACGACTACGTCGCGAAAAAATCGTATTCTATAGAGAAAAGTAATGTACTGTTTGTTTGCATGTACTGCTATAACCTGGGACAGACATCTGTCCTTAACACAAGGATAATGTTTAATTTGTGCACTGTCCCTTTTAAAAATAAAATAAACTCTAAACTCTAAGAAGAGTGTTTGTAGTTTGTATGTACGAACAGAAGTGTTCCTAATAAAGTGGGCGGCTAAGGTGAGGCTGACACATCAAGGGCTGGAGTTTTCTACTGTTTTTTTATGAAGGACCAGGCCTCGAACAATGACAAATAACTCGACAACGGAAGCAGCTATTCACAAAATTCTTTCACAGTGAGCGCTAGAAGGGTCTCCTGAATAAAATGATGTATTTTTTTGTTTGTATTGTTAAAAATGAGGACGCTACAGGGAGTTAAAAACGAGTGACTTTTCAGCAACATTTATACTGGGAGTCAATGAGGCCGCTCACCTGTGCTCTCCTCACTTTGAGGCTTGTCATTCAAAAACCGTAAATCCTACCGTTTAGGTAGACACATTGTGTGAATCAGGACAAGTTTTCCTACTACTTTTGAGAAAATCATGTCTGTAGAGTGAAATTTGTGGCTGAAAACGGAGTTTAAGCGAGAAAGTTTGACCTTTTTTTTGAAGCCGCCTACACTCTAAGTTTAACGACCCTCACTGGTGTGTAACGCAATAGACACCCATTCAAAAGCCGGATTTTCTCCCAGAAACCACATGGCGTTTGAACCGGGCCTGATCCGAAAGTGTAAAACCTAGCAGAAAAGTTGAATGCCAGATCCACAGAGGAGAAGTTTTCCTACGTTTTAGAGTTTGAATCATGTCTCTAGGTGAAAGCATGCCAGAGCAGTGGATGTTTGAAAAACATTGAAAAAGTGCTTTTTTTTCAATTAATTCCATAGAAATGAATGGGGTTTTTTGGGGCGATTTTTTCGCGACTACGTCGCGAAAAAATCGTATTCTACAGAGAAAAGTAATAGCATAGCGAGTCCGATCGAGCCGCACGTTTTGATATATTGTTTGTCTGTGTGCGACGTACGGTTATTGAGTTATTCGAAATCAAAATTTGCGTAGGAATAATAAGAAGAAGAAGAAGAAGAAGAAATACGTAGAAGAACAATAGTTGCAGTGCTTTGCACTGCAACCTATGGGCTCCCCTAGGGGAGCCCATAGGTTGCTGTGCTGCAGCACTGCATCCTAACTAGACCGGACAATTCCCCGGGGGAAATTGTGAGAGGATGCAGTGCGCGAAGCAATTCGGTCACGCACGTTCGCTGGCCGTGAACGTGTGACCCGCAATGATGTTTCAATGCAATGATTATGTGTGTGCTTGAGACAGCAGCCGTCATGAAGAGCTATTCAACAGTACAACCAAAGTGACTACAGGCGGAAATTAGCATGTACTGCTATAACCTGGGACAGACATCTGTCCTTACCACAAGGATAATGTTTAATTTGTGCACTGTCCCTTTTAAAAATAAAATAAACTCTAAGAAGAGTGTTTGTAGTTTGTATGTACGAACAGACGTGTTCCTAATAAAGTGGGCGGCTAAGGTGAGGCCTGTCGGCTGCCCTCTTCTCAGTTTCTCAGAGCAGCGGATGTTTGAAAAAGTGCTTTTTTTTCCAATTAATTCCATAGAAATTAATGGGGTTTTTTTGGGACAAGTGTGACTACTACTTTTGAGAAAATTATGTCTGTAGTGTGAAATTTGTGGCTGAAAACAGTTTAAGTTTGAAATTTTGAGCATGTAAGTGTAGAACCTAGCAGAAAAGTTGAATGACAGATCCACAGAGGAGAAGTTTTCCTACGTTTTAGAGTTTGAATCACGTCTCTAGGTGAAAGCATGCAAGAGCAGCAGACGTTTGAAAAACGTTGAAAAAGTGCTTTTTTTCAATTAATTCCATAGAAATGAATGGGGTTTTTTTGTGACGATTTTTTCGCGACTACGTCGCGAAAAAATGGTATTCTGTAGAGAAAAGTAATAGCATAGCGAGTCTGATCGAGCCGCACGTTTTGATATATTGTTTGTCTGTGTGCAACGTACGGTTATTGAGTTAATCGAAATCGAAATTTGCATAGGAAGAGTAACAAATATAACACTAGACTGGACAATTCCCCGGGGGAAATTGTGAGAGGATGCAGTGCGCGAAGCAATTCGGTCACGCATGTTCGCTGGCCGTGAATGTGTGACCCGCAATGATGTTTCAATGCAATGATTGTGTGTGTGCTCGAGACAGCAGCCGTCATGAAGAAGAGCTATCCAAGAGCAAGAACAAAGTGACTACAGGCGGAAATTAGCATGTACTGCTATAACCTGGGACAGACATCTGTCCTTACCACAAGGATAATGTTTAATTTGTGCACTGTCCCTTTTAAAAATAAAATAAACTCTAAACTCTAAGAAGAGTGTTTGTAGGTTGTATGTACGAACAGAAGTGTTCCTAATAAAGTGGGCGGCTAAGGTGAGGCTAAGACACACAAGGGCTGGAGTTTTCTACTGTTTTTTTTATGAAGGACCAGGCCTCGAACAATGACAAATAACTCGACAACGGAAGCAGCTATTCACAAAATTCTTTCACAGTGAGCGCTAGAAGGGTCTCCTGAATAAAATGATGTATTTTTTTGTTTGTACTCTTAAAAACAATGACACTAGAGCGATTTAAAAACGAGTGACTTTTCTCTCACGTTTACAATGGGTTTCAATGAAGCCTGTCAGCTGCCCTGTCCTCAGTTTGACGCTTGTCATTCAAAAACCATAAATCCTATCGTTTAGGTAGACACATTGTGTGAATCAGGACAAGTTTTCCTACTACTTTTCAGAAAATCATGTCTGTAGAGTGAAATTTGTGGCTGAAAACAGAGTTTAAGCGAGAAAGTTTGACCTTTTTTTTTAACCTCTCTCCACTCTGAGCTTAACGAAGTCCACTGGTGTGTAACGCAATAGACACCCATAAAAAGCCGGATTTTCTCCCGGAACCAACATGGCGTTTGAGCCGGGACTGATCCGAAAGTGTAGAACCTAGCAGAAAAGTTGAAGGCCAGATCCACAGAGGAGAAGTTTTCCTACGTTTTAGAGTTTGAATCACGTCTCTAGGTGAAAGCATGCCAGAGCAGCGGATGTTTGAAAAACGTTGAAAAAGTGCTTTTTTTTCAATTAATTCCATAGAAATGAATGGGGTTTTTTTGGACGATTTTTTCGCAACTACGTCGCGAAAAAATCGTATTCTATAGAGAAAAGTAATAGCATAGCGAGTCCGATCGAGCCGCACGTTTTGATACATTGTTTGTCTGTGTGCGACGTACGGTTATTGTGTTACTCGAAATCAAAATTTGTGTAGGAAGAGTAACAAATATAACACTAGACCGGACAATTCCCCGGGGGAAATTGTGAGAGGATGCAGTGCGCGAAGCAATTCGCTCACGCACGTTCGCTGGCCGTGAATGTGTGACCCGCAATGATGTTTCAATGCAATGATTGTGTGTGTGCTCTAGACAGCAGCCATCATGAAGAAGACCTATTCAAGAGCATGAACAAAGTGACTACAGGCGGAAATTAGCATGTACTGCTATAACCTGGGACAGACATCTGTCCTTACCACAAGGATAATGTTTAATTTGTGCACTGTCCCTTTTAAAAATAAAATAAACTCTAAACACTAAGAAGAGTGTTTGTAGTATGTATGTACGAACAGAAGTGTTCCTAATAAAGTGGGCGGCTAAGGTGAGGCTAAGACACACAAGGGCTGGAGTTTTCTACTGTTTTTTTATGAAGGACCAGGCCTCGAACAATAACAAATAACTCGACAACGGAAGCAGCTATTCACAAAATTCTTTCACAGTGAGCGCTAGAAGGGTCTCCTGAATAAAATGATGTATTTTTTTGTTTGTACTCTTAAAAATAACGACAATAGAGCGATTTAAAAACGAGTGACTTTTCTCTCATGTTTACAATGGGTTTCAATGAAGCCTGTCAGCTGCCCTGTCCTCAGTTTGACGCTTGTCATTCAAAAACCGTAAATCCTATCGTTTAGGTAGACACATTGTGTGAATCAGGACAAGTTTTCCTACAAGGATAATGTTTAATTTGTGCACTGTCCCTTTTAAAAATAAAATAAACTCTAAACTCTAAGAAGAGTGTTTGTAGTTTGTATGTACGAACAGAAGTGTTCCTAATAAAGTGGGCGGCTAAGGTGAGGCTGACACACAAGGGCTGGAGTTTTCTACTGTTTTTTTTATGAATGACCAGGCCTCGAACAATGACAAATAACTCGACAACGGAAGCAGCTATTCACAAAATTCTTTCACAGTGAGCGCTAGAAGGGTCTCCTGAATAAAATGATGTATTTTTTTGTTTGTATTTTTAAAAATGACGACGCTACAGGGAGTTCAAAACGAGTGACTTTTCAGCAACGTTTATACTGGGAGTCAATGAGGCCGCTCACCTGTGCTCTCCTCACTTTGAGGCTTGTCATTCAAAAACCGTAAATCCTATCGTGTAGGTAGACACATTGTGTGAATCAGGACAAGTTTTCCTACTACTTTTGAGAAAATCATGTCTGTAGAGTGAAATTTGTGGCTGAAAACACGGTTTAAGCAAGAAAGTTTGAGCTTTTTTTTGAAGCCGCCTACACTCTAAGCTTAAAGACCCTCACTGGTGTGTAACGCAATAGACACCCATTCAAAAGCCGGATTTTCTCCCAGAAACCACATGGCGTTTGAACCGGGACTGATCCGAAAGTGTAAAACCTAGCAGAAAAGTTGAATGCCAGATCCACAGAGGAGAAGTTTTCCAACGTTTTAGAGTTTGAATCATGTCTCTAGGTGAAAGCATGCCAGAGCAACGGATGTTTGAAAAACGTTGAAAAAGTGCTTTTTTTTCAATTAATTCCATAGAAATGAATGGGGTTTTTTGGGGCGATTTTTTCACGACTACGTCGCGAAAAAATCGTATTCTATAGAGAAAAGTAATGTACTGTTTGTTTGCATGTACTGCTATAACCTGGGACAGACATCTGTCCTTAACACAAGGATAATGTTTAATTTGTGCACTGTCCCTTTTAAAAATAAAATAAACTCTAAACTCTAAGAAGAGTGTTTGTAGTTTGTATGTACGAACAGAAGTGTTCCTAATAAAGTGGGCGGCTAAGGTGAGGCTGACACACAAGGGCTGGAGTTTTCTACTGTTTTTTTTATGAAGGACCAGGCCTCGAACAATGACAAATAACTCGACAACGGAAGCAGCTATTCACAAAATTCTTTCACAGTGAGCGCTAGAAGGGTCTCCTGAATAAAATGATGTATTTTTTTGTTTGTATTGTTAAAAATGAGGACGCTACAGGGAGTTAAAAATGAGTGACTTTTCAGCAACGTTTATACTGGGAGTCAATGAGGCCGCTCACCTGTGCTCTCCTCACTTTGAGGCTTGTCATTCGAAAACCGTAAATCCTATTGTTTAGGTAGACACATTGTGTGAATCAGGACAAGTTTTCCTACTACTTTTGAGAAAATCATGTCTGTAGAGTGAAATTTGTGGATGAAAACACAGTTTAAGTGAGAAAGTTTGACCTTTTTTTTGAAGCCGCCTACACTCTAACCTTAACGACCCTCACTGGTGTGTAACGCAATAGACACCCATTCAAAAGCCGGATTTTCTCCCAGAAACCACATGGCATTTGAACCGGGCCTGATCCGAAAGTGTAAAACCTAGCAGAAAAGTTGAATGCCAGATCCACAGAGGAGAAGTTTTCCTACGTTTTAGAGTTTGAATCATGTCTCTAGGTGAAAGCATGCCAGAGCAGTGGATGTTTGAAAAACATTGAAAAAGTGCTTTTTTTTCAATTAATTCCATAGAAATGAATGGGGTTTTTTGGGGCGATTTTTTCGCGACTACGTCGCGAAAAAATCGTATTCTATAGAGAAAAGTAATAGCATAGCGAGTCCGATCGAGCCGCACGTTTTGATATATTGTTTGTCTGTGTGCGACGTACGGTTATCGAGTTAATCGAAATCGAAATTTGCGTAGGAATAATAAGAAAAAAAATATAAGAAAAATAACTAGACCGGACAATTCCCCGGGGGAAATTGTGAGAGGATGCAGTGCGCGAAGCAATTCGCTCACGCATGTTCGCTGGCCGTGAACGCGTGACCCGCAATGATGTTTCAATGCAATGATCGTGTGTGTGCTCGAGACAGCAGCCATCATGAAGAAGACCTATTCAAGAGTATGACCAAAGTGACTACAGGCGGAAATTAGCATGTACTGCTATAACCTGGGACAGACATCTGTCCTTAACACAAGGATAATGTTTAATTTGTGCACTGTCCCTTTTAAAAATAAAATAAACTCTAAACTCTAAGAAGAGTGTTTGTAGTTTGTATGTACGAACAGAAGTGTTCCTAATAAAGTGGGCGGCTAAGGTGAGGCTGACACACAAGGGCTGGAGTTTTCTACTGTTTTTTTATGAAGGACCAGGCCTCGAACAATGACAAATAACTCGACAACGGAAGCAGCTATTCACAAAATTCTTTCACAGTGAGCGCTAGAAGGGTCTCCTGAATAAAATGATGTATTTTTTTGTTTGTATTGTTAAAAATGAGGACGCTACAGGGAGTTAAAAACGAGTGACTTTTCAGCAACGTTTATACTGGGAGTCAATGAGGCCGCTCACCTGTGCTCTCCTCACTTTGAGGCTTGTCATTCAAAAACCGTAAATCCTATCGTTTAGGTAGACACATTGTGTGAATCAGGACAAGTTTTCCTACTACTTTTGAGAAAATCATGTCTGTAGAGTGAAATTTGTGGCTGAAAACAGAGTTTAAGCGAGAAAGTTTGACCTTTTTTTTGAAGCCGCCTACACTCTAAGTTTAACGACCCTCACTGGTGTGTAACGCAATAGACACCCATTCAAAAGCCGGATTTTCTCCCAGAAACCACATGGCGTTTGAACCGGGCCTGATCCGAAAGTGTAAAACCTAGCAGAAAAGTTGAATGCCAGATCCACAGAGGAGAAGTTTTCCTACGTTTTAGAGTTTGAATCATGTCTCTAGGTGAAAGCATGCCAGAGCAGCGGATGTTTGAAAAACATTGAAAAAGTGCTTTTTTTCAATTAATTCCATAGAAATGAATGGGGTTTTTTGGGGCGATTTTTTCGCGACTACGTCGCGAAAAAATCGTATTCTATAGAGAAAAGTAATAGCATAGCGAGTCCGATCGAGCCGCACGTTTTGATATATTGTTTGTCTGTGTGCGACGTACGGTTGTGTGACCTGCTATGAAGCTACAATGCCATGATTTGTGTGCTTGAGACAGCCGGCCCCTCCCCTCTGTGCTCGCTTACTGAAGCCAGTAAACATGGTGACAGGCCTGAGCAGGTTATGAAACACACACAAGATTTTATCAGGTGTCTGCTGTAAATTGCTATGGACCAGGCCTCGAACAATGACAAATAACTCGACAACGGAAGCAGCTATTCACAAAATTCTTTCACAGTGAGCGCTAGAAGGGTCTCCTGAATAAAATGATGTATTTTTTTGTTTGTATTGTTAAAAATGAGGACGCTACAGGGAGTTAAAAACGAGTGACTTTTCAGCAACGTTTATACTGGGAGTCAATGAGGCCGCTCACCTGTGCTCTCCTCGCTTTGAGGCTTGTCATTCAAAAACCGTAAATCCTACCGTTTAGGTAGACACATTGTGTGAATCAGGACAAGTTTTCCTACTACTTTTGAGAAAATCATGTCTGTAGAGTGAAATTTGTGGATGAAAACACAGTTTAAGTGAGAAATTTTGAGCTTTTTTTTGAAGCCACCTACACTCTGAGTTAATGAGGCGCACTGGTGTGTAACGCAATAGACACCCATTCAAAAGCCGGATTTTCTCCCAGAAACCACATGGCGTTTGAACCGGGCCTGATCCGAAAGTGTAAAACCTAGCAGAAAAGTTGAATGCCAGATCCACAGAGGAGAAGTTTTCCTACGTTTTAGAGTTTGAATCATGTCTCTAGGTGAAAGCATGCCAGAGCAGTGGATGTTTGAAAAACATTGAAAAAGTGCTTTTTTTTCAATTAATTCCATAGAAATGAATGGGGTTTTTTGGGGCGATTTTTTCGCGACTACGTCGCGACAAAATCGTATTCTATAGAGAAAAGTAATAGCATAGCGAGTCCGATCGAGCCGCACGTTTTGATATATTGTTTGTCTGTGTGCGACGTACGGTTATTGAGTTAATCGAAATCAAAATTTGCGTAGGAATAATAAATACTAGACCGGACAATTCCCCGGGGGAAATTGTGAGAGGATGCAGTGCGCGAAGCAATTCGCTCACGCATGTTCGCTGGCCGTGAACGCGTGACCCGCAATGATGTTTCAATGCAATGATCGTGTGTGTGCTCGAGACAGCAGCCATCATGAAGAAGACCTATTCAAGAGTATGACCAAAGTGACTACAGGCGGAAATTAGCATGTACTGCTATAACCTGGGACAGACATCTGTCCTTAACACAAGGATAATGTTTAATTTGTGCACTGTCCCTTTTAAAAATAAAATAAACTCTAAACTCTAAGAAGAGTGTTTGTAGTTTGTATGTACGAACAGAAGTGTTCCTAATAAAGTGGGCGGCTAAGGTGAGGCTGACACACAAGGGCTGGAGTTTTCTACTGTTTTTTTCATGAAGGACCAGGCCTCGAACAATGACAAATAACTCGACAACGGAAGCAGCTATTCACAAAATTCTTTCACCGTGAGCGCTAGAAGGGTCTCCTGAATAAAATGATGTATTTTTTTGTTTGTATTGTTAAAAATGAGGACGCTACAGGGAGTTAAAAACGAGTGACTTTTCAGCAACGTTTATACTGGGAGTCAATGAGGCCGCTCACCTGTGCTCTCCTCACTTTGAGGCTTGTCATTCAAAAACCGTAAATCCTATCGTTTAGGTAGACACATTGTGTGAATCAGGACAAGTTTTCCTACTACTTTTGAGAAAATCATGTCTGTAGAGTGAAATTTGTGGCGGAAAACACGGTTTAAGCGAGAAAGTTTGAGCTTTTTTTTGAAGCCGCCTACACTCTAAGCGTAACGACCCTCACTGGTGTGTAACGCAATAGACACCCATTCAAAAGCCGGATTTTCTCCCAGAAACCACATGGCGTTTGAACCGGGACTGATCCGAAAGTGTAAAACCTAGCAGAAAAGTTGAATGCCAGATCCACAGAGGAGAAGTTTTCCTACGTTTTAGAGTTTGAATCATGTCTCTAGGTGAAAGCATGCCAGAGCAACGGATGTTTGAAAAACGTTGAAAAAGTGCTTTTTTTTCAATTAATTCCATAGAAATGAATGGGGTTTTTTGGGGCGATTTTTTCACGACTACGTCGCGAAAAAATCGTATTCTATAGAGAAAAGTAATGTACTGTTTGTTTGCATGTACTGCTATAACCTGGGACAGACATCTGTCCTTAACACAAGGATAATGTTTAATTTGTGCACTGTCCCTTTTAAAAATAAAATAAACTCTAAACTCTAAGAAGAGTGTTTGTAGTTTGTATGTACGAACAGAAGTGTTCCTAATAAAGTGGGCGGCTAAGGTGAGGCTGACACATCAAGGGCTGGAGTTTTCTACTGTTTTTTTATGAAGGACCAGGCCTCGAACAATGACAAATAACTCGACAACGGAAGCAGCTATTCACAAAATTCTTTCACAGTGAGCGCTAGAAGGGTCTCCTGAATAAAATGATGTATTTTTTTGTTTGTATTGTTAAAAATGAGGACGCTACAGGGAGTTAAAAACGAGTGACTTTTCAGCAACATTTATACTGGGAGTCAATGAGGCCGCTCACCTGTGCTCTCCTCACTTTGAGGCTTGTCATTCAAAAACCGTAAATCCTACCGTTTAGGTAGACACATTGTGTGAATCAGGACAAGTTTTCCTACTACTTTTGAGAAAATCATGTCTGTAGAGTGAAATTTGTGGCTGAAAACGGAGTTTAAGCGAGAAAGTTTGACCTTTTTTTTGAAGCCGCCTACACTCTAAGTTTAACGACCCTCACTGGTGTGTAACGCAATAGACACCCATTCAAAAGCCGGATTTTCTCCCAGAAACCACATGGCGTTTGAACCGGGCCTGATCCGAAAGTGTAAAACCTAGCAGAAAAGTTGAATGCCAGATCCACAGAGGAGAAGTTTTCCTACGTTTTAGAGTTTGAATCATGTCTCTAGGTGAAAGCATGCCAGAGCAGTGGATGTTTGAAAAACATTGAAAAAGTGCTTTTTTTTCAATTAATTCCATAGAAATGAATGGGGTTTTTTGGGGCGATTTTTTCGCGACTACGTCGCGAAAAAATCGTATTCTACAGAGAAAAGTAATAGCATAGCGAGTCCGATCGAGCCGCACGTTTTGATATATTGTTTGTCTGTGTGCGACGTACGGTTATTGAGTTATTCGAAATCAAAATTTGCGTAGGAATAATAAGAAGAAGAAGAAGAAGAAGAAATACGTAGAAGAACAATAGTTGCAGTGCTTTGCACTGCAACCTATGGGCTCCCCTAGGGGAGCCCATAGGTTGCTGTGCTGCAGCACTGCATCCTAATAAGAAGAAACACGTAGAAGAACAATAGTTGCAGTGCTTTGCACTGCAACCTATGGGCTCCCCTAGGGGAGCCCATAGGTTGCTGTGCTGCAGCACTGCATCCTAACTAGACCGGACAATTCCCCGGGGGAAATTGTGAGAGGATGCAGTGCGCGAAGCAATTCGCTCACGCATGTTCGCTGGCCGTGAATGTGTGACCCGCAATGATGTTTCAATGCAATGATTGTGTGTGTGCTCGAGACAGCAGCCATCATGAAGAAGACCTATTCAAGAGTATGACCAAAGTGACTACAGGCGGAAATTAGCATGTACTGCTATAACCTGGGACAGACATCTGTCCTTAACACAAGGATAATGTTCAATTTGTGCACTGTCCCTTTTAAAAATAAAATAAACTCTAAACTCTAAGAAGAGTGTTTGTAGTTTGTATGTACGAACAGAAGTGTTCCTAATAAAGTGGGCGGCTAAGGTGAGGCTGACACACAAGGGCTGGAGTTTTCTACTGTTTTTTTTATGAAGGACCAGGCCTCGAACAATGACAAATAACTCGACAACGGAAGCAGCTATTCACAAAATTCTTTCACAGTGAGCGCTAGAAGGGTCTCCTGAATAAAATGATGTATTTTTTTGTTTGTATTGTTAAAAATGAGGACGCTACAGGGAGTTAAAAACGAGTGACTTTTCAGCAACGTTTATACTGGGAGTCAATGAGGCCGCTCACCTGTGCTCTCCTCACTTTGAGGCTTGTCATTCAAAAACCGTAAATCCTATCGTTTAGGTAGACACATTGTGTGAATCAGGACAAGTTTTCCTACTACTTTTGAGAAAATCATGTCTGTAGAGTGAAATTTGTGGCTGAAAACAGAGTTTAAGCGAGAAAGTTTGACCTTTTTTTTGAACCTCTCTCCACTCTGACCTTAACGAGGTCCACTGGTGTGTAACGCAATAGACACCCATTCAAAAGCCGGATTTTCTCCCAGAAACCACATGGCGTTTGACCCGGGACTGATCCGAAAGTGTAGAACCTAGCAGAAAAGTTGAATGCCAGATCCACAGAGGAGAAGTTTTCCTACGTTTTAGAGTTTGAATCACGTCTCTAGGTGAAAGCATGACAGAGCAGCGGACGTTTGAAAAACGTTGAAAAAGTGCTTTTTTTTTCAATTAATTCCATAGAAATGAATGGGGTTTTTTTGGACGATTTTTTCGCGACTACGTCGCGAAAAAATCGTATTCTATAGAGAAAAGTAATAGCATAGCGAGTCCGATCAAGCCGCACGTTTTGATACATTGTTTGTCTGTGTGCGACGTACGGTTATTGTGTTACTCGAAATCAAAATTTGTGTAGGAAGAGTAACAAATATAACACTAGACCGGACAATTCCCCGGGGGAAATTGTGAGAGGATGCAGTGCGCGAAGCAATTCGGTCACGCACGTTCGCTGGCCGTGAACGTGTGACCCGCAATGAGGTTTCAATGCAATGATTATGTGTGTGCTTGAGACAGCAGCCGTCATGAAGAAGAGCTATTCAACAGTACAACCAAAGTGACTACAGGCGGAAATTAGCATGTACTGCTATAACCTGGGACAGACATCTGTCCTTACCACAAGGATAATGTTTAATTTGTGCACTGTCCCTTTTAAAAATAAAATAAACTCTAAGAAGAGTGTTTGTAGTTTGTATGTACGAACAGAAGTGTTCCTAATAAAGTGGGCGGCTAAGGTGAGGCCTGTCGGCTGCCCTCCTCTCAGTTTCTCAGAGCAGCGGATGTTTGAAAAAGTGCTTTTTTTTCCAATTAATTCCATAGAAATGAATGGGTTTTTTTTGGGACAAGTGTGACTACTACTTTTGAGAAAATTATGTCTGTAGTGTGAAATTTGTGGCTGAAAACAGTTTAAGTTTGAAATTTTGAGCATGATGTGTGTGTGCTTGAGACAGCTTTTCCCTCTGCCCCGTCACTGGCCCCAATTGGCATGGTGACGGGCCTGAACAGGAGAGTTAAGCACACACACAAGATTATGTCAGGTGTCTGCTGTGTTTTTTGCAAAGAGTAGGCCTCGAACAATCACAAATAACTCGACAACGGAAGCAGCTATTCACAAAATTCTTTCACAGTGAGCGCTAGAAGGGTCTCCTGAATAAAATGATGTATTTTTTTGTTTGTAGTCTTAAAAATAACGACACTAGAGCGATTTAAAAACGAGTGACTTTTCTATCCCGTTTATAATGCATGTCAATGAGCTAACACACACAAGGTCTTGAATTTTGTGCTGTGTTTTACTACGGACCAGACCTCAAACAATGACAAATAACTCGACAACGGAAGCAGCTATTCACAAAATTCTTTCACAGTGAGCGCTAGAAGGGTCTCCTGAATAAAATTATGTATTTTTTTGTTTGTACTCTTAAAAATAACGACACTAGAGCGATTTAAAAACGAGTGACTTTTCTCTCACGTTTACAATGGGTTTCAATGAAGCCTGTCAGCTGCCCTGTCCTCAGTTTGACGCTTGTCATTCAAAAACCGTAAATCCTATCGTTTAGGTAGACACATTGTGTGAATCAGGACAAGTTTTCCTACTACTTTTGAGAAAATCATGTCTGTAGAGTGAAATTTGTGGCTGAAAACAGAGTTTAAGCGAGAAAGTTTGACCTTTTTTTTGAACCTCTCTCCACTCTGACCTTAACGAGGTCCACTGGTGTGTAACGCAATAGACACCCATTCAAAAGCCGGATTTTCTCCCAGAACCCACATGGCGTTTGACCCGGGACTGATCCGAAAGTGTAGAACCTAGCAGAAAAGTTGAATGCCAGATCCACAGAGGAGAAGTTTTCCTACGTTTTAGAGTTTGAATCACGTCTCTAGGTGAAAGCATGCCAGAGCAGTGGACGTTTGAAAAACGTTGAAAAAGTGCTTTTTTTTCAATTAATTCCATAGAAATGAATGGGGTTTTTTTGGACGATTTTTTCGCGACTACGTCGCGAAAAAATCGTAATCTACAGAGAAAAGTAATAGCATAGCGAGTCCGATCGAGCCGCACGTTTTGATACATTGTTTGTCTGTGTGCGACGTACGGTTATTGAGTTATTCGAAATCAAAATTTGCGTAGGAATAATAATAATAACTAGACCGGACAATTCCCCGGGGGAAATTGTGAGAGGATGCAGTGCGCGAAGCAATTCGCTCACGCACGTTTGCTGGCCGTGAATGTGTGACCCGCAATGATGTTTCAATGCAATGATTGTGTGTGTGCTCTAGACAGCAGCCATCATGAAGAAGAGCTATTCAAGAGCATGAACAAAGTGACTACAGGCGGAAATTAGCATGTACTGCTATAACCTGGGACAGACATCTGTCCTTACCACATGGATAATGTTTAATTTGTGCACTGTCCCTTTTAAAAATAAAATAAAACTCTAAACACTAAGAAGAGTGTTTGTAGTATGTATGTACGAACAGAAGTGTTCCTAATAAAGTGGGCGGCTAAGGTGAGGCTAAGACACACAAGGGCTGGAGTTTTCTACTGTTTTTTTATGAAGGACCAGGCCTCGAACAATAACAAATAACTCGACAACGGAAGCAGCTATTCACAAAATTCTTTCACAGTGAGCGCTAGAAGGGTCTCCTGAATAAAATGATGTATTTTTTTGTTTGTACTCTTAAAAATAACGACAATAGAGCGATTTAAATACGAGTGACTTTTCTCTCATGTTTACAATGGGTTTCAATGAAGCCTGTCAGCTGCCCTGTCCTCAGTTTGACGCTTGTCATTCAAAAACCGTAAATCCTATCGTTTAGGTAGACACATTGTGTGAATCAGGACAAGTTTTCCTACAAGGATAATGTTTAATTTGTGCACTGTCCCTTTTAAAAATAAAATAAACTCTAAACTCTAAGAAGAGTGTTTGTAGTTTGTATGTACGAACAGAAGTGTTCCTAATAAAGTGGGCGGCTAAGGTGAGGCTGACACACAAGGGCTGGAGTTTTCTACTGTTTTTTTTTATGAAGGACCAGGCCTCGAACAATGACAAATAACTCGACAACGGAAGCAGCTATTCACAAAATTCTTTCACAGTGAGCGCTAGAAGGGTCTCCTGAATAAAATGATGTATTTTTTTGTTTGTATTGTTAAAAATGACGACGCTACAGGGAGTTAAAAACGAGTGACTTTTCAGCAACGTTTATACTGGGAGTCAATGAGGCCGCTCACCTGTGCTCTCCTCACTTTGAGGCTTGTCATTCAAAAACCGTAAATCCTATCGTTTAGGTAGACACATTGTGTGAATCAGGACAAGTTTTCCTACTACTTTTGAGAAAATCATGTCTGTAGAGTGAAATTTGTGGATGAAAACACAGTTTAAGCGAGAAAGTTTGACCTTTTTTTTGAACCTCTCTCCACTCTGACCTTAACGAGGTCCACTGGTGTGTAACGCAATAGACACCCATTCAAAAGCCGGATTTTTTCCCAGAAACCACATGGCGTTTGACCCGGGACTGATCCGAAAGTGTAGAACCTAGCAGAAAAGTTGAATGCCAGATCCACAGAGGAGAAGTTTTCCTACGTTTTAGAGTTTGAATCATGCCTCTAGGTGAAAGCATGCCAGAGCAGCGGATGTTTGAAAAACGTTGGAAAAGTGCTTTTTTTTCAATTAATTCCATCGAAATGAATGGGGTTTTTTGAGACGATTTTTTCGCGACTACGTCGCGAAAAAATCGTATTCTGTAGAGAAAAGTAATAGCATAGCGAGTCCAATCAAGCCGCACGTTTTGATATATTGTTTGTCTGTGTGCGACGTACGGTTGTGTGACCTGCTATGAAGCTACAATGCCATGATTCATGTGTGTGCTTGAGACAGCCGGCCCCTCCCCTCTGTGCTCGCTTACTGTAGCCAGTCGGCATGGTAAAGGGCCTGAGCAGGTTAAAAAACACACACAAGAGTTTGTCAGGTGTCTGCTGAATTTTGCTAAGGGACAGGCCTCGAACAATGACAAATAACTCGACAACGGAAGCAGCTATTCACAAAATTCTTTCACAGTGAGCGCTAGAAGGGTTTCCTGAATAAAATGATGTATTTTTTTGTTTGTATTGTTAAAAATGAGGACGCTACAGGGAGTTAAAAACGAGTGACTTTTCAGCAACGTTTATACTGGGAGTCAATGAGGCTGCTCACCTGTGCTCTCCTCACTTTGAGGCTTGTCATTCAAAAACCGTAAATCCTATCGTTTAGGTAGACACATTGTGTGAATCAGGACAAGTTTTCCTACTACTTTTGAGAAAATAATGTCTGTAGAGTGAAATTTGTGGCTGAAAACGGAGTTTAAGCGAGAAAGTTTGACCTTTTTTTTGAAGCCGCCTACACTCTAAGTTTAACGACCCTCACTGGTGTGTAACGCAATAGACACCCATTCAAAAGCCTGATTTTCTCCCAGAAACCACATGGCGTTTGAACCGGGCCTGATCCGAAAGTGTAAAACCTAGCAGAAAAGTTGAATGCCAGATCCACAGAGGAGAAGTTTTCCTACGTTTTAGAGTTTGAATCATGCCTCTAGGTGAAAGCATGCCAGAGCAGCGGATGTTTGAAAAACGTTGGAAAAGTGCTTTTTTTTCAATTAATTCCATCGAAATGAATGGGGTTTTTTGAGACGATTTTTTCGCGACTACGTCGCGAAAAAATCGTATTCTGTAGAGAAAAGTAATAGCATAGCGAGTCCAATCAAGCCGCACGTTTTGATATATTGTTTGTCTGTGTGCGACGTACGGTTGTGTGACCTGCTATGAAGCTACAATGCCATGATTCATGTGTGTGCTTGAGACAGCCGGCCCCTCCCCTCTGTGCTCGCTTACTGTAGCCAGTCGGCATGGTAAAGGGCCTGAGCAGGTTAAAAAACACACACAAGAGTTTGTCAGGTGTCTGCTGAATTTTGCTAAGGGACAGGCCTCGAACAATGACAAATAACTCGACAACGGAAGCAGCTATTCACAAAATTCTTTCACAGTGAGCGCTAGAAGGGTTTCCTGAATAAAATGATGTATTTTTTTGTTTGTATTGTTAAAAATGAGGACGCTACAGGGAGTTAAAAACGAGTGACTTTTCAGCAACGTTTATACTGGGAGTCAATGAGGCTGCTCACCTGTGCTCTCCTCACTTTGAGGCTTGTCATTCAAAAACCGTAAATCCTATCGTTTAGGTAGACACATTGTGTGAATCAGGACAAGTTTTCCTACTACTTTTGAGAAAATAATGTCTGTAGAGTGAAATTTGTGGCTGAAAACGGAGTTTAAGCGAGAAAGTTTGACCTTTTTTTTGAAGCCGCCTACACTCTAAGTTTAACGACCCTCACTGGTGTGTAACGCAATAGACACCCATTCAAAAGCCTGATTTTCTCCCAGAAACCACATGGCGTTTGAACCGGGCCTGATCCGAAAGTGTAAAACCTAGCAGAAAAGTTGAATGCCAGATCCACAGAGGAGAAGTTTTCCTACGTTTTAGAGTTTGAATCATGTCTCTAGGTGAAAGCATGCCAGAGCAGTGGATGTTTGAAAAACATTGAAAAAGTGCTTTTTTTTCAATTAATTCCATAGAAATGAATGGGGTTTTTTGGGGCGATTTTTTCGCGACTACGTCGCGAAAAAATCGTATTCTACAGAGAAAAGTAATAGCATAGCGAGTCCGATCGAGCCGCACGTTTTGATATATTGTTTGTCTGTGTGCCACGTACGGTTATTGAGTTATTCGAAATCAAAATTTGCGTAGGAATAATAAGAAGAAGAAGAAATACGTAGAAGAACAATAGTTGCAGTGCTTTGCACTGCAACCTATGGGCTCCCCTAGGGGAGCCCATAGGTTGCTGTGCTGCAGCACTGCATCCTAACTAGACCGGACAATTCCCCGGGGGAAATTGTGAGAGGATGCAGTGCGCGAAGCAATTCGGTCACGCATGTTCGCTGGCCGTGAATGTGTGACCCGCAATGATGTTTCAATGCAATGATCGTGTGTGTGCTTGAGACAGCAGCCGTCATGAAGAAGAGCTATTCAAGACTATAACCAAAGTGACTACAGGCGGAAATTAGCATGTACTGCTATAACCTGGGACAGACATCTGTCCTTACCACAAGGATAATGTTTAATTTGTGCACTGTCCCTTTTAAAAATAAAATAAACTCTAAGAAGAGTGTTTGTAGTGTGTATGTACGAACAGAAGTGTTCCTAATAAAGTGGGCGGCTAAGGTGAGGCCTGTCGGCTGCCCTCCTCTCAGTTTCTCAGAGCAGCGGATGTTTGAAAAAGTGCTTTTTTTTCCAATTAATTCCATAGAAATGAATGGGTTTTTTTTGGGACAAGTGTGACTACTACTTTTGAGAAAATTATGTCTGTAGTGTGAAATTTGTGGCTGAAAACAGTTTAAGTTTGAAATTTTGAGCATGATGTGTGTGTTCTTGAGACAGCTTTTCCCTCTGCCCCGTCACTGGCCCCAATTGGCATGGTGATGGGCCTGAACAGGAGAGTTAAGAAACACACACAAGATTATGTCAGGTGTCTGCTGTAAATTGCTATGGACCAGGCCTCGAACAATGACAAATAACTCGACAACGGAAGCAGCTATTCACAAAATTCTTTCACAGTGAGCGCTAGAAGGGTCTCCTGAATAAAATGATGTATTTTTTTGTTTGTATTGTTAAAAATGAGGACGCTACAGGGAGTTAAAAACGAGTGACTTTTCAGCAACGTTTATACTGGGAGTCAATGAGGCCGCTCACCTGTGCTCTCCTCACTTTGAGGCTTGTCATTCAAAAACCGTAAATCCTATCGTTTAGGTAGACACATTGTGTGAATCAGGACAAGTTTTCCTACTACTTTTGAGAAAATCATGTCTGTAGAGTGAAATTTGTGGCTGAAAACACGGTTTAAAAATAAAATAAACTCTAAACTCTAAGAAGAGTGTTTGTAGTTTGTATGTACGAACAGAAGTGTTCCTAATAATGTGGGCGGCTAAGGTGAGGCTGACACACAAGGGCTGGAGTTTTCTACTGTTTTTTTTATGAAGGACCAGGCCTCGAACAATGACAAATAACTCGACAACGGAAGCAGCTATTCACAAAATTCTTTCACAGTGAGCGCTAGAAGGGTCTCCTGAATAAAATGATGTATTTTTTTGTTTGTATTGTTAAAAATGAGGACGCTACAGGGAGTTAAAAACGAGTGACTTTTCAGCAACGTTTATACTGGGAGTCAATGAGGCCGCTCACCTGTGCTCTCCTCACTTTGAGGCTTGTCATTCGAAAACCGTAAATCCTATCGTTTAGGTAGACACATTGTGTGAATCAGGACAAGTTTTCCTACTACTTTTGAGAAAATCATGTCTGTAGAGTGAAATTTGTGGCTGAAAACACGGTTTAAGCGAGAAAGTTTGAGCTTTTTTTTGAAGCCGCCTACACTCTAAGATTAACGACCATCACTGGTGTGTAACGCAATAGACACCCATTCAAAAGCCGGATTTTCTCCCAGAACTCACATCGTGTTTGAGCCGGGCCTGATCCGAAAGTGTAGAACCTTGCAGAAAAGTTGAATGCCAGATCCACAGAGGAGAAGTTTTCCTACGTTTTAGAGTTTGAATCACGTCTCTAGGTTAAAGCATGCCAGAGCAGCGGACGTTTGAAAAACGTTGAAAAAATGCTTTTTTTCCAATTAATTCCATAGAAATGAATGGGTTTTTTTTGGGACAAGTGTGACTACTACTTTTGAGAAAATTATGTCTGTAGTGTGAAATTTGTGGCTGAAAACAGTTTAAGTTTGAAATTTTGAGCATGATGTGTGTGTTCTTGAGACAGCTTTTCCCTCTGCCCCGTCACTGGCCCCAATTGGCATGGTGATGGGCCTGAACAGGAGAGTTAAGAAACACACACAAGATTATGTCAGGTGTCTGCTGTAAATTGCTATGGACCAGGCCTCGAACAATGACAAATAACTCGACAACGGAAGCAGCTATTCACAAAATTCTTTCACAGTGAGCGCTAGAAGGGTCTCCTGAATAAAATGATGTATTTTTTTGTTTGTATTGTTAAAAATGAGGACGCTACAGGGAGTTAAAAACGAGTGACTTTTCAGCAACGTTTATACTGGGAGTCAATGAGGCCGCTCACCTGTGCTCTCCTCACTTTGAGGCTTGTCATTCAAAAACCGTAAATCCTATCGTTTAGGTAGACACATTGTGTGAATCAGGACAAGTTTTCCTACTACTTTTGAGAAAATCATGTCTGTAGAGTGAAATTTGTGGCAGAAAACACGGTTTAAGCGAGAAAGTTTGAGCTTTTTTTTGAAGCCGCCTACACTCTGAGTTAACGAGGCGCACTGGTGTGTAACGCAATAGACACCCATTCAAAAGCCGGATTTTCTATCAGAACCCACATGGCGTTTGACCCGGGACTGATCCGAAAGTGTAGAACCTAGCAGAAAAGTTGAATGCCAGATCCACAGAGGAGAAGTTTTCCTACGTTTTAGAGTTTGAATCACGTCTCTAGGTGAAAGCATGCCAGAGCAGTGGACGTTTGAAAAACGTTGAAAAAGTGCTTTTTTTTCAATTAATTCCATAGAAATGAATGGGGATTTTTTTGGACGATTTTTTCGCAACTACGTCGCGAAAAAATCGTATTCTATAGAGAAAAGTAATAGCATAGCGAGTCCGATCGAGCCGCACGTTTTGATACATTGTTTGTCTGTGTGCGACGTACGGTTATTGTGTTACTCGAAATCAAAATTTGTGTAGGAAGAGTAACAAATATAACAATATAACACTAGACTGGACAATTCCCCGGGGGAAATTGTGAGAGGATGCAGTGCGCGAAGCAATTCGCTCACGCATGTTCGCTGGCCGTGAATGTGTGACCCGCAATGATGTTTCAATGCAATGATCGTGTGTGTGCTCGAGACAGCAGCCGTCATGAAGAAGAGCTTTTCAAGAGTATGACCAAAGTGACTACAGGCGGAAATTAGCATGTACTGCTATAACCTGGGACAGACATCTGTCCTTACCACAAGGATAATGTTTAATTTGTGCACTGTCCCTTTTAAAAATAAAATAAACTCTAAACTCTAAGAAGAGTGTTTGTAGTTTGTATGTACGAACAGAAGTGTTCCTAATAAAGTGGGCGGCTAAGGTGAGGCTAAGACACACAAGGGCTGGAGTTTTCTACTGTTTTTTTTATGAAGGACCAGGCCTCGAACAATGACAAATAACTCGACAACGGAAGCAGCTATTCACAAAATTCTTTCACACTGAGCGCTAGAAGGGTCTCCTGAATAAAATGATGTATTTTTTTGTTTGTATTGTTAAAAATGAGGACGCTACAGGGAGTTAAAAACGAGTGACTTTTCAGCAACGTTTATACTGGGAGTCAATGAGGCCGCTCACCTGTGCTCTCCTCGCTTTGAGGCTTGTCATTCAAAAACCGTAAATCCTACCGTTTAGGTAGACACATTGTGTGAATCAGGACAAGTTTTCCTACTACTTTTGAGAAAATCATGTCTGTAGAGTGAAATTTGTGGCTGAAAACAGAGTTTAAGCGAGAAAGTTTGACCTTTCTTTTTAACCTCTCTCCACTCTGAACTTAACGAGGTCCACTGGTGTGTAACGCAATAGACACCCATAAAAAGCCGGATTTTCTCCCGGAACCAACATGGCGTTTGAGCCGGGACTGATCCGAAAGTGTAGAACCTAGCAGAAAATTTGAAGGCCAGATCCACAGAGGAGAAGTTTTCCTACGTTTTAGAGTTTGAATCACGTCTCTAGGTGAAAGCATGCCAGAGCAGCGGATGTTTGAAAAACGTTGAAAAAGTGCTTTTTTTTCAATTAATTCCATAGAAATGAATGGGGTTTTTTTGGACGATTTTGTCGCGACTACGTCGCGAAAAAATCGTATTCTATAGAGAAAAGTAATAGCATAGCGAGTCCGATCGAGCCGCACGTTTTGATATATTGTTTGTCTGTGTGCGACGTACGATTATTGTGTTACTCGAAATCAAAATTTGTGTAGGAAGAGTAACAAATATAACACTAGACCGGACAATTCCCCGGGGGAAATTGTGAGAGGATGCAGTGCGCGAAGCAATTCGCTCACGCATGTTCGCTGGCCGTGAATGTGTGACCCGCAATGATGTTTCAATGCAATGATTGTGTGTGTGCTCGAGACAGCAGCCATCATGAAGAAGACCTATTCAAGAGTATGACCAAAGTGACTACAGGCGGAAATTAGCATGTACTGCTATAACCTGGGACAGACATCTGTCCTTAACACAAGGATAATGTTTAATTTGTGCACTGTCCCTTTTAAAAATAAAATAAACTCTAAACTCTAAGAAGAGTGTTTGTAGTTTGTATGTACGAACAGAAGTGTTCCTAATAAAGTGGGCGGCTAAGGTGAGGCTGACACACAAGGGCTGGAGTTTTCTACTGTTTTTTTTATGAAGGACCAGGCCTCGAACAATGACAAATAACTCGACAACGGATGCAGCTATTCACAAAATTCTTTCACAGTGAGCGCTAGAAGGGTCTCCTGAATAAAATGATGTATTTTTTTGTTTGTATTGTTAAAAATGAGGACGCTACAGGGAGTTAAAAACGAGTGACTTTTCAGCAACGTTTATACTGGGAGTCAATGAGGCCGCTCACCTGTGCTCTCCTCACTTTGAGGCTTGTCATTCAAAAACCGTAAATCCTATCGTTTAGGTAGACACATTGTGTGAATCAGGACAAGTTTTCCTACTACTTTTGAGAAAATCATGTCTGTAGAGTTAAATTTGTGGCTGAAAACAGAGTTTAAGCGAGAAAGTTTGACCTTTTTTTTGAACCTCTCTCCACTCTGACCTTAACGAGGTCCACTGGTGTGTAACGCAATAGACACCCATTCAAAAGCCGGATTTTCTCCCAGAAACCACATGGCGTTTGACCCGGGACTGATCCGAAAGTGTAGAACCTAGCAGAAAAGTTGAATGCCAGATCCACAGAGGAGAAGTTTTCCTACGTTTTAGAGTTTGAATCACGTCTCTAGGTGAAAGCATGACAGAGCAGCGGACGTTTGAAAAACGTTGAAAAAGTGCTTTTTTTTCAATTAATTCCATAGAAATGAATGGGGTTTTTTTGGACGATTTTTTCGCGACTACGTCGCGAAAAAATCGTATTCTATAGAGAAAAGTAATAGCATAGCGAGTCCGATCAAGCCGCACGTTTTGATACATTGTTTGTCTGTGTGCGACGTACGGTTATTGTGTTACTCGAAATCAAAATTTGTGTAGGAAGAGTAACAAATATAACACTAGACCGGACAATTCCCCGGGGGAAATTGTGAGAGGATGCAGTGCGCGAAGCAATTCGGTCACGCATGTTCGCTGGCCGTGAATGTGTGACCCGCAATGATGTTTCAATGCAATGATTGTGTGTGTGCTCGAGACAGCAGCCATCATGAAGAAGACCTATTCAAGAGTATGACCAAAGTGACTACAGGCGGAAATTAGCATGTACTGCTATAACCTGGGACAGACATCTGTCCTTACCACAAGGATAATGTTTAATTTGTGCACTGTCCCTTTTAAAAATAAAATAAACTCTAAACTCTAAGAAGAGTGTTTGTAGTTTGTATGTACGAACAGAAGTGTTCCTAATAAAGTGGGCGGCTAAGGTGAGGCTGACACACAAGGGCTGGAGTTTTCTACTGTTTTTTTTATGAAGGACCAGGCCTCGAACAATGACAAATAACTCGACAACGGAAGCAGCTATTCACAAAATTCTTTCACAGTGAGCGCTAGAAGGGTCTCCTGAATAAAATGATGTATTTTTTTGTTTGTATTGTTAAAAATGAGGACGCTACAGGGAGTTAAAAACGAGTGACTTTTCAGCAACGTTTATACTGGGAGTCAATGAGGCCGCTCACCTGTGCTCTCCTCACTTTGAGGCTTGTCATTCAAAAACCGTAAATCCTACCGTTTAGGTAGACACATTGTGTGAATCAGGACAAGTTTTCCTACTACTTTTGAGAAAATCATGTCTGTAGAGTGAAATTTGTGGATGAAAATACAGTTTAAGTGAGAAATTTTGAGCTTTTTTTTGAAGCCGCCTACACTCTGAGTTAACGAGGCGCACTGGTGTGTAACGCAATAGACACCCATTCAAAAGCCGGATTTTCTCCCAGAAACCACATGGCGTTTGAACCGGGCCTGATCCGAAAGTGTAAAACCTAGCAGAAAAGTTGAATGCCAGATCCACAGAGGATAAGTTTTCCTACGTTTTAGAGTTTGAATCATGTCTCTAGGTGAAAGCATGCCAGAGCAGTGGATGTTTGAAAAACATTGAAAAAGTGCTTTTTTTTCAATTAATTCCATAGAAATGAATGGGGTTTTTTGGGACAAGTGTGACTACTACTTTTGAGAAAATTATGTCTGTAGTGTGAAATTTGTGGCTGAAAACAGTTTAAGTTTGAAATTTTGAGCATGATGTGTGTGTGCTTGAGACAGCTTTTCCCTCTGCCCCGTCACTGGCCCCAATTGGCATGGTGACGGGCATGAACAGGAGAGTTAAGAGACACACACAAGATTATGTCAGGTTTCTGCTGTGTTTTGCTAAGAAGTAGGCCTCGAACAATCACAAATAACTCGACAACGAAAGCTTCTATTCACAAAATTCTTTCACAGTGAGCGCTAGAAGGGTCTCCTGAATAAAATGATGTATTTTTTTGTTTGTACTCTTAAAAATAACGACAATAGAGCGATTTAAAAACGAGTGACTTTTCTCTCATGTTTACAATGGGTTTCAATGAAGCCTGTCAGCTGCCCTGTCCTCAGTTTGACGCTTGTCATTCAAAAACCGTAAATCCTATCGTTTAGGTAGACACATTGTGTGAATCAGGACAAGTTTTCCTACAAGGATAATGTTTAATTTGTGCACTGTCCCTTTTAAAAATAAAATAAACTCTAAACTCTAAGAAGAGTGTTTGTAGTTTGTATGTACGAACAGAAGTGTTCCTAATAAAGTGGGCGGCTAAGGTGAGGCTGACACACAAGGGCTGGAGTTTTCTACTGTTTTTTTTTATGAAGGACCAGGCCTCGAACAATGACAAATAACTCGACAACGGAAGCAGCTATTCACAAAATTCTTTCACAGTGAGCGCTAGAAGGGTCTCCTGAATAAAATGATGTATTTTTTTGTTTGTATTGTTAAAAATAAGGACGCTACAGGGAGTTAAAAACGAGTGACTTTTCAGCAACGTTTATACTGGGAGTCAATGAGGCCGCTCACCTGTGCTCTCCTCACTTTGAGGCTTGTCATTCAAAAACCGTAAATCCTATCGTTTAGGTAGACACATTGTGTGAATCAGGACAAGTTTTCCTACTACTTTTGAGAAAATCATGTCTGTAGAGTGAAATTTGTGGCTGAAAACACGGTTTAAAAATAAAATAAACTCTAAACTCTAAGAAGAGTGTTTGTAGTTTGTATGTACGAACAGAAGTGTTCCTAATAATGTGGGCGGCTAAGGTGAAACTGACACACAAGGGCTGGAGTTTTCTACTGTTTTTTTTATGAAGGACCAGGCCTCGAACAATGACAAATAACTCGACAACGGAAGCAGCTATTCACAAAATTCTTTCACAGTGAGCGCTAGAAGGGTCTCCTGAATAAAATGATGTATTTTTTTGTTTGTATTGTTAAAAATGAGGACGCTACAGGGAGTTAAAAACGAGTGACTTTTCAGCAACGTTTATACTGGGAGTCAATGAGGCCGCTCACCTGTGCTCTCCTCACTTTGAGGCTTGTCATTCAAAAACCGTAAATCCTATCGTTTAGGTAGACACATTGTGTGAATCAGGACAAGTTTTCCTACTACTTTTGAGAAAATCAAGTCTGTAGAGTGAAATTTGTGGCTGAAAACAGAGTTTAAGCGAGAAAGTTTGACCTTTTTTTTGAACCTCTCTCCACTCTGAGCTTAACGAGGTCCACTGGTGTGTAACGCAATAGACACCCATAAAAAGCCGGATTTTCTCCCGGAACCAACATGGCGTTTGAGCCGGGACTGATCCGAAAGTGTAGAACCTAGCAGAAAAGTTGAATGCCAGATCCACAGAGGAGAAGTTTTCCTACGTTTTAGAGTTTGAATCACGTCTCTAGGTGAAAGCATGCCAGAGCAGCGGATGTTTGAAAAAGTGCTTTTTTTTCAATTAATTCCATAGAAATGAATGGGGTTTTTTTGGACGATTTTTTCGCGACTACGTCGCGAAAAAATCGTATTCTATAGAGAAAAGTAATAGCATAGCGAGTCCGATCGAGCCGCAGGTTTTCATACATTGTTTGTCTGTGTGCGACGTACGGTTATTGTGTTACTCGAAATCAAAATTTGTGTAGGAAGAGTAACAAATATAACACTAGACCGGACAATTCCCCGGGGGAAATTGTGAGAGGATGCAGTGCGCGAAGCAATTCGCTCACGCATGTTCGCTGGCCGTGAACGCGTGACCCGCAATGATGTTTCAATGCAATGATCGTGTGTGTGCTCGAGACAGCAGCCATCATGAAGAAGACCTATTCAAGAGTATGACCAAAGTGACTACAGGCGGAAATTAGCATGTACTGCTATAACCTGGGACAGACATCTGTCCTTAACACAAGGATAATGTTTAATTTGTGCACTGTCCCTTTTAAAAATAAAATAAACTCTAAACTCTAAGAAGAGTGTTTGTAGTTTGTATGTACGAACAGAAGTGTTCCTAATAAAGTGGGCGGCTAAGGTGAGGCTGACACACAAGGGCTGGAGTTTTCTACTGTTTTTTTATGAAGGACCAGGCCTCGAACAATGACAAATAACTCGACAACGGAAGCAGCTATTCACAAAATTCTTTCACAGTGAGCGCTAGAAGGGTCTCCTGAATAAAATGATGTATTTTTTTGTTTGTATTGTTAAAAATGAGGACGCTACAGGGAGTTAAAAACGAGTGACTTTTCAGCAACGTTTATACTGGGAGTCAATGAGGCCGCTCACCTGTGCTCTCCTCACTTTGAGGCTTGTCATTCAAAAACCGTAAATCCTATCGTTTAGGTAGACACATTGTGTGAATCAGGACAAGTTTTCCTACTACTTTTGAGAAAATCATGTCTGTAGAGTGAAATTTGTGGCTGAAAACAGAGTTTAAGCGAGAAAGTTTGACCTTTTTTTTGAAGCCGCCTACACTCTAAGTTTAACGACCCTCACTGGTGTGTAACGCAATAGACACCCATTCAAAAGCCGGATTTTCTCCCAGAAACCACATGGCGTTTGAACCGGGCCTGATCCGAAAGTGTAAAACCTAGCAGAAAAGTTGAATGCCAGATCCACAGAGGAGAAGTTTTCCTACGTTTTAGAGTTTGAATCATGTCTCTAGGTGAAAGCATGCCAGAGCAGTGGATGTTTGAAAAACATTGAAAAAGTGCTTTTTTTTCAATTAATTCCATAGAAATGAATGGGGTTTTTTGGGGCGATTTTTTCGCGACTACGTCGCGACAAAATCGTATTCTATAGAGAAAAGTAATAGCATAGCGAGTCCGATCGAGCCGCACGTTTTGATATATTGTTTGTCTGTGTGCGACGTACGGTTATTGAGTTAATCGAAATCAAAATTTGCGTAGGAATAATAAATACTAGACCGGACAATTCCCCGGGGGAAATTGTGAGAGGATGCAGTGCGCGAAGCAATTCGCTCACGCATGTTCGCTGGCCGTGAACGCGTGACCCGCAATGATGTTTCAATGCAATGATCGTGTGTGTGCTCGAGACAGCAGCCATCATGAAGAAGACCTATTCAAGAGTATGACCAAAGTGACTACAGGCGGAAATTAGCATGTACTGCTATAACCTGGGACAGACATCTGTCCTTAACACAAGGATAATGTTTAATTTGTGCACTGTCCCTTTTAAAAATAAAATAAACTCTAAACTCTAAGAAGAGTGTTTGTAGTTTGTATGTACGAACAGAAGTGTTCCTAATAAAGTGGGCGGCTAAGGTGAGGCTGACACACAAGGGCTGGAGTTTTCTACTGTTTTTTTCATGAAGGACCAGGCCTCGAACAATGACAAATAACTCGACAACGGAAGCAGCTATTCACAAAATTCTTTCACCGTGAGCGCTAGAAGGGTCTCCTGAATAAAATGATGTATTTTTTTGTTTGTATTGTTAAAAATGAGGACGCTACAGGGAGTTAAAAACGAGTGACTTTTCAGCAACGTTTATACTGGGAGTCAATGAGGCCGCTCACCTGTGCTCTCCTCACTTTGAGGCTTGTCATTCAAAAACCGTAAATCCTATCGTTTAGGTAGACACATTGTGTGAATCAGGACAAGTTTTCCTACTACTTTTGAGAAAATCATGTCTGTAGAGTGAAATTTGTGGCGGAAAACACGGTTTAAGCGAGAAAGTTTGAGCTTTTTTTTGAAGCCGCCTACACTCTAAGCGTAACGACCCTCACTGGTGTGTAACGCAATAGACACCCATTCAAAAGCCGGATTTTCTCCCAGAAACCACATGGCGTTTGAACCGGGACTGATCCGAAAGTGTAAAACCTAGCAGAAAAGTTGAATGCCAGATCCACAGAGGAGAAGTTTTCCTACGTTTTAGAGTTTGAATCATGTCTCTAGGTGAAAGCATGCCAGAGCAACGGATGTTTGAAAAACGTTGAAAAAGTGCTTTTTTTTCAATTAATTCCATAGAAATGAATGGGGTTTTTTGGGGCGATTTTTTCACGACTACGTCGCGAAAAAATCGTATTCTATAGAGAAAAGTAATGTACTGTTTGTTTGCATGTACTGCTATAACCTGGGACAGACATCTGTCCTTAACACAAGGATAATGTTTAATTTGTGCACTGTCCCTTTTAAAAATAAAATAAACTCTAAACTCTAAGAAGAGTGTTTGTAGTTTGTATGTACGAACAGAAGTGTTCCTAATAAAGTGGGCGGCTAAGGTGAGGCTGACACATCAAGGGCTGGAGTTTTCTACTGTTTTTTTATGAAGGACCAGGCCTCGAACAATGACAAATAACTCGACAACGGAAGCAGCTATTCACAAAATTCTTTCACAGTGAGCGCTAGAAGGGTCTCCTGAATAAAATGATGTATTTTTTTGTTTGTATTGTTAAAAATGAGGACGCTACAGGGAGTTAAAAACGAGTGACTTTTCAGCAACATTTATACTGGGAGTCAATGAGGCCGCTCACCTGTGCTCTCCTCACTTTGAGGCTTGTCATTCAAAAACCGTAAATCCTACCGTTTAGGTAGACACATTGTGTGAATCAGGACAAGTTTTCCTACTACTTTTGAGAAAATCATGTCTGTAGAGTGAAATTTGTGGCTGAAAACGGAGTTTAAGCGAGAAAGTTTGACCTTTTTTTTGAAGCCGCCTACACTCTAAGTTTAACGACCCTCACTGGTGTGTAACGCAATAGACACCCATTCAAAAGCCGGATTTTCTCCCAGAAACCACATGGCGTTTGAACCGGGCCTGATCCGAAAGTGTAAAACCTAGCAGAAAAGTTGAATGCCAGATCCACAGAGGAGAAGTTTTCCTACGTTTTAGAGTTTGAATCATGTCTCTAGGTGAAAGCATGCCAGAGCAGTGGATGTTTGAAAAACATTGAAAAAGTGCTTTTTTTTCAATTAATTCCATAGAAATGAATGGGGTTTTTTGGGGCGATTTTTTCGCGACTACGTCGCGAAAAAATCGTATTCTACAGAGAAAAGTAATAGCATAGCGAGTCCGATCGAGCCGCACGTTTTGATATATTGTTTGTCTGTGTGCGACGTACGGTTATTGAGTTATTCGAAATCAAAATTTGCGTAGGAATAATAAGAAGAAGAAGAAGAAGAAGAAATACGTAGAAGAACAATAGTTGCAGTGCTTTGCACTGCAACCTATGGGCTCCCCTAGGGGAGCCCATAGGTTGCTGTGCTGCAGCACTGCATCCTAACTAGACCGGACAATTCCCCGGGGGAAATTGTGAGAGGATGCAGTGCGCGAAGCAATTCGCTCACGCACGTTCGCCGGCCGTGAATGTGTGACCCGCAATGATGTTTCAATGCAATGATTATGTGTGTGCTTGAGACAGCAGCCGTCATGAAGAAGAGCTATTCAAGACTATAACCAAAGTCACTACAGGCGGAAATTAGCATGTACTGCTATAACCTGGGACAGACATCTGTCCTTACCACAAGGATAATGTTTAATTTGTGCACTGTCCCTTTTAAAAATAAAATAAACTCTAAACTCTAAGAAGAGTGTTTGTAGGTTGTATGTACGAACAGAAGTGTTCCTAATAAAGTGGGCGGCTAAGGTGAGGCCTGTCGGCTGCCCTCCTCTCAGTTTCTCAGAGCAGCGGATGTTTGAAAAAGTGCTTTTTTTTCCAATTAATTCCATAGAAATGAATGGGTTTTTTTTGGGACAAGTGTGACTACTACTTTTGAGAAAATTATGTCTGTAGTGTGAAATTTGTGGCTGAAAACAGTTTAAGTTTGAAATTTTGAGCATGATGTGTGTGTTCTTGAGACAGCTTTTCCCTCTGCCCCGTCACTGGCCCCAATTGGCATGGTGATGGGCCTGAACAGGAGAGTTAAGAAACACACACAAGATTATGTCAGGTGTCTGCTGTAAATTGCTATGGACCAGGCCTCGAACAATGACAAATAACTCGACAACGGAAGCAGCTATTCACAAAATTCTTTCACAGTGAGCGCTAGAAGGGTCTCCTGAATAAAATGTTGTATTTTTTTGTTTGTATTGTTAAAAATGAGGACGCTACAGGGAGTTAAAAACGAGTGACTTTTCAGCAACGTTTATACTGGGAGTCAATGAGGCCGCTCACCTGTGCTCTCCTCACTTTGAGGCTTGTCATTCAAAAACCGTAAATCCTATCGTTTAGGTAGACACATTGTGTGAATCAGGACAAGTTTTCCTACTACTTTTGAGAAAATCATGTCTGTAGAGTGAAATTTGTGGCTGAAAACACGGTTTAAAAATAAAATAAACTCTAAACTCTAAGAAGAGTGTTTGTAGTTTGTATGTACGAACAGAAGTGTTCCTAATAAAGTGGGCGGCTAAGGTGAGGCTGACACACAAGGGCTGGAGTTTTCTACTGTTTTTTTTCTGAAGGACCAGGCCTCGAACAATGACAAATAACTCGACAACGGAAGCAGCTATTCACAAAATTCTTTCACAGTGAGCGCTAGAAGGGTCTCCTGAATAAAATGATGTATTTTTTTGTTTGTATTGTTAAAAATGAGGACGCTACAGGGAGTTAAAAACGAGTGACTTTTCAGCAACGTTTATACTGGGAGTCAATGAGGCCGCTCACCTGTGCTCTCCTCACTTTGAGGCTTGTCATTCGAAAACCGTAAATCCTATCGTTTAGGTAGACACATTGTGTGAATCAGGACAAGTTTTCCTACTACTTTTGAGAAAATCATGTCTGTAGAGTGAAATTTGTGGCGGAAAACACGGTTTAAGCGAGAAAGTTTGAGCTTTTTTTTGAAGCCGCCTACACTCTAAGATTAACGACCCTCACTGGTGTGTAACGCAATAGACACCCATTCAAAAGCCGGATTTTCTCCCAGAAACCACATGGCGTTTGAACCGGGCCTGATCCGAAAGTGTAAAACCTAGCAGAAAAGTTGAATGCCAGATCCACAGAGGAGAAGTTTTCCTACGTTTTAGAGTTTGAATCATGTCTCTAGGTGAAAGCATGCCAGAGCAGCGGATGTTTGAAAAACGTTGAAAAAGTGCTTTTTTTTCAATTAATTCCATAGAAATGAATGGGGTTTTTTGTGGAACAGAAGTGTTCCTAATAAAGTGGGCGGCTAAGGTGAGGCTGACACTCAAGGGCTGGAGTTTTCTACTGTTTTTTTTATGAAGGACCAGGCCTCGAACAATGACAAATAACTCGACAACGGAAGCAGCTATTCACAAAATTCTTTCACAGTGAGCGCTAGAAGGGTCTCCTGAATAAAATGATGTATTTTTTTGTTTGTATTGTTAAAAATGAGGACGCTACAGGGAGTTAAAAACGAGTGACTTTTCAGCAACGTTTATACTGGGAGTCAATGAGGCCGCTCACCTGTGCTCTCCTCACTTTGAGGCTTGTCATTCAAAAACCGTAAATCCTACCGTTTAGGTAGACACATTGTGTGAATCAGGACAAGTTTTCCTACTACTTTTGAGAAAATCATGTCTGTAGAGTGAAATTTGTGGATGAAAACACAGTTTAAGTGAGAAATTTTGAGCTTTTTTTTGAAGCAGCCTACACTCTGAGTTAACGAGGCGCACTGGTGTGTAACGCAATAGACACCCATTCAAAAGCCGGATTTTCTATCAGAACCCACATGGCGTTTGACCCGGGACTGATCCGAAAGTGTAGAACCTAGCAGAAAAGTTGAATGCCAGATCCACAGAGGAGAAGTTTTCCTACGTTTTAGAGTTTGAATCATGTCTCTAGGTGAAAGCATGCCAGAGCAGTGGACGTTTGAAAAACGTTGAAAAAGTGCTTTTTTTTCAATTAATTCCATAGAAATGAATGGGGTTTTTTTGGACGATTTTTTCGCGACTACGTCGCGAAAAAATCGTAATCTATAGAGAAAAGTAATAGCATAGCGAGTCCGATCGATCCGCACGTTTTGATATATTGTTTGTCTGTGTGCGACGTACGGTTATTGAGTTATTCGAAATCAAAATTTGCGTAGGAATAATAAGAAGAAGAAGAAGAAGAAGAAATACGTAGAAGAACAATAGTTGCAGTGCTTTGCACTGCAACCTATGGGCTCCCCTAGGGGAGCCCATAGGTTGCTGTGCTGCAGCACTGCATCCTAACTAGACCGGACAATTCCCCGGGGGAAATTGTGAGAGGATGCAGTGCGCGAAGCAATTCGCTCACGCATGTTCGCTGGCCGTGAACGCGTGACCCGCAATGATGTTTCAATGCAATGATCGTGTGTGTGCTCGAGACAGCAGCCATCATGAAGAAGACCTATTCAAGAGTATGACCAAAGTGACTACAGGCGGAAATTAGCATGTACTGCTATAACCTGGGACAGACATCTGTCCTTAACACAAGGATAATGTTTAATTTGTGCACTGTCCCTTTTAAAAATAAAATAAACTCTAAACTCTAAGAAGAGTGTTTGTAGTTTGTATGTACGAACAGAAGTGTTCCTAATAAAGTGGGTGGCTAAGGTGAGGCTGACACACAAGGGCTGGAGTTTTCTACTGTTTTTTTTATGAAGGACCAGGCCTCGAACAATCACAAATAACTCGACAACGGAAGCAGCTATTCACAAAATTCTTTCACAGTGAGCGCTAGAAGGGTCTCCTGAATAAAATGATGTATTGTTTGTATTGTTAAAAATGAGGACGCTACAGGGAGTTAAAAACGAGTGACTTTTCAGCAACGTTTATACTGGGAGTCAATGAGGCCGCTCACCTGTGCTCTCCTGACTTTGAGGCTTGTCATTCAAAAACCGTAAATCCTATCGTTTAGGTAGACACATTGTGTGAATCAGGACAAGTTTTCCTACTACTTTTGAGAAAATCATGTCTGTAGAGTGAAATTTGTGGCTGAAAACAGAGTTTAAGCGAGAAAGTTTGACCTTTTTTTTGAACCTCTCTCCACTCTGACCTTAACGAGGTCCACTGGTGTGTAACGCAATAGACACCCATTCAAAAGCCAGATTTTCTCCCAGAAACCACATGGCGTTTGACCCGGGACTGATCCGAAAGTGTAGAACCTAGCAGAAAAGTTGAATGCCAGATCCACAGAGGAGAAGTTTTCCTACGTTTTAGAGTTTGAATCACGTCTCTAGGTGAAAGCATGCCAGAGCAGCGGATGTTTGAAAAACGTTGAAAAAGTGCTTCTTTTTCAATTAATTCCATAGAAATGAATGGGGTTTTTTTTGGACGATTTTTTCGCGACTACGTCGCGAAAAAATCGTATTCTATAGAGAAAAGTAATAGCATAGCGAGTCCGATCGAGCCGCACGTTTTGATACATTGTTTGTCTGTGTGCGACGTACGGTTATTGTGTTACTCGAAATCAAAATTTGTGTAGGAAGAGTAACAAATATAACACTAGACCGGACAATTCCCCGGGGGAAATTGTGAGAGGATGCAGTGCGCGAAGCAATTCGCTCACGCATGTTCGCTGGCCGTGAACGCGTGACCCGCAATGATGTTTCAATGCAATGATCGTGTGTGTGCTCGAGACAGCAGCCATCATGAAGAAGACCTATTCAAGAGTATGACCAAAGTGACTACAGGCGGAAATTAGCATGTACTGCTATAACCTGGGACAGACATCTGTCCTTAACACAAGGATAATGTTTAATTTGTGCACTGTCCCTTTTAAAAATAAAATAAACTCTAAACTCTAAGAAGAGTGTTTGTAGTTTGTATGTACGAACAGAAGTGTTCCTAATAAAGTGGGTGGCTAAGGTGAGGCTGACACACAAGGGCTGGAGTTTTCTACTGTTTTTTTTATGAAGGACCAGGCCTCGAACAATCACAAATAACTCGACAACGGAAGCAGCTATTCACAAAATTCTTTCACAGTGAGCGCTAGAAGGGTCTCCTGAATAAAATGATGTATTTTTTTGTTTGTATTGTTAAAAATGAGGACGATACAGGGAGTTAAAAACGAGTGACTTTTCAGCAACGTTTATACTGGGAGTCAATGAGGCCGCTCACCTGTGCTCTCCTCACTTTGAGGCTTGTCATTCAAAAACCGTAAATCCTATCGTTTAGGTAGACACATTGTGTGAATCAGGACAAGTTTTCCTACTACTTTTGAGAAAATCATGTCTGTAGAGTGAAATTTGTGGATGAAAACACAGTTTAAGCGAGAAAGTTTGACCTTTTTTTTGAACCTCTCTCCACTCTGACCTTAACGAGGTCCACTGGTGTGTAACGCAATAGACACCCATTCAAAAGCCGGATTTTCTCCCAGAAACCACATGGCGTTTGACCCGGGACTGATCCGAAAGTGTAGAACCTAGCAGAAAAATTGAATGCCAGATCCACAGAGGAGAAGTTTTCCTACGTTTTAGAGTTTGAATCACGTCTCTAGGTGAAAGCATGCCAGAGCAGTGGATGTTTGAAAAACATTGAAAAAGTGCTTTTTTTTCAATTAATTCCATAGAAATGAATGGGTTTTTTTGGGGCGATTTTTTCGCGACTACGTCGCGAAAAAATCGTATTCTATAGAGAAAAGTAATAGCATAGCGAGTCCGATCGAGCCGCACGTTTTGATACATTGTTTGTCTGTGTGCGACGTACGGTTATTGTGTTACTCGAAATCAAAATTTGTGTAGGAAGAGTAACAAATATAACACTAGACCGGACAATTCCCCGGGGGAAATTGTGAGAGGATGCAGTGCGCGAAGCAATTCGGTCACGCATGTTCGCTGGCCGTGAACGTGTGACCCGCAATGATGTTTCAATGCAATGATCGTGTGTGTGCTCGAGACAGCAGCCGTCATGAAGAAGAGCTATTCAAGAGCATGAACAAAGTGACTACAGGTGGAAATTAGCATGTACTGCTATAACCTGGGACAGACATCTGTCCTTACCACAAGGATAATGTTTAATTTGTGCACTGTCCCTTTTAAAAATAAAATAAACTCTAAACACTAAGAAGAGTGTTTGTAGTATGTATGTACGAACAGAAGTGTTCCTAATAAAGTGGGCGGCTAAGGTGAGGCTAAGACACACAAGGGCTGGAGTTTTCTACTGTTTTTTTATGAAGGACCAGGCCTCGAACAATAACAAATAACTCGACAACGGAAGCAGCTATTCACAAAATTCTTTCACAGTGAGCGCTAGAAGGGTCTCCTGAATAAAATGATGTATTTTTTTGTTTGTACTCTTAAAAATAACGACAATAGAGCGATTTAAAAACGAGTGACTTTTCTCTCATTTTTACAATGGGTTTCAATGAAGCCTGTCAGCTGCCCTGTCCTCAGTTTGACGCTTGTCATTCAAAAACCGTAAATCTTATCGTTTAGGTAGACACATTGTGTGAATCAGGACAAGTTTTCCTACAAGGATAATGTTTAATTTGTGCACTGTCCCTTTTAAAAATAAAATAAACTCTAAACTCTAAGAAGAGTGTTTGTAGTTTGTATGTACGAACAGAAGTGTTCCTAATAAAGTGGGCGGCTAAGGTGAGGCTGACACACAAGGGCTGGAGTTTTCTACTGTTTTTTTTATGAAGGACCAGGCCTCGAACAATGACAAATAACTCGACAACGGAAGCAGCTATTCACAAAATTCTTTCACAGTGAGCGCTAGAAGGGTCTCCTGAATAAAATGATGTATTTTTTTGTTTGTATTGTTAAAAATGACGACGCTACAGGGAGTTAAAAACGAGTGACTTTTCAGCAACGTTTATACTGGGAGTCAATGAGGCCGCTCACCTGTGCTCTCCTCACTTTGAGGCTTGTCATTCAAAAACCGTAAATCCTATCATTTAGGTAGACACATTGTGTGAATCAGGACAAGTTTTCCTACTACTTTTGAGAAAATCATGTCTGTAGAGTGAAATTTGTGGATGAAAACACAGTTTAAGCGAGAAAGTTTGACCTTTTTTTTGAACCTCTCTCCACTCTGACCTTAACGAGGTCCACTGGTGTGTAACGCAATAGACACCCATTCAAAAGCCGGATTTTTTCCCAGAAACCACATGGCGTTTGACCCGGGACTGATCCGAAAGTGTAGAACCTAGCAGAAAAGTTGAATGCCAGATCCACAGAGGAGAAGTTTTCCTACGTTTTAGAGTTTGAATCATGCCTCTAGGTGAAAGCATGCCAGAGCAGCGGATGTTTGAAAAACGTTGGAAAAGTGCTTTTTTTTCAATTAATTCCATCGAAATGAATGGGGTTTTTTGAGACGATTTTTTCGCGACTACGTCGCGAAAAAATCGTATTCTGTAGAGAAAAGTAATAGCATAGCGAGTCCAATCAAGCCGCACGTTTTGATATATTGTTTGTCTGTGTGCGACGTACGGTTGTGTGACCTGCTATGAAGCTACAATGCCATGATTCATGTGTGTGCTTGAGACAGCCGGCCCCTCCCCTCTGTGCTCGCTTACTGAAGCCAGTCGGCATGGTAAAGGGCCTGAGCAGGTTAAAAAACACACACAAGAGTTTGTCAGGTGTCTGCTGAATTTTGCTAAGGGACAGGCCTCGAACAATGACAAATAACTCGGCAACGGAAGCAGCTATTCACAAAATTCTTTCACAGTGAGCGCTAGAAGGGTTTCCTGAATAAAATGATGTATTTTTTTGTTTGTATTGTTAAAAATGAGGACGCTACAGGGAGTTAAAAACGAGTGACTTTTCAGCAACGTTTATACTGGGAGTCAATGAGGCCGCTCACCTGTGCTCTCCTCACTTTGAGGCTTGTCATTCAAAAACCGTAAATCCTATCGTTTAGGTAGACACATTGTGTGAATCAGGACAAGTTTTCCTACTACTTTTGAGAAAATCATGTCTGTAGAGTGAAATTTGTGGCTGAAAACACGGTTTAAGCGAGAAAGTTTGAGCTTTTTTTTGAAGCCGCCTACACTCTAAGATTAACGACCCTCACTGGTGTGTAACGCAATAGACACCCATTCAAAAGCCGGATTTTCTCCCAGAAACCACATGGCGTTTGAACCGGGCCTGATCCGAAAGTGTAAAACCTAGCAGAAAAGTTGAATGCCAGATCCACAGAGGAGAAGTTTTCCTACGTTTTAGAGTTTGAATCATGTCTCTAGGTGAAAGCATGCCAGAGCAGTGGATGTTTGAAAAACATTGAAAAAGTGCTTTTTTTTCAATTAATTCCATAGAAATGAATGGGGTTTTTTGGGGCGATTTTTTCGCGACTACGTCGCGAAAAAATCGTATTCTACAGAGAAAAGTAATAGCATAGCGAGTCCGATCGAGCCGCACGTTTTGATATATTGTTTGTCTGTGTGCCACGTACGGTTATTGAGTTATTCGAAATCAAAATTTGCGTAGGAATAATAAGAAGAAGAAGAAATACGTAGAAGAACAATAGTTGCAGTGCTTTGCACTGCAACCTATGGGCTCCCCTAGGGGAGCCCATAGGTTGCTGTGCTGCAGCACTGCATCCTAACTAGACCGGACAATTCCCCGGGGGAAATTGTGAGAGGATGCAGTGCGCGAAGCAATTCGGTCACGCATGTTCGCTGGCCGTGAATGTGTGACCCGCAATGATGTTTCAATGCAATGATCGTGTGTGTGCTTGAGACAGCAGCCGTCATGAAGAAGAGCTATTCAAGACTATAACCAAAGTGACTACAGGCGGAAATTAGCATGTACTGCTATAACCTGGGACAGACATCTGTCCTTACCACAAGGATAATGTTTAATTTGTGCACTGTCCCTTTTAAAAATAAAATAAACTCTAAACTCTAAGAAGAGTGTTTGTAGGTTGTATGTACGAACAGAAGTGTTCCTAATAAAGTGGGCGGCTAAGGTGAGGCTAAGACACACAAGGGCTGGAGTTTTCTACTGTTTTTTTTATGAAGGACCAGGCCTCGAACAATGACAAATAACTCGACAACGGAAGCAGCTATTCACAAAATTCTTTCACAGTGAGCGCTAGAAGGGTCTCCTGAATAGACTGATGTAATTTTTTTGTCTGTATTGTTAAAAATGAGGACGCTACAGGGAGTTAAAAACGAGTGACTTTTCAGCAACGTTTATAATGGGAGTCAATGAGGCCGCTCACCTGTGCTCTCCTCACTTTGAGGCTTGTCATTCAAAAACCGTAAATCCTATCGTTTAGGTAGACACATTGTGTGAATCAGGACAAGTTTTCCTACTACTTTTGAGAAAATCATGTCTGTAGAGTGAAATTTGTGGCTGAAAACAGAGTTTAAGCGAGAAAGTTTGACCTTTTTTTTGAACCTCTCTCCACTCTGACCTTAACGAGGTCCACTGGTGTGTAACGCAATAGACACCCATTCAAATGCCGGATTTTCTCCCAGAAACCACATGGCGTTTGACCCGGGACTGATCCGAAAGTGTAGAACCTAGCAGAAAAGTTGAATGCCAGATCCACAGAGGAGAAGTTTTCCTACGTTTTAGAGTTTGAATCACGTCTCTAGGTGAAAGCATGCCAGAGCAGCGGATGTTTGAAAAACGTTGAAAAAGTGCTTTTTTTTCAATTAATTCCATAGAAATGAATGGGGTTTTTTTGGACGATTTTTTCGCGACTATGTCGCGAAAAAATCGTATTCTATAGAGAAAAGTAATAGCATAGCGAGTCCGATCGAGCCGCACGTTTTGATACATTGTTTGTCTGTGTGCGACGTACGGTTATTGTGTTACTCGAAATCAAAATTTGTGTAGGAAGAGTAACAAATATAACACTAGACCGGACAATTCCCCGGGGGAAATTGTGAGAGGATGCAGTGCGCGAAGCAATTCGCTCACGCATGTTCGCTGGCCGTGAACGTGTGACCTGCAATGACGTTTCAATGCAATGATTGTGTGTGTGCTTGAGACAGCAGCCATCATGAAGAAGAGCTATTCAACAGTATGAACAAAGTGACTACAGGCGGAAATTAGCATGTACTGCTTTAACCTGGGACAGACATCTGTCCTTACCACAACGATAATGTTTAATTTGTGCACTGTCCCTTTTAAAAATAAAATAAACTCTAAGAAGAGTGTTTGTAGTTTGTATGTACGAACAGAAGTGTTCCTAATAAAGTGGGCGGCTAAGGTGAGGCCTGTCGGCTGCCCTCTTCTCAGTTTCTCAGAGCAGCGGATGTTTGAAAAAGTGCTTTATTTTCCAATTAATTCCATAGAAATGAATGGGGTTTTTTTGGGACAAGTGTGACTACTACATTTGAGAAAATTATGTCTGTAGTGTGAAATTTGTGGCTGAAAACAGTTTAAGTTTGAAATTTTGAGCATGATTTGTGTGTGTGCTTGAGACAGCAGCCCCCCTCTGCCCCGTCACTGGCCCCAATCGGCATGGTGACGGGCCTGAACAGGAGAGTTAAGAGACACACAGAAGATTATGTCAGGTTTCTGCTGTGTTTTGCTAAGAAGTAGGCCTCGAACAATCACAAATAACTCGACAACGAAAGCTTCTATTCACAAAATTCTTTCACAGTGAGCGCTAGAAGGGTCTCCTGAATAAAATGATGTATTTTTTTGTTTGTATTGTTAAAAATGAGGACGCTACAGGGAGTTAAAAACGAGTGACTTTTCAGCAACGTTTATACTGGGAGTCAATGAGGCCGCTCACCTGTGCTCTCCTCACTTTGAGGCTTCTCATTCAAAAACCGTGAATCCTATCGTTTAGGTAGACACATTGTGTGAATCAGGACAAGTTTTCCTACTACTTTTGAGAAAATCATGTCTGTAGAGTGAAATTTGTGGATGAAAACACAGTTTAAGCGAGAAAGTTTGAGCTTTTTTTTGAAGCCGCCTACACTCTGAGTTAACGAGGCGCACTGGTGTGTAACGCAATAGACACCCATTCAAAAGCCGGATTTTCTCCCAGAAACCACATGGCGTTTGACCCGGGACTGATCCGAAAGTGTAGACCTAGCAGAAAAGTTTAATGCCAGATCCACAGAGGAGAAGTTTTCCTACGTTTTAGAGTTTGAATCACGTCTCTAGGTGAAAGCATGCCAGAGCAGCGGATGTTTGAAAAACGTTGAAAAAGTGCTTTTTTTCAAATTAATTCCATAGAAATGAATGGGGTTTTTTTGGACGATTTTTTCGCGACTACGTCGCGAAAAAATCGTTTTCTATAGAGAAAAGTAATAGCATAGCGAGTCCGATCGAGCCGCACGTTTTGATATATTGTTTGTCTGTGTGCAACGTACGGTTATTGAGTTAATCGAAATCGAAATTTGCGTAGGAAGAGTAACAAATATAACACTAGACCGGACAATTCCCCGGGGGAAATTGTGAGAGGATGCAGTGCGCGAAGCAATTCGCTCACGCATGTTCGCTGGCCGTGAATGTGTGACCCGCAATGATGTTTCAATGCAATGATCGTGTGTGTGCTCGAGACAGCAGCCATCATGAAGAAGACCTATTCAAGAGTATGACCAAAGCGACTACAGGCGGAAATTAGCATGTACTGCTATAACCTGGGACAGACATCTGTCCTTAACACAAGGATAATGTTTAATTTGTGCACTGTCCCTTTTAAAAATAAAATAAACTCTAAACTCTAAGAAGAGTGTTTGTAGTTTGTATGTACGAACAGAAGTGTTCCTAATAAAGTGGGCGGCTAAGGTGAGGCTGACACACAAGGGCTGGAGTTTTCTACTGTTTTTTTTATGAAGGACCAGGCCTCGAACAATGACAAATAACTCGACAACGGAAGCAGCTATTCACAAAAATCTTTCACAGTGAGCGCTAGAAGGGTCTCCTGAATAAAATGATGTATTTTTTTGTTTGTATTGTTAAAAATGAGGACGCTACAGGGAGTTAAAAACGAGTGACTTTTCAGCAACGTTTATACTGGGAGTCAATGAGGCCGCTCACCTGTGCTCTCCTCACTTTGAGGCTTGTCATTCAAAAACCGTAAATCCTATCGTTTAGGTAGACACATTGTGTGAATCAGGACAAGTTTTCCTACTACTTTTGAGAAAATCATGTCTGTAGAGTGAAATTTGTGGCTGAAAACAGAGTTTAAGCGAGAAAGTTTGACCTTTTTTTGGAACCTCTCTCCACTCTGACCTTAACGAGGTCCACTGGTGTGTAACGCAATAGACACCCATTCAAAAGCCGGATTTTCTCCCAGAAACCACATGGCGTTTGACCCGGGACTGATCCGAAAGTGTAGAACCTAGCAGAAAAGTTGAATGCCAGATCCACAGAGGAGAAGTTTTCCTACGTTTTATAGTTTGAATCACGTCTCTAGGTGAAAGCATGCCAGAGCAGCGGACGTTTGAAAAACGTTGAAAAAGTGCTTTTTTTTCAATTAATTCCATAGAAATGAATGGGGGTTTTTTGGACGATTTTTTCGCGACTACGTCGCGAAAAAATCGTATTCTGTAGAGAAAACTAATAGCATAGCGAGTCCGATCGAGCCGCACGTTTTGATATATTGTTCGTCTGTGTGTGACGTACGGTTATTGAGTTAATCGAAATCGAAATTTGTGTAGGAAGAGTAACAAATATAACACTAGACCGGACAATTCCCCGGGGGGAAATTGTGAGAGGATGCAGTGCGCGAAGCAATTCGGTCACGCATGTTTGCTGGCCGTGAATGTGTGACACGCAATGACGTTTCAATGCAATGATTATGTGTGTGCTTGAGACAGCAGCCGTCATGAAGAAGAGCTATTCAACAGTATGACCAAAGTGACTACAGGCGGAAATTAGCATGTACTGCTATAACCTGGGACAGACATCTGTCCTTACCACAAGGATAATGTTTAATTTGTGCACTGTCCCTTTTAAAAATAAAATAAACTCTAAACTCTAAGAAGAGTGTTTGTAGTTTGTATGTACGAACAGAAGTGTTCCTAATAAAGTGGGCGGCTAAGGTGAGGCCTGTCGGCTGCCCTCTTCTCAGTTTCTCAGAGCAGCGGATGTTTGAAAAAGTCCTTTTTTTTTCCAATTAATTCCATTGAAATGAATGGGTTTTTTTGGGGACAAGTGTGACTACTACTTCTGAGAAAATTATGTCTGTAGTGTGAAATTTGTGGCTGAAAACAGTTTAAGTTTGAAATTTTGAGCATGTAAGTGTAGAACCTAGCAGAAAAGTTGAATGACAGATCCACAGAGGAGAAGTTTTCCTACGTTTTAGAGTTTGAATCACGTCTCTAGGTGAAAGCATGCCAGAGCAGCAGACGTTTGAAAAACGTTGAAAAAGTGCTTTTTTTCAATTAATTCCATAGAAATGAATGGGGTTTTTTTGTGACGATTTTTTTTTTATAACCTGGGACAGACATCTGATCTTAACACAAGGATAATGTTTAATTTGTGCACTGTCCCTTTTAAAAATAAAATAAACTCTAAACTCTAAGAAGAGTGTTTGTAGTTTGTATGTACGAACAGAAGTGTTCCTAATAAAGTGGGCGGCTAAGGTGAGGCTGCCACACAAGGGCTGGAGTCTTCTACTGTTTTTTTATGAAGGACCAGGCCTCGAACAATGACAAATAACTCGACAACGGAAGCAGCTATTCACAAAATTCTTTCACAGTGAGCGCTAGAAGGGTCTCCTGAATAAAATGATGTATTTTTTTGTTTGTATTGTTAAAAATGAGGACGCTACAGGGAGTTAAAAACGAGTGACTTTTCAGCAACGTTTATACTGGGAGTCAATGAGGCCGCTCACCTGTGCTCTCCTCACTTTGAGGCTTGTCATTCAAAAACCGTAAATCCTATCGTTTAGGTAGACACATTGTGTGAATCAGGACAAGTTTTCCTACTACTTTTGAGAAAATCATGTCTGTAGAGTGAAATTTGTGGCTGAAAACGGAGTTTAAGCGAGAAAGTTTGACCTTTTTTTTGAAGCCGCCTACACTCTAAGTTTAACGACCCTCACTGGTGTGTAACGCAATAGACACCCATTCAAAAGCCGGATTTTCTCCCAGAAACCACATGGCGTTTGAACCGGGCCTGATCCGAAAGTGTAAAACCTAGCAGAAAAGTTGAATGCCAGATCCACAGAGGAGAAGTTTTCCTACGTTTTAGAGTTTGAATCATGTCTCTAGGTGAAAGCATGCCAGAGCAGTGGATGTTTGAAAAACATTGAAAAAGTGCTTTTTTTTCAATTAATTCCATAGAAATGAATGGGGTTTTTTGGGGCGATTTTTTCGCGACTACGTCGCGAAAAAATCGTATTCTACAGAGAAAAGTAATAGCATAGCGAGTCCGATCGAGCCGCACGTTTTGATATATTGTTTGTCTGTGTGCGACGTACGGTTATTGAGTTATTCGAAATCAAAATTTGCGTAGGAATAATAATAAGAAGAAGAAGAAGAAGAAATACGTAGAAGAACAATAGTTGCAGTGCTTTGCACTGCAACCTATGGGCTCCCCTAGGGGAGCCCATAGGTTGCTGTGCTGCAGCACTGCATCCTAACTAGACCGGACAATTCCCCGGGGGAAATTGTGAGAGGATGCAGTGCGCGAAGCAATTCGCTCACGCATGTTCGCTGGCCGTGAATGTGTGACCCGCAATGATGTTTCAATGCAATGATCGTGTGTGTGCTCGAGACAGCAGCCATCATGAAGAAGACCTATTCAAGAGTATGACCAAAGTGACTACAGGCGGAAATTAGCATGTACTGCTATAACCTGGGACAGACATCTGTCCTTAACACAAGGATAATGTTTAATTTGTGCACTGTCCCTTTTAAAAATAAAATAAACTCTAAACTCTAAGAAGAGTGTTTGTAGTTTGTATGTACGAACAGAAGTGTTCCTAATAAAGGTGAGGCTGACACACAAGGGCTGGAGTTTTCTACTGTTTTTTTTATGAAGGACCAGGCCTCGAACAATGACAAATAACTCGACAACGGAAGCAGCTATTCACAAAATTCTTTCACAGTGAGCGCTAGAAGGGTCTCCTGAATAAAATGATGTATTTTTTTGTTTGTATTGTTAAAAATGAGGACGCTACAGGGAGTTAAAAACGAGTGACTTTTCAGCAACGTTTATACTGGGAGTCAATGAGGCCGCTCACCTGTGCTCTCCTCACTTTGAGGCTTGTCATTCAAAAACCGTAAATCCTATCGTTTAGGTAGACACATTGTGTGAATCAGGACAAGTTTTCCTACTACTTTTGAGAAAATCATGTCTGTAGAGTGAAATTTGTGGCTGAAAACAGAGTTTAAGCGAGAAAGTTTGACCTTTTTTTTGAAGCCGCCTACACTCTAAGCTTAACGACCCTCACTGGTGTGTAACGCAATAGACACCCATTCAAAAGCCGGATTTTCTCCCAGAAACCACATGGCGTTTGAACCGGGCCTGATCCGAAAGTGTAAAACCTAGCAGAAAAGTTGAATGCCAGATCCACAGAGGAGAAGTTTTCCTATGTTTTAGAGTTTGAATCATGTCTCTAGGTGAAAGCATGCCAGAGCAGCGGATGTTTGAAAAACGTTGAAAAAGTGCTTTTTTTTCAATTAATTCCATAGAAATGAATGGGGTTTTTTCGACGATTTTTTCGCGACTACGTCGCGAAAAAATCATTTTCTATAGAGAAAAGTAATAGCATAGCGAGTCCGATCGAGCCGCACGTTTTGATATATTGTTGTCTGTGTGCAATGTACGGTTATTGAGTTAATCGAAATCGAAATTTGCGTAGGAAGAGTAACAAATATAACACTAGACCGGACAATTCCCCGGGGGAAATTGTGAGAGGATGCAGTGCGCGAAGCAATTCGGTGACGCATGTTCGCCGGCCGTGAATGTGTGACCCGCAATGATGTTTCAATGCAATGATCGTGTGTGTGCTCGAGACAGCAGCCATCATGAAGAAGAGCTATTCAAGAGCATGAACAAAGTGACTACAGGCGGAAATTAGCATGTACTGCTATAACCTGGGACAGACATCTGTCCTTACCACAAGGATAATGTTTAATTTGTGCACTGTCCCTTTTAAAAATGAAATAAACTCAAAACACTAAGAAGAGTGTTTGTAGTTTGTATGTATGAACAGAAGTGTTCCTAATAAAGTGGGCGGCTAAGGTGAGGCTAAGACACACAAGGGCTGGAGTTTTCTACTGTTTTTTTTATGAAGGACCAGGCCTCGAACAATAACAAATAACTTGACAACGGAAGCAGCTATTCACAAAATTCTTTCACACTGAGCGCTAGATGGGTCTCCTGAATAAAATGATGTATTTTTTTGTTTGTACTCTTAAAAATAACGACAATAGAGCGATTTAAAAACAAGTGACTTTTCTCTCATGTTTACAATGGGTTTCAATGAAGCCTGTCAGCTGCCCTGTCCTCAGTTTGACGCTTGTCATTCAAAAAACGTAAATCCTATCGTTTAGGTAGACACATTGTGTGAATCAGGACAAGTTTTCCTACAAGGATAATGTTTAATTTGTGCACTGTCCCTTTTAAAAATAAAATAAACTCTAAACTCTAAGAAGAGTGTTTGTAGTTTGTATGTACGAACAGAAGTGTTCCTAATAAAGTGGGCGGCTAAGGTGAGGCTGACACACAAGGGCTGGAGTTTTCTACTGTTTTTTTATGAAGGACCAGGCCTCGAACAATGACAAATAACTCGACAACGGAAGCAGCTATTCACAAAATTCTTTCACAGTGAGCGCTAGAAGGGTCTCCTGAATAAAATGATGTATTTTTTTGTTTGTATTGTTAAAAATGAGGACGCTACAGGGAGTTAAAAACGAGTGACTTTTCAGCAACGTTTATACTGGGAGTCAATGAGGCCGCTCACCTGTGCTCTCCTCGCTTTGAGGCTTGTCATTCAAAAACCGTAAATCCTACCGTTTAGGTAGACACATTGTGTGAATCAGGACAAGTTTTCCTACTACTTTTGAGAAAATCATGTCTGTAGAGTGAAATTTGTGGCTGAAAACAGAGTTTAAGCGAGAAAGTTTGACCTTTTTTTTCAAACTGTCTACACTCTAAGATAATGACCTTCACTGGTGTGTAACGCAATAGACACCCATTCAAAAGCCGGATTTTCTCCCAGAAACCACATGGCGGTTGAGCCGGGACTGATCCGAAAGTGTAGAACCTAGCAGAAAAGTTTAATGCCAGATCCACAGAGGAGAAGTTTTCCTACGTTTTAGAGGTTGAATCACGTCTCTAGGTGAAAGCATGCCAGAGCAGCGGATGTTTGAAAAACGTTGAAAAAGTGCTTTTTTTTCAATTAATTCCATAGAAATGAATGGGGTTTTTTTGGGACAAGTGTGACTACTACTTTTGAGAAAATTATGTCTGTAGTGTGAAATTTGTGGCTGAAAACAGTTTAAGTTTGAAATTTTGAGCATGATGTGTGTGTTCTTGAGACAGCTTTTCCCTCTGCCCCGTCACTGGCCCCAATTGGCATGGTGATGGGCCTGAACAGGAGAGTTAAGAAACACACACAAGATTATGTCAGGTGTCTGCTGTAAATTGCTATGGACCAGGCCTCGAACAATGACAAATAACTCGACAACGGAAGCAGCTATTCACAAAATTCTTTCACAGTGAGCGCTAGAAGGGTCTCCTGAATAAAATGATGTATTTTTTTGTTTGTATTGTTAAAAATGAGGACGCTACAGGGAGTTAAAAACGAGTGACTTTTCAGCAACGTTTATACTGGGAGTCAATGAGGCCGCTCACCTGTGCTCTCCTCACTTTGAGGCTTGTCATTCAAAAACCGTAAATCCTATCGTTTAGGTAGACACATTGTGTGAATCAGGACAAGTTTTCCTACTACTTTTGAGAAAATCATGTCTGTAGAGTGAAATTTGTGGCTGAAAACGGAGTTTAAGCGAGAAAGTTTGACCTTTTTTTTGAAGCCGCCTACACTCTAAGTTTAACGACCCTCACTGGTGTGTAACGCAATAGACACCCATTCAAAAGCCGGATTTTCTCCCAGAAACCACATGGCGTTTGAACCGGGCCTGATCCGAAAGTGTAAAACCTAGCAGAAAAGTTGAATGCCAGATCCACAGAGGAGAAGTTTTCCTACGTTTTAGAGTTTGAATCATGTCTCTAGGTGAAAGCATGCCAGAGCAGTGGATGTTTGAAAAACATTGAAAAAGTGCTTTTTTTTCAATTAATTCCATAGAAATGAATGGGGTTTTTTGGGGCGATTTTTTCGCGACTACGTCGCGAAAAAATCGTATTCTACAGAGAAAAGTAATAGCATAGCGAGTCCGATCGAGCCGCACGTTTTGATATATTGTTTGTCTGTGTGCGACGTACGGTTATTGAGTTATTCGAAATCAAAATTTGCGTAGGAATAAGAAGAAGAAGAAGAAGAAGAAGAAGAAGAAGAAGAAATACGTAGAAGAACAATAGTTGCAGTGCTTTGCACTGCAACCTATGGGCTCCCCTAGGGGAGCCCATAGGTTGCTGTGCTGCAGCACTGCATCCTAACTAGACCGGACAATTCCCCGGGGGAAATTGTGAGAGGATGCAGTGCGCGAAGCAATTCGCTCACGCATGTTTGCTGGCCGTGAACGTGTGACCCGCAATGATGTTTCAATGCAATGATCGTGTGTGTGCTCGAGACAGCAGCCATCATGAAGAAGACCTATTCAAGAGTATGACCAAAGTGACTACAGGCGGAAATTAGCATGTACTGCTATAACCTGGGACAGACATCTGTCCTTAACACAAGGATAATGTTTAATTTGTGCACTGTCACTTTTAAAAATAAAATAAACTCTAAACTCTAAGAAGAGTGTTTGTAGTTTGTATGTACGAACAGAAGTGTTCCTAATAAAGTGGGCGGCTAAGGTGAGGCTGACACACAAGGGCTGGAGTTTTCTACTGTTTTTTTTATGAAGGACCAGGCCTCGAACAATGACAAATAACTCGACAACGGAAGCAGCTATTCACAAAATTCTTTCACAGTGAGCGCTAGAAAGGTCTCCTGAATAAAATGATGTAATTTTTTGTTTGTACTCTTAAAAATAACGACACTAGAGCGATTTAAATACGAGTGACTTTTCACTCACGTTTATAATGTGAGTCAATGAGCTAAGAAACACAAGGTCTTGAATATTGTGCTGTGTTTTACTACGGACCAGACCTCGAACAATGACAAATAACTCGACAACGGAAGCAGCTATTCACAAAATTCTTTCACACTGAGCGCTAGAAGGGTCTCCTGAATAAAATGATGTATTTTTTTGTTTGTACTCTTTAAAATAACGACACTAGAGCGATTTAAAAACGAGTGACTTTTCACTCATGTTTATAATGTGTGTCAATGACCTAAGACACACAAGGTCTTGAATATTGTGCTGTGTTTTACTACGGACCAGACCTCGAACAATGACAAATAACTCGACAACGGAAGCAGCTATTCACAAAATTCTTTCACACTGAGCGCTAGAAGGGTCTCCTGAATAAAATGATGTATTTTTTTGTTTGTACTCTTAAAAATAACGACACTAGAGCGATTTAAAAACGAGTGACTTTTCACTCACGTTTATAATGTGAGTCAATGAGCTAAGAAACACAAGGTCTTGAATATTGTGCTGTGTTTTACTACAGACCAGACCTCGAACAATGACAAATAACTCGACAACGGAAGCAGCTATTCACAAAATTCTTTCACAGTGAGCGCTAGAAGGGTCTCCTGAATAAAATTATGTATTTTTTTGTTTGTACTCTTAAAAATAACGACACTAGAGCGATTTAAAAACGAGTGACTTTTCTATCCCGTTTATAATGCATGTCAATGAGCTAAAACACACAAGGTCTTGAATTTTGGGCTGTGTTTTACTACAGACCAGACCTCGAACAATGACAAATAACTCGACAACGGAAGCAGCTATTCACAAAATTCTTTCACAGTGAGCGCTAGAAGGGTCTCCTGAATAAAATGATGTATTTTTTTGTTTGTATTGTTAAAAATGAGGACGCTACAGGGAGTTAAAAACGAGTGACTTTTCAGCAACGTTTATACTGGGAGTCAATGAGGCCGCTCACCTGTGCTCTCCTCACTTTGAGGCTTGTCATTCAAAAACCGTAAATCCTATCGTTTAGGTAGACACATTGTGTGAATCAGGACAAGTTTTCCTACTACTTTTGAGAAAATCATGTCTGTAGAGTGAAATTTGTGGCTGAAAACAGAGTTTAAGCGAGAAAGTTTGACCTTTTTTTTCAAACTGTCTACACTCTAAGATAATGACCTTCACTGGTGTGTAACGCAATAGACACCCATTCAAAAGCCGGATTTTCTCCCAGAAACCACATGGCGGTTGAGCCGGGACTGATCCGAAAGTGTAGAACCTAGCAGAAAAGTTTAATGCCAGATCCACAGAGGAGAAGTTTTCCTACGTTTTAGAGTTTGAATCACGTCTCTAGGTGAAAGCATGCCAGAGCAGCGGATGTTTGAAAAACGTTGAAAAAGTGCTTTTTTTTCAATTAATTCCATAGAAATGAATGGGGTTTTTTTGGGCGATTTTTTCGCGACTACGTCGCGAAAAAATCGCAATCTATAGAGAAAAGTAATAGCATAGCGAGTCCGATCGAGCCGCACGTTTTGATATATTGTTTGTCTGTGTGCGACGTACGGTTATTGAGTTATTCGAAATCAAAATTTGCGTAGGAATAATAAAAATAAAAATAATAATAATAAAAAGAAACACGTAGAAGAACAATAGTTGCAGTGCTTTGCACTGCAACCTATGGGCTCCCCTAGGGGAGCCCATAGGTTGCTGTGCTGCAGCACTGCATCCTAACTAGACCGGACAATTCCCCGGGGGAAATTGTGAGAGGATGCAGTGCGCGAAGCAATTCGGTCACGCATGTTCGCTGGCCATGAATGTGTGACCCGCAATGATGTTTCAATGCAATGATTGTGTGTGTGCTCGAGACAGCAGCCATCATGAAGAAGAGCTATTCAAGAGCATGAACAAAGTGACTACAGGCGGAAATTAGCATGTACTGCTATAACCTGGGACAGACATCTGTCCTTACCACAAGGATAATGTTTAATTTGTGCACTGTCCCTTTTAAAAATAAAATAAACTCTGAACTCTAAGAAGAGTGTTTGTAGTTTGTATGTACGAACAGAAGTGTTCCTAATAAAGTGGGCGGCTAAGGTGAGGCTAAGACACACAAGGGCTGGAGTTTTCTACTGTTTTTTTTATGAAGGACCAGGCCTCGAACAATGACAAATAACTCGACAACGGAAGCAGCTATTCACAAAATTCTTTCACACTGAGCGCTAGAAGCGTCTCCTGAATAAAATGATGTATTTTTTTGTTTGTACTCTTTAAAATAACGACACTAGACCAATTTAAAAACGAGTGACTTTTCTATCACGTTTATAATGGATGTCAATGAAGCCTGTCAGCTGCACTGTCCTCAGTTTGACGCTTGTCATTCAAAAACCGTAAATCCTACCGTTTAGGTAGACACATTGTGTGAATCAGGACAAGTTTTCCTACTACTTTTGAGAAAATCATGTCTGTAGAGTGAAATTTGTGGATGAAAACACAGTTTAAGTGAGAAATTTTGAGCTTTTTTTTGAAGCCGCCTACACTCTGAGTTAACGAGGCGCACTGGTGTGTAACGCAATAGACACCCATTCAAAAGCCGGATTTTCTATCAGAACCCACATGGCGTTTGACCCGGGACTGATCCGAAAGTGTAGAACCTAGCAGAAAAGTTGAATGCCAGATCCACAGAGGAGAAGTTTTCCTACGTTTTAGAGTTTGAATCACGTCTCTAGGTGAAAGCATGCCAGAGCAGCGGATGTTTGAAAAACGTTGAAAAAGTGCTTTTTTTTCAATTAATTCCATAGAAATGAATGGGGTTTTTTTGGACGATTTTTTCGCGACTACGTCGCGAAAAAATCGTATTCTATAGAGAAAAGTAATAGCATAGCGAGTCCGATCGAGCCGCACGTTTTGATACATTGTTTGTCTGTGTGCGACGTACGGTTATTGTGTTACTCGAAATCAAAATTTGTGTAGGAAGAGTAACAAATATAACACTAGACCGGACAATTCCCCGGGGGAAATTGTGAGAGGATGCAGTGCGCGAAGCAATTCGCTCACGCATGTTCGCTGGCCGTGAATGTGTGACCCGCAATGTTGTTTCAATGCAATGATCGTGTGTGTGCTCGAGACAGCAGCCATCATGAAGAAGACCTATTCAAGAGTATGACCAAAGTGACTACAGGCGGAAATTAGCATGTACTGCTATAACCTGGGACAGACATCTGTCCTTAACACAAGGATAATGTTTAATTTGTGCACTGTCCCTTTTAAAAATAAAATAAACTCTAAACTCTAAGAAGAGTGTTTGTAGTTTGTATGTACGAACAGATGTGTTCCTAATAAAGTGGGCGGCTAAGGTGAGGCTGACACACAAGGGCTGGAGTTTTCTACTGTTTTTTTTATGAAGGACCAGGCCTCGAACAATGACAAATAACTCGACAACGGAAGCAGCTATTCACAAAATTCTTTCACAGTGAGCGCTAGAAGGGTCTCCTGAATAGACTGATGTAATTTTTTTGTCTGTATTGTTAAAAATGAGGACGCTACAGGGAGTTAAAAACGAGTGACTTTTCAGCAACGTTTATAATGGGAGTCAATGAGGCCGCTCACCTGTGCTCTCCTCACTTTGAGGCTTGTCATTGAAAAACCGTAAATCCTATCGTTTAGGTAGACACATTGTGTGAATCAGGACAAGTTTTCCTACTACTTTTGAGAAAATCATGTCTGTAGAGTGAAATTTGTGGCTGAAAACACGGTTTAAGCGAGAAAGTTTGACCTTTTTTTTGAACCTCTCTCCACTCTGAGCATAACGAGGTCCACTGGTGTGTAACGCAATAGACACCCATAAAAAGCCGGATTTTCTCCCGGAACCAACATGGCGTTTGAGCCGGGACTGATCCGAAAGTGTAGAACCTAGCAGAAAAGTTGAAGGCCAGATCCACAGAGGAGAAGTTTTCCTACGTTTTAGAGTTTGAATCACGTCTCTAGGTGAAAGCATGCCAGAGCAGCGGATGTTTGAAAAACGTTGAAAAAGTGCTTTTTTTTCAATTAATTCCATAGAAATGAATGGGGTTTTTTTGGACGATTTTTTCGCGACTACGTCGCGAAAAAATCGTATTCTATAGAGAAAAGTAATAGCATAGCGAGTCCGATCGAGCCGCACGTTTTGATACATTGTTTGTCTGTGTGCGATGTACGGTTATTGTGTTACTCGAAATCAAAATTTGTGTAGGAAGAGTAACAAATATAACACTAGACCGGACAATTCCCCGGGGGAAATTGTGAGAGGATGCAGTGCGCGAAGCAATTCGGTCATGCATGTTTGCCGGCCGTGAATGTGTGACCAGCAATGATGTTTCAATGCAATGATTGTGTGTGTGCTTGAGACAGCAGCCGTCATGAAGGAGACCTATTCAAGAGCATGAACAAAGTGACTACAGGCGGAAATTAGCATGTACTGCTATAACCTGGGACAGACATCTGTCCTTACCACAAGGATAATGTTTAATTTGTGCACTGTCCCTTTTAAAAATAAAATAAACTCTAAACTCTAAGAAGAGTGTTTGAAGTTTATATGTACGAACAGAAGTGTTCCTAATAAAGTGGGCGGCTAAGGTGAGGCTAAGACACACAAGGGCTGGAGTTTTCTACTGTTTTTTTTATGAAGGACCAGGCCTCGAACAATGACAAATAACTCGACAACGGAAGCAGCTATTCACAAAATTCTTTCACACTGAGCGCTAGAAGGGTCTCCTGAATAAAATGATGTATTTTTTTGTTTGTACTCTTTAAAATAACGACACTATAGCGATTTAAAAATGAGTGACTTTTCTATCACGTTTATAATGGTTGTCAATGAAGCCTGTCAGCTGCACTGTCCTCAGTTTGACGCTTGTCATTCAAAAACCGTAAATCCTATCGTTTAGGTAGACACATTGTGTGAATCAGGACAAGTTTTCCTACTACTTTTGAGAAAATCATGTCTGTAGAGTGAAATTTGTGGCTGAAAACAGAGTTTAAGCGAGAAAGTTTGACCTTTTTTTTGAAGCCGCCTACACTCTGAGTTAACGAGGCGCACTGGTGTGTAACGCAATAGACACCCATTCAAAAGCCGGATTTTCTCCCAGAAACCACATGGCGTTTGACCCGGGACTGATCCGAAAGTGTAGAACCTAGCAGAAAAGTTGAATGCCAGATCCACAGAGGAGAAGTTTTCCTACGTTTTAGAGTTTGAATCACGTCTCTAGGTGAAAGCATGCCAGAGCAGCGGATGTTTGAAAAACGTTGAAAAAGTGCTTTTTTTCAAATTAATTCCATAGAAATGAATGGGGTTTTTTTGGACGATTTTTTCGCGACTACGTCGCGAAAAAATCGTTTTCTATAGAGAAAAGTAATAGCATAGCGAGTCCGATCGAGCCGCACGTTTTGATATATTGTTTGTCTGTGTGCAACGTACGGTTATTGAGTTAATCGAAATCGAAATTTGCGTAGGAAGAGTAACAAATATAACACTAGACTGGACAATTCCCCGGGGGAAATTGTGAGAGGATGCAGTGCGCGAAGCAATTCGGTCACGCATGTTTGCTGGCCGTGAATGTGTGACCCGCAATGATGTTTCAATGCAATGATTGTGTGTGTGCTCGAGACAGCAGCCGTCATGAAGAAGAGCTATTCAAGAGCATGAACAAAGTGACTACAGGCGGAAATTAGCATGTACTGCTATAACCTGGGACAGACATCTGTCCTTACCACAAGGATAATGTTTAATTTGTGCACTGTCCCTTTTAAAAATAAAATAAACTCTAAACTCTAAGAAGAGTGTTTGTAGTTTGTATGTACGAACAGAAGTGTTCCTAATAAAGTGGGCGGCTAAGGTGAGGCTAAGACACACAAGGGCTGGAGTTTTCTACTGTTTTTTTATGAAGGACCAGGCCTCGAACAATGACAAATAACTCGACAACGGAAGCAGCTATTCACAAAATTCTTTCACACTGAGCGCTAGAAGGGTCTCCTGAATAGACTGATGTAATTTTTTTGTCTGTCTTGTTAAAAATGAGGACGCTACAGGGAGTTAAAAACGAGTGACTTTTCAGCAACGTTTATAATGGGAGTCAATGAGGCCGCTCACCTGTGCTCTCCTCACTTTGAGGCTTGTCATTCAAAAACCGTAAATAATATCGTTTAGGTAGACACATTGTGTGAATCAGGACAAGTTTTCCTACTACTTTTGAGAAAATCATGTCTGTAGAGTGAAATTTGTGGCTGAAAACAGAGTTTAAGCGAGAAAGTTTGACCTTTTTTTTGAACCTCTCTCCACTCTGACCTTAACGAGGTCCACTGGTGTGTAACGCAATAGACACCCATTCAAAAGCCGGATTTTCTCCCAGAAACCACATGGCGTTTGACCCGGGACTGATCCGAAAGTGTAGAACCTTGCAGAAAAGTTGAATGCCAGATCCACAGAGGAGAAGTTTTCCTACGTTTTAGAGTTTGAATCACGTCTCTAGGTGAAAGCATGCCAGAGCAGTGGACGTTTGAAAAACGTTGAAAAAGTGCTTTTTTTTCAATTAATTCCATAGAAATGAATGGGGTTTTTTTGGACGATTTTTTTGCGACTACTTCGCGAAAAAATCGTATTCTATAGAGAAAAGTAATAGCATAGCGAGTCCGATCGAGCCGCACGTTTTGATATATTGTTTGTCTGTGTGCGACGTACGATTATTGTGTTACTCGAAATCAAAATTTGTGTAGGAAGAGTAACAAATATAACACTAGACCGGACAATTCCCCGGGGGAAATTGTGAGAGGATGCAGTGCGCGAAGCAATTCGCTCACGCATGTTCGCTGGCCGTGAATGTGTGACCCGCAATGATGTTTCAATGCAATGATTGTGTGTGTGCTCTAGACAGCAGCCATCATGAAGAAGAGCGATTCAAGAGCATGAACAAAGTGACTACAGGCGGAAATTAGCATGTACTGCTATAACCTGGGACAGACATCTGTCCTTACCACAAGGATAATGTTTAATTTGTGCACTGTCCCTTTTAAAAATAAAATAAACTCTAAACACTAAGAAGAGTGTTTGTAGTATGTATGTACGAACAGAAGTGTTCCTAATAAAGTGGGCGGCTAAGGTGAGGCTAAGACACACAAGGGCTGGAGTTTTCTACTGTTTTTTATGAAGGACCAGGCCTCGAACAATAACAAATAACTCGACAACGGAAGCAGCTATTCACAAAATTCTTTCACAGTGAGCGCTAGAAGGGTCTCCTGAATAAAATGATGTATTTTTTTGTTTGTACTCTTAAAAATAACGACAATAGAGCGATTTAAAAACGAGTGACTTTTCTCTCATGTTTACAATGGGTTTCAATGAAGCCTGTCAGCTGCCTTGTCCTCAGTTTGACGCTTGTCATTCAAAAACCGTAAATCCTATCGTTTAGGTAGACACATTGTGTGAATCAGGACAAGTTTTCCTACAAGGATAATGTTTAATTTGTGCACTGTCCCTTTTAAAAATAAAATAAACTCTAAACTCTAAGAAGAGTGTTTGTAGTTTGTATGTACGAACAGAAGTGTTCCTAATAAAGTGGGCGGCTAAGGTGAGGCTGACACACAAGGGCTGGAGTTTTCTACTGTTTTTTTTATGAAGGACCAGGCCTCGAACAATGACAAATAACTCGACAACGGAAGCAGCTATTCACAAAATTCTTTCACAGTGAGCGCTAGAAGGGTCTCCTGAATAAAATGATGTATTTTTTTTGTTTGTATTGTTAAAAATGAGGACGCTACAGGGAGTTAAAAACGAGTGACTTTTCAGCAACGTTTATACTGGGAGTCAATGAGTCCGCTCACCTGTGCTCTCCTCACTTTGAGGCTTGTCATTCAAAAACCGTAAATCCTATCGTTTAGGTAGACACATTGTGTGAATCAGGACAAGTTTTCCTACTACTTTTGAGAAAATCAGGTCTGTAGAGTGAAATTTGTGGCTGAAAACACGGTTTAAGCGAGAAAGTTTGAGCTTTTTTTTGAAGCCGCCTACACTCTAAGCTTAAAGACCCTCACTGGTGTGTAACGCAATAGACACCCATTCAAAAGCCGGACTTTCTCCCAGAAACCACATGGCGTTTGAACCGGGACTGATCCGAAAGTGTAAAACCTAGCAGAAAACTTGAATGCCAGATCCACAGAGGAGAAGTTTTCCTACGTTTTAGAGTTTGAATCATGTCTCTAGGTGAAAGCATGCCAGAGCAACGGATGTTTGAAAAACGTTGAAAAAGTGCTTTTTTTTCAATTAATTCCATAGAAATGAATGGGGTTTTTTGGGGCGATTTTTTCACGACTACGTCGCGAAAAAATCGTATTCTATAGAGAAAAGTAATGTACTGTTTGTTTGCATGTACTGCTATAACCTGGGACAGACATCTGTCCTTAACACAAGGATAATGTTTAATTTGTGCACTGTCCCTTTTAAAAATAAAATAAACTCTAAACTCTAAGAAGAGTGTTTGTAGTTTGTACGTACGAACAGAAGTGTTCCTAATAAAGTGGGCGGCTAAGGTGAGGCTGACACACAAGGGCTGGAGTTTTCTACTGTTTTTTTTATGAAGGACCAGGCCTCGAACAATGACAAATAACTCGACAACGGAAGCAGCTATTCACAAAATTCTTTCACATTGAGCGCTAGAAGGGTCTCCTGAATAAAATGATGTATTTTTTTTGTTTGTATTGTTAAAAATGAGGACGCTACAGGGAGTTAAAAACGAGTGACTTTTCAGCAACGTTTATACTGGGAGTCAATGAGGCCGCTCACCTGTGCTCTCCTCACTTTGAGGCTTGTCATTCAAAAACCGTAAATCCTATCATTTAGGTAGACACATTGAGTGAATCAGGACAAGTTTTCCTACTACTTTTGAGAAAATCATGTCTGTAGAGTGAAATTTGTGGCTGAAAACACGGTTTAAAAATAAAATAAACTCTAAACACTAAGAAGAGTGTTTGTAGTTTGTATGTACGAACAGAAGTGTTCCTAATAAAGTGGGCGGCTAAGGTGAGGCTGACACACAAGGGCTGGAGTTTTCTACTGTTTTTTTATGAAGGACCAGGCCTCGAACAATAACAAATAACTCGACAACGGAAGCAGCTATTCACAAAATTCTTTCACAGTGAGCGCTAGAAGGGTCTCCTGAATAAAATGATGTATTTTTTTGTTTGTATTGTTAAAAATGAGGACGCTACAGGGAGTTAAAAACGAGTGACTTTTCAGCAACGTTTATACTGGGAGTCAATGAGGCCGCTCACCTGTGCTCTCCTCACTTTGAGGCTTGTCATTCAAAAACCGTAAATCCTACCGTTTAGGTAGACACATTGTGTGAATCAGGACAAGTTTTCCTACTACTTTTGAGAAAATCATGTCTGTAGAGTGAAATTTGTGGATGAAAACACAGTTTAAGTGAGAAATTTTGAGCTTTTTTTTGAAGCCGCCTACACTCTGAGTTAATGAGGCGCACTGGTGTGTAACGCAATAGACACCCATTCAAAAGCCGGATTTTCTCCCAGAAACCACATGGCGTTTGAACCGGGCCTGATCCGAAAGTGTAAAACCTAGCAGAAAAGTTGAATGCCAGATCCACAGAGGAGAAGTTTTCCTACGTTTTAGAGTTTGAATCATGTCTCTAGGTGAAAGCATGCCAGAGCAGTGGATGTTTGAAAAACATTGAAAAAGTGCTTTTTTTTCAATTAATTCCATAGAAATGAATGGGGTTTTTTGGGGCGATTTTTTCGCGACTACGTCGCGAAAAAATCGTATTCTACAGAGAAAAGTAATAGCATAGCGAGTCCGATCGAGCCGCACGTTTTGATATATTGTTTGTCTGTGTGCGACGTATGGTTCTTGAGTTATTCGAAATCAAAATTTGCGTAGGAGGAAGAAGAAGAAGAAGAAGAAGAAATACGTAGAAGAACAATAGTTGCAGTGCTTTGCACTGCAACCTATGGGCTCCCCTAGGGGAGCCCATAGGTTGCTGTGCTGCAGCACTGCATCCTAACTAGACCGGACAATTCCCCGGGGGAAATTGTGAGAGGATGCAGTGCGCGAAGCAATTCGCTCACGCATGTTCGCTGGCCGTGAATGTGTGACCCGCAATGATGTTTCAATGCAATGATCGTGTGTGTGCTCGAGACAGCAGCCATCATGAAGAAGACCTATTCAAGAGAATGACCAAAGTGACTACAGGCGGAAATTAGCATGTACTGCTATAACCTGGGACAGACATCTGTCCTTACCACAAGGATAATGTTTAATTTGTGCACTGTCCCTTTTAAAAATAAAATAAACTCTAAACTCTAAGAAGAGTGTTTGTAGTTTGTATGTACGAACAGAAGTGTTCCTAATAAAGTGGGCGGCTAAGGTGAGGCTGACACACAAGGGCTGGAGTTTTCTACTGTTTTTTTTATGAAGGACCAGGCCTCGAACAATGACAAATAACTCGACAACGGAAGCAGCTATTCACAAAATTCTTTCACAGTGAGCGCTAGAAGGGTCTCCTGAATAAAATGATGTATTTTTTTGTTTGTATTATTAAAAATGAGGACGCTACAGGGAGTTAAAAACGAGTGACTTTTCAGCAACGTTTATACTGGGAGTCAATGAGGCCGCTCACCTGTGCTCTGCTCACTTTGAGGCTTGTCATTCAAAAACCGTAAATCCTATCGTTTAGGTAGACACATTGTGTGAATCAGGACAAGTTTTCCTACTACTTTTGAGAAAATCATGTCTGTAGAGTGAAATTTGTGGCTGAAAACACGGTTTAAAAATAAAATAAACTCTAAACTCTAAGAAGAGTGTTTGTAGTTTGTATGTACGAACAGAAGTGTTCCTAATAAAGTGGGCGGCTAAGGTGAGGCTGACACACAAGGGCTGGAGATTTCTACTGTTTTTTTTATGAAGGACCAGGCCTCGAACAATGACAAATAACTCGACAACGGAAGCAGCTATTCACAAAATTCTTTCACAGTGAGCGCTAGAAGGGTCTCCTGAATAAAATGATGTATTTTTTTGTTTGTATTGTTAAAAATGAGGACGCTACAGGGAGTTAAAAACGAGTGACTTTTCTATCCCGTTTATAATGCAGGTCAATGAGCTAACACACACAAGGTCTTGAATTTTGTGCT